>NC_141382.1:4539720-4862220 GCF_017979445.1 Akebia trifoliata | reverse complement strand
GGACATGTATCATAATCAAATCCATATCCCAAATATCTGGGATTGGCTGAATGAATTCCATTCTTCCTACAAATATTAAATTTGTATACTCTGAATTTCCATAACCAAATACACAATAGAGCTAGATTCATAACCTTAAGTTTCTCCACCCTCAGGAGCAAACATATTCCATTCCATGTCACCAAGTGATAATTATGATATTTTTTGCCATTATTTCAGTCTCTAATAAATTTTTCTAGACTTTCTATCAACGTGTTAAATAGCATATGCCATGGTGTGTGCCATGCGCATATGCGGCGATGGCATAATAGGAAGAAAAGTTTTTTTTAATAAAGAAAAATAAGGAAAAAAATACAAATATTATAACAATCATAGAAAAATATTCTTATAAGCTTTTATTCCCAATGTGATTGTAATTTACATTGGCATATATATAACAAGTATTCAAGTGGTGAGCCTTTGAGTGTATGTGTGTGATTTGGAGGGTATTAGAGAGAAAATGTGTGCCTTTAGATGCTTAGAGATTATAGGAAAGGGGGAGGAGGGAATGGGGTGTTTATAGCAGTGTTTGAAGAAGAAAACATAAAAATAAAAGTTAAAAATAGTGCCCAACAATCAGATTTTGACTATTGGATAAGTAAGCTATCAGATACTGCATATGCGATTGCATATTGCAGTATGCGATCACATATTACAATATGCGATAGCATATGTGTCTATGGCATGTTTTCCGCATAAGCCATGATGGCATGTGCAAAAAAAGTTTTGTCGATGGCATATGTGACCGCATTTGACAACAATGCTTTCTAGAATGGGCATTAGTATGGAGAAAACAAGAACATGAAATAGAACACAAATACTGTAGTGTATTCATAATACACACAATCTTCCCACCTTTGGAAAAGTAATGGGTCTTCATAGGAAGCCAGACTATGCCCTAATTTGTCTAGGATGGTATTCCAAATAGCTTTGGTTCTCTACTTAGACCCTTAATTATTGGGAGATCCTATTGGATTACAGGAGATGTGTAAACCTTTAATGAGACAATAATATATTTTTCTACATCAAACAAAATATTGGAAAATCTTTCCTCTTACACCTCTCATACACAAATTCAAAAGTAATTGTTAGTAAACAAGAAAAATTAAACATGAATTTCAAAACTACCCATCAAAAAAGAAAAAAGAAAAAAAGAAAAAAAGAAGGGTTTTGTTTGTTAATCATGAAAGATAAAACATGGGTATTGTTAGTTTGATCGAGTGAGATAAAGTGAACAACGATGGTTACCAGAAACGAGAGGTGCAGACAAGAACAGCCCAGTTGTTGGTGTGTGTGGTCGATGAAGACGATGAGAAAGAAGAAGAACTTAAAGCATTCGTTTTGCTGAGATGGATCGAAGCCAAAATCACAAACATCAACAATAACACTTGGTGATCGAAGAACCATTGCCTGTGTTTTGATGAACCCATCTTCAGACCCATTTTGCTTTCTTCGTTTACGCTCTGTTTGGATTGAGAGAAGAGAAGAAAAATAGAGGGAAGAGAAGGGAAATTTATTTTCGTTCTCTCCAAAAGTGGAGAGACGAGGAGGGAAGAGAAGAGAAAGAAATTTTCGTTCCAAGTTTGTCCTCGTTAATTTCAAAGTTTCCAAAAAGAGTTAATATTGACAGGTCTGCTATTGCTACTTACACCCCAAGTAAACAGAAATTTATTTTCATTCTTCATCTTCACACCTCAGAGAACTCAAGATCTTAGCAACTATTTCACTCATCTCCTTCAATCTCACCCTCAGATATCTTCAATCAAACAAATTCATGCTCGAATCCGCATCGAAGGATATTCTAAGAATAGTTTCACAGCAACCCATCTCGTAAAATACTACGCCAAGGAAGGAAATATCGACGTAGCTCGTCTAGTGTTCGAATCTGTGCACAGGAAGAGAGTGATTCTCTGGAATTCAATTATAAGGGCATGTAGTCTAAACGATTTTTGGTTGGAAATTTCCGAACAGGAGAATGGAAGAACAAGATGTTGAACTTGATAATTACACTCTACCCTTTGTAATCAAGGCGTTTTCGATTCTGTGTTATGTTGAAGAAGGGAAACGAATTCATAATCTTGTGAATCGAGTCGGGTTGATTAGAAATGTTTATGTAGCAACAGCTTTGATTGAAATGTATGTAGAGTTTGATGAAATTGAAGTATTTGATAGAATGCCTGAACGAGAAGCCGTGGCTTGGACTTCAATGATATCGGGTTATTTTATTTTCCCATTGAGGCAGAACCTAAACTTATGTTCAAGAGATAGTTGTCCATACCTGATAAGGGATGTATGGGTTCTTGAGAAGAGAGAAGCTGTGGTGTACTTGATGTTAGCTCGCTGATTGGTTACGAGTTTGTTGCACATTGGACTCTTCCTTATCTCCAGCATCATGTGCTTCTTTACTCCCCCTCATGCTGAGGTGAGAAGGATGAATACCCACTTTGAATCGAAGATCACAAAAACATCTCCTGGAAGCGGTTTGGTTAAAATATCAACAAGTTGATGTTGGGAGCGAACAAAACGAGTAGTGAGTAAACCTAGTGCCACCTTTTCATGAACAAAGTGGTAATCAAGCTCAATATGTTTCGTTCGAGCATGAAACACATGATTGATTGACATGTACAAGCACTGACATTATCACAGAATAAGGTAGGTAGTTGAAGAAGAGGAATACCAATACCTTAAGTAAAAAATGACTACCATGTGATCTCCGCAACAGCATCAGCCATAGAGCGGTATTCAACCTCGGCACTAGAACAAGCCACAATAGGTTGCTTCTTAGCCCGTCCAAGATATCAGTGTAGATCCAAGAAATACACAATCCGGTCGTTGAACACCTAGTAGTAGGACAACCAGCCCAATCTGCGTTGGAGAAAGCATACAAGTCAAAAGAGTTATGACGATGAATATAAATCCCAAGATCCAAGGTACCGCGGATATCATCAGAAGAAGCTTCACAAGCTGCATGTGAACTAGTGTGGGGGCATGCATATACTGACTGACGAGGTTCATCGCATGGGTTATGTTTGGGCAAGTAATGGTTAGATATTGTAAAGCACCAACCAAACTACGATAAAACTTAGTATCTGGGAAATGAGCACTTTATTGAGCACACTCAAACTTAGTGACAAGAGGAGTAGAGATTGGTTTACAACCAAGCATTTCAGCGCGTGTGAGAATAGTATGAGCAAACTTCCCTTGAGTAAGAAGTAAACCAGTAGATGTGGGTTGAACTTCAATTCCTAAAAAAAATGTTAATTCCCCAAATCCGTCATGGCAAATTCTTGTCCAATGCTTTGAATAAAAGAATCCAAGAGAGAAGAGTTGCTACCCATTAGGATGATATCATCGACATAAAGTAGCAAGATAATCACACCTTGAGAATTATGAAGTTTGAACAATGATGGATCATGTATGCTGCAGTGAAACCCAGAATGAAGTAGATATTGACTAAAGTGGTCGAACCAAGCTCTAGGAGCCTATTTGAGGCCATAAAGATCACATCGAAGTTTGCAAACATAATGTAGTTTGACAGGATCAATGAGACCAGGTGGTTGTTCCATAAACAGACTCTTTCAGAAAACCATGAAGGAAGGCATTTTTGACGTCTAATTGCTTGATATGCCATTGCTTGGTAAGGGCGATGGAGAGGATAAGACGAATAGTCTATGGTTTAGTAACCGGACTAAAGGTTTCATCAAAATCAACACCGGGTACTTGATCAAAACCCTTAGCAACAAGATGAGCCTTGAGTCTTTCCAAACTACCATAACATTTTAACTTGATTTTAAAAGCCCAACGACAACCTACAACATTCATATCAGGGAGTCGTGGTACCAAGTCCCATGTCAAGTTATCATACAAAGCTTGTATTTCCTCATGCATGGTGGAGAGCCATCTTGAATGAGTAATTGCAGACTCAATAGTGGTTGGCTCAACTGGAATTGAGATGAAAAGGAATGAAGAAGACCAGCATGAGCCTTTCCTCGAGTATTCATACAGTGGGTGTTAACCCTCAAATGATGACCAGGATCCTTGGGTTGAACGATGGCTGGACGTTTTTGACGTAAAGGCCTACAAGTCTCAAGAGTGATTGTAGCAGAATCTTGTGGTGCAGAGTCCATTATAGGTCTAAGATCAATAGCAAGTCGATTTTCATCATATGGACAAGAGGTAGAAGGGGTGATAGTGTTGTGGTTGTAGTGTCTTCCATAGAAGAAGATGATGTACCTGGAGAGATGGCTTTGGCAAGCAAGTTTGTAGAAGCAACTATTGATGGATTTGATGCTCCTGATGAGGCATGATTAGTGAGATCATAAGTACTTTCATTGTTGTAGTTGTCTTGTTCCATAGGAAAAAGTACACATGGAGTAACAATAGGTCGTGCATCATCATCAGAAGGTGTGGCTCTAGTGTAGAGATCATTTGCCCATTCAGAGTAAGTAGAGAAAATAACATGTTCCCCCTGTAAAGAATCACCACTCGTATTCGTAGAATCATTAGAGAAAAGGAGAGTCGTTTCATCAAATATGACATGCCTTGAAATATAGACTCTTCCTGTCTCGAGAAAGAGACATTTGTATCCTCTGTGAAGAATACTATATCCGATGAAAACACATGAAGAGATTTTGGGGAAAATTTATTTTTTCTGTATTCTCGCAAATATGGATAACAACGACATCCAAACACGCGGAGAGATGTGTAATCTGGATGCTTTCCTAATAAAAGCTTAAATGGTGAATCCATGTTCAACTTTCAAGATGGCAATCGGTTGATGAGAAAAACAGCTGTATGAAAAGCCTCTACCCAATATTTCTTAGAAAGACCACAATGAAACAGCATTGATAGTCCTAGCTCAACCATATTTTTATGTTTGTGTTCAACAACACCATTCTGCTCAGGTGTTTTAGGACACAAAAGTTGTCTCACAATGCCATTGAAATCTTTTTATCTTTGCAAGAAATTGAATTTCAATCATATTCTTAAAATTAATAAAGCACTCAAGGAAGTCAGACCTCAGCTTCAAAGGAAACATCCAAATGTATATTGAACAGTCATCCACAAAAGATACATAGTAACGAAAACCTTGAACAGAAGGAATAAGTGCATTATCCCAGAGATCACAATGTATTTTCTAAAATAACTTGTCTGAGCGAACATGAATAGTAACAAAAGGAAGTTTACTAATTTTTCAAAGCTGACAGCTAGAAAAAACTGAACCACTCTTATTCCATTCAGTTACTGAAACAAAATTCTTAGAGTTTAGAAGACAGATCACTTTCAACCGTGGATGACCTAACCGTTGATGCCAAACATCTTTCGAAGTTTTCCTTTGCCTTGACGAATAAAGCGCCTTATTTGTTGCATTCCTTTCTAAAGTATACAGTCATTAGGGACCTACAAATATTTGAGTACCTATATGCACCAAATTTTTTTTTTTTTCCAATCGTAAGCTGGGGTTGATGGGTCCTCCCTTTTAACTTAGAAGGAATAGACCTTTCATCCTCAGTACTAAAAAAACACATACACACACACACACAGTGATAGTCCCACATCGCTTGGGTATCATAACCTTGGGCTTCTTCATGATATCAGAGTGGGCATTTTTCTTCTCTTTGTCACTCAGCTCATATCTCCACGTGTTTGGGCCCAGTCTGACCCATACTTGTGGGGCTGCGTTGAGTTTAGTCCCACATCCAACAGTCATTGCGTTGTCACTCTCCTTATAAGCTCCTGGGCCTCTCCAGTCATTGCCAATTGGTTTTGAGTTTGACCCTCAAATTTATCACAATCTTTACCTTATTAATTGATTTAAGATGTATTTTATACAAGTTCAATGAATCATTCAGTGGTCCACAAGGCTATAGCACACATGAGAATAGAAAGAAAAAGTCAATAAAGGACCACTGGGTTCAGGAACCGAGAAGGCAAGACATTAGGCATCATGGGCTCAAGGGAAAAAAAATAGCTGCAAACCCAACTACCAGTTATCACCTCTCATCCCCCACCCCACCCCACCCCACCCCACCCCACCTACCATATTAAGTCCTACATTAACAATAACCACACCTAAACGAATGGTTTTTTGCTCACAGAATCCTCAGCGCTTGCCACGTCAAGCATACCGGGGTAGTTTTGTAACTAACAATGGTACTTTTGTAAATTAGGAATGCCATTCAATACACGTGGGTACTAGTCATTGGTTGATCCCAGATTTCTGTGAGCAAATTTTTTTTTTTCCCACTTAAACTAACTCAAACACCCAAAAATTTAACAGTAAATGTGCCTTGAACTTGCCCATGAGAACATACTATGAGTGTTAGAATTGAAAGAAGTTCAATTTGTTGATTGCCCTTCCGAATCTCTTCAAATCAGGCTTAAATATTTCATCATTCATGCATACGGATTATTAAGTTTTTAGAAGGAGAAAGGCCGCTTAATTTGTCATCAGGTGGGATAGAGAAACAAACATTAAGCACTCGATCATTTCTTCACATTTTTTACTTATCCCTTGTTAAAGTATAGGACAAACAAATTTCCTGAGATCCCAATCGATGGCCTTATAATACAAGACATGAATTAAACAAAGGGAAAATTACACTTTGACCCCCTAATGTTTTGATAATTGCACTTACCTCCCTTATAGTAATCTAAGGGATTCATTTACCCCCTTCCATCAAATTGCCGTCAACTTATCAGTTAAATTCTTCTTATAAAGACCATTTTACCCTTTTTAAAATGTTATTCTTTTTTATAAATAAAAATATGTCTGAAAAAATGAGTTCAATGCATGCCTTGTGTGTGTGTGTGTGTGTGCGCGTGCGCGTGGGGGGGGGGGGGAGGGGGATTTTAATTATTGTTTTTATAAAAAATATTTAATAAAAAATAACATAAAATAAGAGGGGGAGGGATTTTAATTATTGTTTTTAAAAAAGAATTTTTTTTAAAAAATAACATAAAATAAGAGGATAAAATAGTAAAATAACATCTAAATTTCAACCGTCAGTGAAAGGGGAGATAAGTGCAATTATCAAAATGTTAGGGGGCCAAAGTGTAATTTACCCTTAAACAAAACTTAGTCGCATGACATGGCAAATATGGATGATCTGGAAGGGATGACGTCATAAACGGCAGTAACAATAAGGCACAGTAGAGTCCTTCACACTTCAACTTCTACTAATTGCTCACTTGTCCTTACAAAATTCACATTTAATTAGTAATTAAATGTCCTTAAACTTGTTGCTAAATGTCTATCACTTGCTAAAATTGATGGAACAGCTGTCCAACACCTAATCACCATTGGATTAAGATCGACGTTTAAAATGTATCTACGCTGATCACAGGGGCGGAGCCAAGATTTTATTGTGGGGGGGGGGGGGGGGGGGGGTTGAACCATAATTAATGGTACAGTTGAAAAGCTTGAATATGAATAGTTTTGAAGAGAAATTCAAAGATTTTTTATTGGAAATTGAAGAAAAGGCTATTTAAGTCTTTTCCAATTAGTCCATGAGAGAAGGCCCGATCAAGAGACAATGTCATCTTCAAAAACAGTAAGGGGGCTGGGGGGAAAAAATTGGAGGGAGATGATGGGTAAGGGAAAATAAGGAGGGAGATGAGGGAGTGGGGGCAAGTGAGGCATGTATTTAGTTGAAAATATAGGACTGTCTCAAAGTTCCTTGGGGGCAATTGCCCCGACAAGCTCCTTACTAGCTCCGCCCCTGCTGATCAGGTATATATGGTGTAAGATATTTTCATTTAATTTATCTTATTATTCTAATTGGATTTAGGTGGGTAAGTTGAACAAAAACCCTTGACTCACAATATGTCCACATTTTGATCATGACCATCAAATGAGATAGTACCTAATCATATATTAATATTCAATTAGTAATAGAGACTTAATGGATAATATATCCCATGCAATGAAACTTACATGTTTGCCTTTTCTTAGGATAAAGTTTAATATGGGTAAGGTTCTCATGAGGTGTATGGTTATTAATTACTTTGATAAAGACATGAACAATTATATAAGAGTTAGGATCTAATACGGTGTCCCGTTTGTATAAAAATGACTAGGTGCCTACATGACACGTTTTAGTTGGTATTTAAAACACCTTGGCTCCTTAATCAAGCCGTTCACACAGCCCAATGTGTTTATTTCCTAATCAAATTGTGTCACGTAGACACCGTTCGTATATATAGAAATGGGACACCGTGTGGGATCTCGACACATTATATAATAACTGACCTCTTAATTAATTATCTAGAGAATTGGAGGAAGATACCTTACCAAGTCCCACTTTAAGAAGCTGACAAGGGTGAAAGAAGACTCATGTGGGAACTCTAGTAAAATGAAATTTGAGGAAAGTGTGTGTGAATGTGTGTGTGTGTGTGTGTGAGAGAGAGAGAGAGAGAGAGAGAGAGAGAGAGAGAGAGAGATGGAGTACTAGTTTTCTTTCTCACTAAGTTTCTTAATTTCCTATCCTTCTTAGAATATTTGTCTCACTCTATGATCTATTTAGATTAAAATTTATATAAATTCCCATTACATCTCTCAACAAAAGACACTAAACACAAGTCTTCCTTCTTCATCATCACATCAATATGATGCAATCTCAGCCTCTTCAACCCTCCTGGCCATACTATAATAACATCACAAACTCATCTTTTGATGAAGCTTGTCTACATGGTTTAGATATGGATTTCCAAATGGGTGACTGTGATTTCTCTTCTTCATTCACCACCACCGAAGACTCCTCCGATGGCGTTTCTTCCATCCTTTATTTTCCTACCATGAATCCTGATGAGTTACTCAATCTGCCAATTTACACTGATCATGATTTATCACCCATGTTTCCTCTAGAACAATATTCACCAAATTTCGAGGATTTGTGTCCTATTTCGAATTACCAAGTACTATGTGATGATGTTATTGAAGAGGAATATGAAGGAAGCCTAAGGTCATCATCGATGGAATATAACGACACGTGGCAGGACATAGCAACGGTACAACAAGTGCTAGTCTTGCCAAGCGACGAGATGGAGATGGATAACAAATTGAGCATTTTTCATCTGCTAAAGGCATATGGTGAGGCAATGGAGAACAGCGAGGCAAAGCTGGTAGATGTGATCTTGAAGAAGATAAAGGAGAAAGTTAGTCCAAGAGGAGAAACCTTGGAGCGTCTCGGGTATTACTTATTTCAAGCCATGGACAAGCAAGCTGACTACCTAGAACAAGAATCAAGCAAGAACTATGAGGCAGCGTTCAGGGCCTTCTATGAAATATTCCCATACGGAAGGTTCGCTCACTTCACCGCAAACTTGGCAATCCTCGAAGCCATTCCAAAGGATGCTGAGATGATACATATCATAGATTTCGATATGGGTGAAGGTGTTCAGTGGCCTCCACTGATTGAGGCCATAGGGGGACGAAAATCGGTGAGGCTGACATCGATAAAGTGGAAGGACACTGATTGTGGTAGCGTAACAACTCCTCAATGGAGTTTCGAGGAGACAAGGAGGCGACTTTACGATCATGCACACTCTTTAGGTCTAAATTTGGAGGTTGAAGAGATGGACATGGAGGAGTTGATGAGGGAGAAATTGAATATGAAGAAATTGGGTAGAGGAAGAGAATGGATGGCGTTCAATTGCATGGTGGGTCTCCCACACATGAGGAGTGGGAGTAGAAGAGATGTAAAAGAATTTCTAAAGGTAGCTAAGGATTTGATCAATAACTCTATTAGTAATAGAGGTATTATTACTTTTGGAGATGGAGAAGATTTGGAGGAGAGAATGAGAAATTGTAGTGGGTTTGGTTCTTTCTTTGATGGGTATTTACTACACTTCCATGCTTTGTTTGAATCAATGGAGTGGAATTTTCCTACCCATCTTATAGAAGCAAGAATGGCCATGGAGTGTCTCTTTGTGGCACCTTATGTATCTTCTCTTGCATGCTTTGATAGTTGGGAGGAGAGTAGTGAAGGATTTGCTCTTCAATCAGGAAATTTTTTAGAGGGTTTGAGATTTAGCAAAGATAACTTGATGCAAGCTAAAGAAATGGTGAAAGAAGGGGAGAGCCTATATGGAGTGAGGGTCGAAGGAGATAATATGAATGTGATGGCCTTGGAATGGAGGGGTACTCCTTTAGTGAGAGTTTCTACATGGAGATGAAAGAGAAACCCACAAACAAAGTATAGAGAAAACTGTGATGTACATCTAGTTAGCTAATTCAATACATATATGCACACACACTTTTGCTTTAATTGATTATGTAAATATTATACAAGGGAATGAACAATGGGTATTAGGCATTTTTTGTGGATTAATTGTTATTCGTTACACTTACATACACCTTATAAATTATCCTACTTGATTGTTGAAATAGATCATATGTATATTAAAATTTTCAAAGAGTATCTTGGATTGTTTCAAACCAGACAACAAGATTTTTCTCCTATCCGAGGCAATGCCTTGAGATGAGATTTCAAGGCTAATTACGAATCGATTCATTAGATCTAGCTAATATTCAATAGTTGAAAGAAAAAGGGCATTAAGCACATCAAACATGGAGAAATATCGGGTGGGTATGGATGAATGTTTTAACAATGTCACATCGAGGAGGCACCTTCTCCAACTAAAGGGCCCTGATTGATTAACTTCTAGGCCGCTTGTGTGGTTTGGTGGGTGGTGTAACTTGAGGATGATATATATTTTCATAATGCATTGTTTCTGTCCTAAAGTATAGGTGCTGGTCCAGCCAATCCCCTTCACATGCATCCAACGTTGGTAGCATTGAAAGTCATCTCACATGAAACAGGGGAAGTAAGAACAGAGATAGGAGTTCAAATTTTTTGAGAATTCGATTATCTTAACCATGTAAATATGTTATTTTCGGCTAAGAAACAAACCCAATTCTAAAAAGGGTGCAAGAGATTGAGAGAAACTGGAAATAGTGCACACTACTTTATGTGGTCTGATGAACATCACTGCGAGAGGAGGTTATAGGTATTTTATTGGCCTCACAAATGATTTTTCCACTTATCATTATACCATCATAAGTTTGATTCTTTTTTAAAAATATCAAATAATTCAGGTTCGAGGTGAAGAAACTGATTGGAAAATCCGTCAAGACAATTCAATCTTGGAATATTTGAAAGATAATGGGATTGTCTCGTAATGGACCACTTCTAGAGAACCACAATAGAATGATTGATCAAAAGTGGCCAAACTTGTTTCTAAACACCTATCACTAGCTAGCTAAAATTGATCATATGGATGTCAAAAAACTAATGAACACTTGATTAAGTTCTCACAATGATCTACACTGAAATATGGTGTAAAAAGTTTTTATTACACGTATCTTATTATTGAATTTGGCCTTTGGGTTATAAGTTGGACAAGAATCCATGACTCACAAACATTTTGGTCATGACCCATTGAAAGAAATTATTTACATTAGGGAAGGTCATGTCATAATATTCAAATAGCAATAGAGATTTAATGAATAATACATCTCATGTAATCTAACTAATTATGTATTGGCCTTTTCTTAGGATTAAGAAAATGTGGTCAAACTTGCGCCTAACGCAACTTATGTTATTATTCTATTTTCTTTTGATAGATAAGTTAGACAAGAACCCATGACACACAATATGTCAACATTTTGGTCATTGCCATTAAATAATATTAGGATCTAATCATATCTTAATATTCGATTACTAATAGAGACTTAATGGATTATATATCTCATGTAATGAAACTAATGTATAATATGGGTAAGGTAGATGTATGATTATTAATTACATTGACAAAGACATGAACAATTATCAATAACTATTGATTAATCTAGAGAATTGGCATGAAGACACCTTGCAATCTCCCACTCTAGGAAGCTGCCAAGGTAGAAAGAAGACTCAGGTGGGAACTGTAATAGAATGGAAATTTGGAGAAAGTGTGTGAGAGAGATGGAGAACTAGTACTCTACCTTACCCATTTTATTTGCTAACTCCTTAGAATATTAGTCTTACTCATTTAGATCAAAATTTATATATATTCCCATTACATCTCTCAACAAAACACTAAACACAAGTTTTCCCTTCTTCATCACATCAAGAAATATGATGCAGTCTCAGCCTCTTCAACCCTCCTGGCCATACTATAACATCACAAACTCATCTTTTCTACATGGTTTAGATATGGATTTCCAAATGGGTGACTGCGATTTTTCTTCTTCATTCACCACCACTGAAGTCTCCTCCGATGGCATTTCTTCAGTCCTTTATCTCCCTACCATGAACCCTGATGAGTTATTCAATTTGCCAATTTACACTGATCATGATTTATCACCCATGTTTCCTCTAGAACAATATTCACCAAATTTTGAGAATTTGGTCCCTATATTGAATTCCCGAGTACTATGTGATGATGATATTGAGGATGTACAAAACTTAATTAAAGAAGAATATGAAGGAAGCCTAAGGTCATCATTGATGGAATACAGTGACACATCGCAAGACTTAACATTGGTACAACAATTGCTAGTCTTGCCAAGCGATGAGATGGAGATGGAAAAAAATTTGAGCATTTTTCATCTACTTAAGGCATATAGTAAGGCAATGGGGAACTACGAGGCAAATCTGGTTGACGTGATCTTAAAGCGGATAAGGGAGAAAGTTAGTCCAAGAGGAGGAACCTTGGAGCGTCTTGGGTATTACTTATTTCAAGCCATGGACAAGCAAGCTGAGTACCTAAAGCAAGAATCAATCAAGAACTACAGGGCTGCGTTCAGGACCTTCTACGAAATATTCCCATATGGAAGGTTCGCTCACTTTACTGCAAACTCGGCAATCCTCGAAGCCATTCCAAAGGATGCCGAGATCATACATATTGTAGATTTCGATATGGGCGAAGGTGTTCAGTGGCCTCCATTGATTGAGGCCATAGGGAGACAAAAATTAGTGAGGCTGACATCGATAAAGTGGAAGGATTGTGGTAGTGTTAACCCTCCTCAATGGAGTTTCGAGGAAACAAGGAGGCGACTTTACGATCTCGCACACTCTTTAGGTCTAAATTTGGAGGTAGAAGAGATGGAGATGGAGGAGTTGGTGAGGGAGAAATTGAAGATGAAGAAACTGGGTAAAGGAAAAGAATGGTTGGCTTTCAATTGCATGGTGGGTCTCCCACACATGAGGAGAGGGAGTAAAAGAAATGTAAAAGAATTTCTAGAGGTAGCTAAGGGTTTGATCAATAGCTCTATTAGTAGTAATAGTAATAAAGGTATTATTACTTTTGGAGATGGAGAAGATTTGGAGGAGAGAGAATGAGAAATTGTAGTGGGTTTGGTTCTTTCTTTGATGGGTATTTACTACACTTCCACACTCTACTTGAATCAATGGAGTGGAATTTTCCTACCCATCTTATAGAAGCAAGAGTGGCCATGGAGTGTCTCTTTGTTGCACCTTATCTATCTTCTTTTGCTTGCTTTGACAATTGTGAGGACAGTAATGAAGGTTTTAATCTTCAATCAGGATATGGGTTGGAGGGTTGGAGAATTAGCAAAGATAACTTAATGCAAGCTAAAGAAATGGTGAAAGAAGGGGAGAGCCTATATGGAGTGAGGGTTGAAGGAGATAACATGAATGTGATGGCGTTGGAATGGAGGGGTACTCCATTAGTGAGAGTTTCTACATGGAGATGAAAGTGAAATCCACAAAGAAAATATAGAGAAAACTGTGATGTACATCTAGTTAGCTAATTCAATACGTATATGCACATACACTTTTGCTTCAATTGATTATGTAAATATTGTACAAAGGAATGAACAATGGGTATTAGGCATTTTTTGTGGATTAATAGTCAGAAAAAAAGGGTGTTAAGCACATTGAACACAGAAAACTATCTGGTGGGTATGGATGACTGTTTTAACAATGTCACATCAAGGAGGCATGTCATCAACTAAAGGGCCCTGATTTATGTGCTTTGGTGGGTGCATGTGTGCATTGTTTCTTTCCTAATGTATGGGTGGTTGTCGCAGCCAATTCCCTTCACATGCATCCAATGTCAGTAGCATTGAAAGTCCCACATGAAACAGGGGAAGTAAGAACAATTTGAGAATTCGATTATCTCAACCAAGTAAACACAATGTTATGTATCTAAAATGAGAAACTAAACTCAATTGGACTTGGTTCATTCGATTTTACATTGAGCACTTGTTCTAACATACTTGTGGGAACATGCATTAATAAGCATGACCATTTACACTCTAAACTGAATTCTATTGAAGTTAATACTAGTGGTTCATTGTAAGTCGTGGACCAATCATAGGCCTAATTTACTATAATCGAGGATATGTGATCTTCTTTTGTGCATGCTAACAAGATATTACTCGATTAGTTGGAATCTTAGATTTTATTTTTTGTCTGTTTGATATCCCAAAGAAACAAATAAGGGTATTATTTGGGAAATGTAAGCAATGATCGTAATTTCTGAATTCTTATACGTAATTAATCCAGTTAAAAAGCACTCAATGACTGATCAAAAGTGGTCAAACTTGTTGCTAAACACCCATCACTAGCTAAAACTGATCATATAGCAGTCGAAAAACTAACAGCCATTTGATTAAGGTTGGAGGATCTCATAAGGATCTACATTGCGACCACTTGATTAAAGATCGAACGTTTTGAAAATGAATCTACATTAAAATATATTGAAAGCGATTTAATTTAAATTTATCTTATATTCTAATCGGCTTTAGGTAAGTAAGTTGAACCAGAACTCTCAGACTCACAATATGTCCACATTTTTTGGTCATGACCATTGAATGAGATTAGGACCTAATCATATCTTAATATTCAATCGATAATAGAGACTTAATGGATTATCTATCTCATGTAATGAAACTTACTCTTAGGATAAAGTATAATATGTGTAAGGTTCTCATGAGATGTATGGTTGTTAATTACTTTGACAAAGACATGACCAATTATATAATAACCTCTTAATTAATTATCTAGAAAAGTGGAGGAAGAAACCTTACTACCTCCCACCCTAAGAAGCTGACAAGAGAGAAAGAAGACTCAGTCGGGAACTTTAGTAAAATGAAATATTGAGGAAATTAAGTATGTGTGAGAGAGAGGGAGTACTAGTATTCTTTCTCACCAAGTTTCTCAATTTCCTATCCTACTTTGAATATTTGTCTCACTCTATGGTCTATTTAGATTAAAATTTATATAAATTCCCATTACATCTCTCAACAAGACACTAAACACAAGTCTTCCCTTCTTCATCACATCAAGATATATGATGCAGTCTCAGTCTCTTCAACCCTCCTGGCCATACTATAACATCACAAACTCATCTTTTCTAGATATGGATTTCCAAATGAGTGATTGTGATTTCTCTTCTTCACTCACCACCACTGAAGACTCCTCCGATGGTGTTTCTTCAGTCCTTTATCTCCCTACCATGAACCCCAATGAGTTACTCAATCTGCCAATTTACATTGATGATGATTTATCACCCATGTTTCCTCTAGAACAATATTCACCAAATTTTGAAGCTTCGGCTTCTATTTCGAATTATCAAGTACTATGTGAGGATTTTGAAGGTTTGGCGTTTCCTTTAGTAAACTTAATTGAAGAAGAATCTGAAGGAAGCCTAAGGTCAACATTGATGGAATATAGCAACACGTCACAATACATAACATCATTGAGCATTTTTCATCTACTCAAGGCATATGGTGAGACAATGGAGAAAAGCGAGGCAAATCTAGTAGACGTGATCTTAAAGCGGATAAGGGAGAAAGTTAGTCCAAGAGGAGGAACCTTGGAGCGTCTCGGGTATTACTTATTTCAAGCCATGGAGGACAAGCAAGCTGACTACCTAAAACACGAATCAAGCAAGAACTACGAGATGGCATTCAGGGCCTTGTACGAAATATTGCCATACGGAAGGTTCGCTCACTTCACTGCTAACTTGGCAATCCTCGAAACCATTCCAAAGGATGCCGAGATAGTACATATTGTAGTTTTGATATGGGCGAAGGTGTTCAGTGGCCTCCATTGATCGAAAGACACAGATTGTGGTAGCATTATAACTCCTCAATGGAGTTTCGAGGAGACAAGGAGGCGACTTTACGATCACGCACACTCTTTAGGTCTAAATTTGGAGGTAGAAGAGGTGGAGGTGGAGAAGTTGGTGAGGGAGAAATTGAAGATGAAGAAATTGGGTAAAGGAAGAGAATGGTTGGTTTTCAATTGCATGGTGGGTCTCCCACACATGAAGAGAGGGAGTAGAAGAAATGTAAAAAAATTTCAAAAGGTAGTTAGGGATTTGATCAACAGCTCTATTAGTGGTAATAGTAATAGAGGTATTATTACTCTTGGAGATGGAGAAGATTTGGAGGAGAGAATGAGAAATTGTTGTGGGTTTGGTTCTTTCTTTGATAGTTATTTATTACACTACCATGCTTTGTTTGAATCAATGGAGTGGAATTTTCCTACCCATCTTGTAGAAGCAAGAATGGCCATGGAGTGTCTCTTTGTGGGACCTTATCAATCTTCTTTTGTTTGCTTTGATAGTTGGGAGGAGAGTGATGAAGGTTTTGATCTTCAATCAGGATATGGGTTCTGGGTTTGAGATTTAGCAAAGATAGCTTGATACAAGCTAAGGAAATGGTGAAAGAAGGGGAGAGCCTATATGGAGTGAGAGTTGAAGGAGACAATCTGAATGTGAGGGCCTTGGAATGGAGGGGTTCTCCATTGGTGAGAGTCTCCACTTGGAGAAGAAAGGCAAACCCACAAAAGAAATAAGGAGAAACTAAGAGATACATATCTTATTGTATAATTCAATACATACTCATACAGATACTTATGTTTCTTTTTAGTGATTTTGTGAATGTTGTACAAATGGAAGAACAATGGGTATTAGACATTTTTTGGATTAGTGATTTGGTTTTGTTATTGGTATTCCTTATTAACTTATAGATAATTCATAAATTACATTATTTGTGTGTTAAAATAGATCATATCTACATTGAATGTGTGGGGGATTATCTTGGATTGTTTTGGTCTAGACTGTCCCAATTTTTTCCGAATAGATATAAAAATTCGGCGAATAAGGGTGTACTTGATCAATCTCATACTTGCTTACCTATGGATATAAAGATCATAACCATCAATACATAGTTAAAGAAAGGTGATGGTCCCACCAATCTCTCTCTCTCTCTCTCTCTCTCTCTTGCATATCCCATGTTAATAGCAATGAAAGACCCACTGAAACAGGGGAGGTACTTTGAACAGAGTAATATCAGATTTCAATTATTTAAATCATTTGAATGCAGGCCATTTTCAGTTAATACAGACCATGGTCTGATGTCTCGTATTGGCCTTTTCTTTTAGAGTTGTGATTTTTTGACATACAACCCTGACATGGCATGTGCCAGAACCATTGATTTTTTTTTCATCTGGACACACAACTTCACATCCCCATAAATATGTGCAGTTCTATATCCCGAGGAAAAAATTTATGGCTCTAACATGTTCCACATTAGGGGTGAATGTCAGACGGGGGTGTCAGTTTATCATTATTTGTTCTTTAATTTTGGAATCCAAACTTACTTGAATTGTCAAAACTGTGAAGTTCTATGGGCCATATAAAAAATGTGGTCTAATAGAATTGTAATAAAGCCTGGACTCTGGACATTGTCTTCACCATTGTGCCTTAGATAGGTTTAGCCCACCATCTTCATAGAAGAATAATGCATGAAAACAAATATTCAATAGACATCCTAAAAGAAAAAAGAATCATACAATCTCTCAAAGTAGAAGAAGTGAAAGGAGAAAATATCAATGAAGAAGAAAAAGAAAAGTAAATAGATGAAGAAAAAGAGCTTTTTGAAGAACCATGTGTAAATAATTAGGAGGCAAAATCATTGTAAGCACAAGAGAATTCTTCGGAGAGAAGGGACAATGTGGTACATATGGGAGTTGGTCCTCTATAGTGTTTTTTTCATGTAGCTCATTGTATTAATTTTCAACGAATGAGAAAATGCCACATTGACAACATAACTAAATTCAATCGTTTAAATTTGAGAATTTAGTGGCCATTGAATTTCAATGCTGTCGATTTGACCTAAAAGAGGTCTTTTTTATTTGACTAATGATAATTTGACCCCCCCCTTTTCGTATACTATTTGTACGTTCACTGCTTGACAGTTCACAGAGCCATAAATCATTTTTTTCTTGTGTATCTCAAAGCAAAGGATCTATGGTTCTGTGAAGGGAGTGTGAGAATCTCTTTGTATTTCTCGAAAAATTCAGCCTCCTTTTTAGAAGTTCTTCTTCTCTAATATCTATTCACAACTTGGACTTTGAACACCTATAAAATAAAGGAAAAATTACTTAAAAGACTCTGACAGAGGGATTTCTTTTTAGATACTCCTTAAGTTTTGGGCGATAACTTGATAGTCCATTTAGTAAACTCTTTATTTCCTAATAATCCCTCATTATTGTCGATCTCACCAGTTATTATTGTTGAGTTCACCTCTTTTTATTGTTGAGTTCGACATTTTTTATTGTTGAATTCGACAATTTTAAAAAAAATGTCAAATTCGACAATAAAAATTAGTGAAGTTGATATTGGTAAAATCCACATGTTTTCATTTTTTCAAGTTTTTTCAACTAAATTACATGGAAAAGATCGACTAAAAATTTGACATAACGACATGTCTAGATGATTTCAAACCAAAAGAACCATCCTTGATCGATTCTCATTAAAAAACGAAGCAAGAAAATTGAAAAAATCCTAATTTTTTACATACGTATTCAAAATGCTTGAAAATGACTTTTTCTTCCTTCTCAAATCCTTTACATCATAATAGAATCTTTGAAACTTGATTGTGATGCTGAAAATCCAATTTTTTTGGATGAAAAAGGTGAATTAGAACAGTTAGGGCACATTCGACATTTCAATAGCAAGAAATGTAGGGAGTAATGTTCATGGAGTGATTAGAAAGAAAAAGTTTTACTAAATGAATTATTAAGAAAAGCCATAGAACTTAGGGACTAAATAGAAAGAAATCCCTTTGCCAAGGTCATTTAAGTAGTTTTTCTTGAAATAAAATTAAATCAATTAGACTCATGAAAGTTCATTAGTATTAAATAATAAAAATTAATTGAGGAGAATTATCACAACTTCATGGACCGATCAGTACTCTACTTTTTAGCAAAAAAAAAAAAAATTCTTTCATGCCTTTCTCTTCCTTATTTTAGGCCTGTAGCTGCTGCCTCTTTCAATCTTTCTTCTTTAATATATCATTTGCTTACCTAGCATGGTTGTCAAACTTGGTTTCGAGTCTCATCTTGTCCTGGTTGATACCGAGTTGTCTCGGACGAGTTTTCTGATACGTTTAAGACATCTCATTTAAAAAATAAAAAAAATTGAACTTGAGTCCTAAATCTCAATAAAAAAAGTGACATTGTGTGTTGTTCTCATTCAACTCCGATGCCGAGTTAACTCAGGCAATGCGTCTCGGTCTCGGACGAGTTTTAAAACCATGTTACCTAGCCAAATAAATAAATAAAAAAAATTAATTAGAAAGTAGCTTATAAGAGGAAACTTAAAGGCTGGGCCAAGCCATGGCTTGGCAATTTGCGAGCTTGGTTTGGATTAGGAATTTAAGGCCTGATGAAAAACACCAATCCAGTTATGGCCCCAACTAAACCCCATAATGGGCCCCAAGGACGTAAAGGATTTCTCAAGCCCCAAATTAAGTTTTGGATAAAAAGCCCAAGTCTGAATATGTCAAGGTGATCTAGATTAGGCTCTTGGCCCACAAACTAACTAAGACATGTGGGTCCATAATCGGGTCTACAGCTAGACCCATCGGAAATGGGTCAGGCCTAGAACCAAATAGTATGCTCATTGGCTCCACATTCAAGGGGATGGGTGGGTTCCACCAACAGTAGTCCTTAAAAGAACTAAATTGAAATGAGACTAATAGGACTCTTAAACCAATTAGCAATACCATCCAATTATAGGGGTATAATTGGAAATTTTACCTCACCTAGGTTTATAAATACCAAAGACAAGGTCATTAGAGATAATTTTCCCCTAAGACAAGCTTAGAATACCTTCTTAAATCCGAACTTCATTTTCTTAGGAAGCTAATTGACATATCCCTTCTTTAGATCTTTGCTCATTTTCTTAGAAGACAACATAATAGGATCTTCTTTATATCGTGTATAATTTTTCTCACAATGATTTGGACTTCTATTCTAGAAAAGTTCAATTAATGAGTTATACTCTAAAAATAAAACATCATCTAAAAAATATCATGCTCATAAGAGCAACTCTAACACAAATAGGCATATTTTCTAGGCATTTTATTGTGCATAGTGATGTTGCATGTTCAAGGGATCTTCATTTCAACTATTTCAACCGTACTAACCAAAATGACTCTCCACAAATTGAGTTATAGTAGAATATATTACAACTACCATCGTTTTTTATTGTCAAGACGTAAAGTCTCTCTCCAAAATATTTCAAACTAGAAAGCCAGAGCCTGAGTGTGTTGGAGTGCTTTCGGAGGGCTTTAATTCTGTAAAATGACAATTGGGAGAAAATATAGAGCTCAAGCCTTAATGCGTTGGAGTTGCTCTAAGTCTTTCACTAGACAGAAAACCACCTTCTCATTTGATAAAACATGAAGTGTAAAAAATCAAATTACATTAAATGCACAAAGCCTTTAGAGAAGGTTATGCTTAATTGCAGCTCTTCTCTATAAGCAACTCATTTTGCCAATTGAGATATCAAGGAGTATAGAGGGAAGAAAAGCAACACAAAACCTTTGTTTGGCTACTCTTAATGCCTTTAACTGCTACTTCATCCCACATCATTCTAGTCTCTAGTAGGGGTGTCAACGGTACCCATTTAACCGAAATCGAATTGGAATAAAAACCCCCTATTCCAGATCCCTTTTTATTGGAATTGATTAGAGCTGAATTTAAAATGGAGCCAAATCAATTAGAATCGGAACTGTTAGGTTCTATCCAACGGGTACCTGGAATTGATTTATTTTGTCATTTTTTTCCATGCTATAGATGATTTAAGAATTTGTTTTTTTATTTAAAAATAAATGAATCTTATATAAAATTCTTCAAATTTTCATATAAATTATCAATTAGATTTTAAAATGAGCTGCTCTTCTAAAAATTTATTACTTTTAACAAAGATAAATTTTTATTTTTGAAAAAAATCATTAATTTGTATATTTAATATAACAAATTATAACAAAGTTGATAATTTTGTTGATAATATGTTAATTTTTTTTTGTAATGATTTGAAATGCTTTTGTTCTCATTTGATTCCTAAAAATCAGAATCGATGGGTACCTGTGATTTTTAGCGGTTCCGATTCTATTTATTTTGGAATCGGACCTGGAACTGAAATAAATATCTTGGTTGTGGTTCTAAATTCCTTAGGAATCGAACAAAAACCAACCCATTGACACCCCAACTAGTTTTTAGCCTTTAATTACTCTCATTATGTAAGTTATCATATTTTTAAAACCCACCAATTAGATTCAAAACTCAATCGAGGTGATTCAACCCTAAAACTTTCTTGAATCAAATCTTCAAGCAAACTCAACAGCATAAATGAGTCAACTTAGAGAAGTACCGTGTCACTTAGAAACTCAACCAAGTTATGCAGCTGTATCTAAATTTTTTCTAGAAAATGACAAATAAATACTAAAAATATTTTTAAAAAATATTCCATAAATGTAATATACATATTTTTACAATCCAAGTCGACTCATGAGTTGTGGGTTAACTCGACTAGGTGGACATATAGATTCGAGGTTTTGGATTTTAAAATTGTATATTATATATATAAAACCCCTCATTGAATTCTAAATGGTAGACTTACCTTATTGGGAGTTATTAAATTGTCTTTATTAATAAATAAAGAAGATCAAAATCAATATAATATGGGCAAAATGACATAATGAGCAAAACAAAGGAATCTACATTACTGAAAGAAGACAACTTTGCTTAGAGGAAGGAAGAATACTTAAAAACCTTATTTTCAAAGGAAAGGATATGAGAATATCTGCTATGGATTATTGAGGAAGATTTAACTTGTACTTACACTTGATGGAAGTGTTTTCAGTGTGGGGTCCTTTAACTCCAACTTATCAATAATAATAAAAAAATTATCTGCCATATATACCTGGTTTCTTTTCACCTTTTCTCCTAATATATATTATAATATATATAGATGAGCTTCGGGGTGTAGCTTATAATACAGTATTTTCCATGGCTAGTGGCAAACTGCCATCTTGCCACGTGGGTTGATCTAGACCATCCAATCAAAGGGCCTTTAGAATTGGGTATCTTGGAGAAATAAATCTGAGATTAATTATCTTATCCCATGGATCTGTGGAACGTATTTCTTAAATTAAAATGTGCAATTTTTCATAAATAACCCTTTAATTTTCGAAAAACAAAATATTATATAAATTTAAAATGTTAAATAAGGGAAATGTTCGTCATCTTATTATTTGCCATACGTATTTTGTCCTATGTGGGTTACAAGTTTTGGAATGAGCTGAATTTTGATGAGGATGATCTCTATGGCGAGGAAATCATCCTCACCAAAAATCAGTCTGTGCTGAAACTTCTAGCCCCATGTTTACAAGTTGAAGAATTGTGGATCATTCATTTTTTGTAAATCACTTTTGATGGGGTTAGAAGTTTCGGAATAGTCTGATTTTTGGTGAGGATGATCTCCTCATTAAAAATCAGCCAATTCCAAAACTTTTAAACCATGTAGGAAAAAACACGTAGGGCAAAGCGTAGGATAAATAGTAGAGTGCCAAACATGACTGGTTAATTATGCATAAACCTTTTTTTTTTCCTAGTTTACATTTAAGAAGTGTGTGGAATTACTATCATTTTCTTAAATGGCAAAATTGGGATGTCATGATTCTTTAGAACGCCTATCGTGAACATGTAGTTTGGGTCACTTTTAAACCATTACTTCATTTTCTTTCCTAAGCAACTAAAGAGATGCATTCAAAAGAAAGCTGGTGGAAAACTCCGAGATGGAATATATATATATATATTTTTTGCTAAGTAATCAAGAATAATATTTTAATGAAAAGATGAGGGGGCACCTTGCCCTTAGTTTACGAGCCTTAGAGTAGGCAATGATAGAAGATCTCCCTTAAGGATTTTTTAACAGAGAAGGGAACATCATTTACATTATCGAAGACAAAAGATTTTCTCACTGAAACTAAATAATTATCCAAGTCATTTGCCACTGTATTTAACTCTGCCCAGACATGATGCGGGGCCCATTGACAATTCTTTAGTAGATCTCACGCCTTACAAATCCAATGATCCAACCTTCTGTTAGAGTATATGATAATATATGGTACATGAGATACATTGAATCAAATTACATGTATCTCGTTCATAATGGAAGTTGTGATGTATAAAAGGTTGTGGTAGAGACTAGGAATAATATTTAGAAGATTAGGTATAGATTTATTCTATATTTGACTTTTATAATTTTTTATATAAATTCATCTCATGTTAATGTATTATCATCTAAGAATTATCAATTAAATCATTTTCTAAACGTTCAAGGTAGGTTTCTTCCAAATGCAATTGGCAATAATCAGGGAGTCAACTTAAATCACAATCTTTAAACCCGCAATATTGATAAGTTGTAAGACCTTAGTAAGGCCAAAAAAAAAAAAAAAAACAATTATGATGGGCATTAGGTAAAGTAATAAACATGAAAAATAGTAAGTTTTTCTTAGCTGAAGATATCAGGAGAATATGGGTTTTGTGGAGAGACGTCTTCTGTCAAACTATCTCGATGTTCCCCCATTTTTGGGTACGTCCAATTACTAGGAGACTGTCAATTGTGGTAATGTAGTAAGGAAAATTTGCTTACGGATAACTCTATTGGAACATGTCTTAAGCTCTATCTCAATCTATTTTGTATCACTTTTGCGATTCAAAAGTTTATTGTTTTGGATTTGCGGAAAACATTTGCCAATCCAATATTCTGGGGTGAGGGAGATTTGGTAACAAGTTTCATCTTGTTAGATGGATCCGGATAACTCGACTATGGATATCGAGAACGATGGTTTGGGAGTTAGAAAGTTACTGGATATTCATGAAGTAGACATGATTGAGCTCTATTTGGAGTGTTCAAGCTGAAGATAGCTCATGGTGCAACGTGAAAAAAGTTCATATTCGATGGACTAAGGCATCAAATTTTTCATTGTTGATTTTTTTTCTTCGACAGGACAAAATAGTCAAATAAATAGAGGATGGGAGAAATTTGACGGTTCTAAGCCATCGAAACTGGGGAATATAAAAAATTTCAATGGCAATAGGCCGTCGAAATTAAGTTTCTAAAGTTCATGACCCATCAAATTTTCTTGTTGAATATTCCAATTTTCATGTAGTGTGGTTGGAATTTGGAACGAATGCTAAATTCTGTGTAATGGATTCAATCCTTATTGATTAGGAGATATGCCCCCAGTGATTTAAAATTTTACAAAGAACAGGGGCATGCCTCGAAAGAATATATCCGAGATCATACTTCTTAAAGCTCGCATTTATCTATCTTTTCAATACGGGGAATCTTTGTTCCAACATTCTTAGATTTTAATTCCTCCTGTTGATGGATTAATCCAGACCATCCAACTCGGGAGTATTGGAATTAGTTGATGCTGGTTCCACATGATCAAATATAAAATTGGGATTCATCATTCAAGGTATTTATGAACCATATGAGCATATCGACTATAGTAAAATAATAATTAACAATAATAATGTGAACATATCTTAAAATAAAGGAAATTGGATGCAATGCTGAAGTGGGCTCACATGTTAATTAGTCAAGATAGGTGGGATGTAACATATGTGGGACACATAAAATGCTTGAAAAGGAGACAATAAATACCTTTGAAACCAATATAAAATCATGGTCATTACTTTAATCATATTCTCTTCAAACCATGCAGACGTTAATTTTCATTTTTTATTTTATTATTATTATTATATCTGTGCCTCTATATGGGGACCTCATCCCTCATGCAGACGTATTGATTTAAAGATCAATATTATTCGACCATAAAAAATAAACAAATAATTTATGGGTGACCATTCATATAGTTACATAAATATAAACCAAAGACCACAACATGAATATATAATATATGAACCCACCTTCCAATGAGACTTTCGTGCCTAGTGGAATTTTTTTTTCCTATTAAGTCCTTAGATAATGATTCATAATCGATGTACCTCCCTCTATTTTTTTTTTTTTTCAAGTTCCCTCGACCATTTGATGTACATAAGTCAATGAAAGAGTCTTGATTTTTTTTCTCTTTGTTTTTTTAATGAATTATTAAGTCTGCTTGGCCCACATTGACATAGATCAGTACTTAGAAATTATTCTGTAATGCAATTATGAATCTCATGGACAACTCAATCCTAACTTAAGATGAATGTTGGAAATGTGTTTAACACATGCAAATCATTCTGCATATAATGCAAACAATTAATCTCGAGGACAATTCAATCTTGTCTCAAGATGCATATTGGAAATTAAACCGGGTCAAAAATAAAATAAAATGAAATTACCATGAACTTTTAATGACTTGGGGGCTGAGAAGAAAATCATATTTATTAAAATTATGGTGAAACCTTCAAAATCTAATAAAATGAAAGAAAAATTTGAAATCTTCATTCTTGACTTCAGTATGCATAGAAGTATCACAATTTGAGGACAAATTGACCTTTGGTAAATTTTGAATTTCTATTTGGTTCAATTTAAATGATAAGTTGATGCAATTTACTATTGTGCAAGAACCCACTTCAAAATGCATGCCTTTTATGTTTAAACAAAAATTCGGTTCTTTGCCTAAGAAAACGGCAAAACAACCTCTTTTCCATGCAAACTATAGTTCTATAAGTTTTGTATGATGAGAAAGCAAAACAATGTGTCATTTAAAGTTGCAAATAAAGAAATTAAGAGTAAGAATTTACCATACCACAGTTTCTCCGATGTGTAGAGTCCACACCTACTAAATCAAATTTTGGAATTCACTACTTTGTCACTTTCATGAATGATCTTTTAAGAAAATTATGAATCTTCATAAGGAAAAAAATCTGAGGTCTTTGCCAGGTTTATGAATGAAAAGTCAAAGTAGAAAATCAAATGGAGAGAAAGATCAAATACATGAGAAACAAGGGGTGAGCAAAAAGATTGCAAGTTCATGATGAAATTTTGCAAAAAAGAAAGCATGACAAGGCATTTCATATTGAATTTGTTTTTCCAACAAAATGGTGTGGTCTAGAGGGTGTCTAGAACTCTCATGAAAAATGAAAGATACATGAGACTACACACCAAGTTGTCCGAATCATTTTGCATGGAATCAATTAACCATGGTTGCTATTTGGTTAATTGACCAACATCAAAGTTACTTGAATTTAACTACGTTGAAGAAGGCGTGGAGAGAAAAGAAACAAACTGCCCATATAAAGTGTTTGAATGCAATGCATATGTTCTCATTTTAGTAATGGAAAAAAAAGTTGCAATCAAAGTTACTTTAGTGAATTTTTCTCAAATTTGAGAAGGGAGTGAAGTGATTTAATTTTTGACATTCAATGAACAAGAAGAAAATCCTTAATAGAGATGTGGCTTTTTATAAAAATTATATACCAAAAAGAATGATGGTGAGAAACCAATTGTTGGTTAGAAGATAATTATTATCAAAGTTCATATTTACATGAAGAAGACTGGAAAAGAAAAATCTCAAATTCAATTTGGGAAGTTAACATATCTAGTGAGGAAGAACAATAATAAGAGAGGGTTCATGATAAGCCTATTAACATAGAACAAAGAAGGCCAACAAAGACCATTGAACTGCCTTAAAGGTTTGGATAGAAGATGGGTTGCATTTTGCACTAATGGTAAGCGAAGGAGATCTAACTACATTTCAAGAACCTATTAGAAATAATGAAATGGAAGGTTGGATAAGCGGTATGACGGAAGAGATAAATTGTTTTCACAAAAACTCTATTTTAGAATTGGTTCCTAAGCCCATTACAAAGTACAAGTTCGAGCATTGCTTGAATGTGCAAATTTCATTGCTTGTTGAGATTGGAAGGCACCTCCTCACTTGAGGTGTATGAAGATGAGAGGTTCTCATCAAGTTGGGGGTGTTATAAACACATCGAAATCTAAATGTTTCTAAGGATTGAAGAGTTTTTTTGCCAAGGTGGAGATTGTTGAAGATATAACTTAAAAACATTAGCCTGGTGTAAGTATGTTTGTTTTTAGACCAATCCATGATAGTTTGGGTTTGGCTTGTAACTCATATAAGTGACTTACTTTCGATGCTTCTAAAAAGGATTTGTTTTCTTTTTTGTTTAGCTCTTTCCTATAAGCATTAAAAAAGAGTAAAGAAAAAGAGAAAACTCTAAAGGAGAAGTTAGGGAAGTTTAGGAAGATTGAGATCTAGAAGAAGAATATGAAGTTAAGTGATAGAGGTAATCCCTTATATTGATTTGCCCCATTCTCTTCATAGTGAAATCGAACTCCAATGCTCATACCTCTGTGGACATAGACTTTGGGTGAATCAAATAAATTGTCTTTTAGGCATTGTATTTTGTTCTTTTCTTTGTGTGCATGTGATTATTTTATTTGCGATTATTATTAGAGTTTATCCTTTATTAACATTATCAAACAAGATCATGAAAGTATAAGAGTTTTATGTCACAATGTCCACTACGAGAAAAATGGGTAACACTATGTAAAAACTGGAAAATTCAACATAAAAAATTGATGGGTCAAGGCTCATGAATTTTAGAAACTGAAACTTGATGGTTTAGGACCGTCGAAATTCTTGATGTTCCCAGATTTGACAGCTTAGAACTATTGAATTTTTTTTATACTTCATGAATTTGACAATTTTGACCTGTTGAAAAAAAAAATTGATAATGAAAAATTCAACGTCAATTCGACCTCTTGGTCCGTCGAATTTTATGAAATTTGATGGCTCAAGATCGTCAAATTTAGGCTTTTTTCACATTGTGTAAATTTGATGTTAAGGTCCATCGAATTTAACCATTTTTTCATGTAGTGGTCCAAGAAGTATTTGATCAAATTACCAAGTGAAGTATTCACATACACAATAAACTAGAGAGGGGGCGGTAAAAATTGACAGGATACGTTGGGCGTAGGTAATTAATTTATTGAGAAAAACATTGCAAATACACCTCTTCAATGAGACTATATCCTTGGTAATTAATTAATTTAGATTTCTTTATTTTTATTTATTTATTTATTTTTTTAAGGTAATCAAGGGGTTAATGGTCAGAAGAGGTGAAGGTGGGTTCAATGAAGTTAAAAAACCCTCATGATCTACATTTTATTTTCCGGATTTTTTTTCTCCAAGCCCATGCATATACCATACCAAGCTTAGATGCTTTTTCTATTTAATAATTAACAATGCTTATGAAAACTTCCTTAAAATTCTTTATTTGAATACCCCCACTGCACCTAGTGATGAAGCAGTTTTGAAAATTCCATTAAAAGGGGTCAATGGAAGGTATTATAATCTATCATTTCATCCATCACACATGACAAGGGCATGACATGTGCATGACACGGCATGGCATGACATGTGTATGAAAAAGCATGACATGACATGTCATCATGTATGGATGATGCATGGTGGGGGAACGTGCAGAAAAGGACAGACATACTCATTCTCAAATAATAGTAGATCCGCATTAATAGGTTCACGTATTCTCATGCAATAATAAAACAAAAAGTTGGAAAAAGAAAAACAAAGGTAGTGTTGGGGGAGGGTTGACTTCACAGGTTGGGTGTTGGAGTCTGTGGTGAATCTTTCAGAACAATCTGAGTTTTAAAATCCTCACACGCTAGAAGCCAACACCAGCCTACCATTATAAATTACAACCAACCTTTCACAACTACATGGAATTTTGATCACAAAATTATACACTTTGTTCCCATTCTTTTAGAATAGAGGGTGATTCAGTAGATCTTGTTCTACCATATTAAATGTCTTGCAAGTTTTAAATGATTAGATCCGGGCACATTGATCTTCCTAATCGTCTTGATTAAACTACCACCGCATATCCTTATATTGCTTGATACTGGCATTGGAAATAATATGATGAAGATCAAGGTTATCATCTTTCAAAAATCGTCGATCAAATCATAAATGAAGCACCATCAGCTAATCTATCCTACAATTTCAAATCATGGTAGCTAGCGATCTGTTATGGGCTTGATCACGACTTCAAGAGATGATGTAGCATTTTTTGACAAATGAGATGATGGAACTGCATCTATATTTTGATGATTTTCAAAGGATGATCAACTTGATCTTCATCATCATAATGGGACCAATTACAATGGTAGGTCAAGATGTATTGTATGTTCTCACTTTAGAACAGCATAAAGACCCTTTTTCAGGTTCTTGGATTGCTCCCAAGATGCCCGTGGGTTCTAACGGAGAAACTATGTGGTTGATCTTCTATGGACTACATTTACCTTCCCTATTAGGTATTTCTATACACGTGGAGGGAATATAAAGTTTCATGTTGTTGTTATCTTTGGTCAAAGTCAACAAAAGGGTTTATCGCTTCTTCTATCATTTTCTTTTAGTGTTTTAGGAGAGACTTGATAATCAATCCTACAAATTTTGATAAATATCAGCCAATCAGAATCTTGTCCCCATATTATGATCATAATAATATGGGGACCATAAGTAGGATTAATTGCATCTCTATCTATGCATTGGCTTTGTCCAAGTTCATAAGTTAAGAATTGATTAGATACTGAAGAAGATGCGTGGGGCTTGCGAAGTGATGACATCAGATGCATTACAGGTGACATATTGTATTAAACAGAAATATTGCTGAAATTCATTCTGATAACTAACTTTATCGTTGGAGTATAGCGTATAAGGTGACACCCCAAATAAGTTAGGATGTTATAGGGCAAGGAACAAATCAAGGAAAAAAAAAAAAAACCCACATGTACCGTTGATAAATTGGTTTGGTATCCCTCTCCAAAGGGCTTTTCTCATCCAGTTTAGCTTGGAAAATGGTTTGTGAGTCAGTTTATAAAATATGGGATGGGGTATGGCAAGCAATAATTCCTTCTAAATTCAAGTTATTGAGCTGGAGGATTCTTCATCTTGCTGTTCAAGTAGATGTGCTAAAGAAGGAAAAAAGAGCTCATACCCACTTTTTTTAATGCTCTTTTACTTATAAAAAATAATAAAAAATAAATAAATTATAGATTCTCATCAATAGAATTTTAAAATTAGTCCTGGAGAAACGAGGCAGAATATCTTGGTTTGAGTGATTGTTAGGAAGTGATGTTCTTATTTGAAGGAAAACTCAAGTTGCTTTATATGTTGGATCACGCGGCCTCTTAGGTAGTCCTATGGGAGATTCAGTTAATTAGCTCAACATGCAAAGATTTTTGAAGATAGCAGGTGTTTGTTTGGGGTGGTGCAGTTCAAAAGTCTCTCTTGGCTTAGGGATATCGATTTGATATTGGTGCCGAAATATATGATTCTCTTGGATGACGAATATTTACCATAAGGAAAATCCTGAGGGACTTTGTTTTTCACTGTGATTCTCACTGCGTTGATGTGATAGCCACAGATGTGTTGCCTCCAGCTATGAATAAAAGCATTTACGATTATGTGCACACCACCATGTTAGAAATGTGAGAATCACAGTAAATCGCAATGTCACCCCAGCATAGCCTGCACCTAAATAATATCAAAATAAGAGTGAACTCATTAAAAACAGGCTCACTGATGTTTTTATCTAAAGTATTTTAGAAACACCTCCAGTAAAATTAATGATATTAGGTTTACCCTCTTGCAAAATGCAAGATTAAGCTTACCCTTTGACTGTAAGTCAATGTTGCATTTTCTTGATGATTTAGTGGTGAAATTTTAAATTTTTTTTTCTAACATATTCTTTAAATACTTAATTTACTAGATTAAAATTTGGAAAATATCAAAATTTCACTATTAAATATTTGAGAAAAAACAACGTTGATTAACAATCAAGGGGGGAAACCTAATATCACCAATTTATAGCGTGGTGTTTCTAAAATATCCAAAATAAAACTCTCAATCAAAATGTAAAAGAAATAAGATCGAAAGAAAACACAAAAACAATTAAATCAAATGTCTCACAACAACGCCAGCATCCATCAACATGATTAGACTGATTTACTATATTGGACAAAAAAATTTACAAGCAAACTAAAATGAGAAAATTCCAAAACCATGCTCAACTTTTGACAAAATTCCCATTCCAGCTCACTATTCATTTTAATTCCCAAAACATGAACAACGATGTTGCAGAAATTTTAAAGTGAGAACTCACCAATAAAGTTAGTGAGATTTATCGGTGAGATCGTTGATTTTTAATTAAAAAGTGATGATCTAGCTATCTTTTATCAAGGAGATTGTCACTTTAAAATCCATGCGATCTCGTTGTTAATGTTTTGGGAATTAAAATGAACAGTACGCCAAGTGAGAATTTTGTTATATCCAAACACACGAAATGGTAATTTATCCAATTAAAATTTCTCCATCAAACCTCCATAAGCTTGAAAGCTTTACATTCTCTTATAACTCTCAAACAATATGGGGAATACTAATGTCCATGGCTTCATTGGGATGTTTTCGTCGTCCACAACCTTCATTTTTCAAATATGGCACTCTTAATCATTATTTTAGTGAAAAAATAAAAATATTTCAGTATTTGTACAATAATATTCCGTAAATACCAAAAATCTTAATCGCAAATTTTATAAGTATTTATAATATTTATTTTCCAAGAATTTATTATAGTAATATTTTTATAAAACATTCATTTATATTCAAAGACAAAAATATTTTTATTATTTTTTAACTAAATTAGATGATAAATATTAAATAAAAATCAAAGGCAGTTTTTTTTTTCTTTTTTAAAAAAAATTGGAAGTCAAGATAGATACTTACTTCCCCAATGAAACATTGGACATTAAGATTTAAAACATAATGTGTCCAAAACCTAATGCAAAAATTACCCCTAATCTTGAATTAAGATTATGTTCATTAGCGTAAATCAATTTCCTGATGATTATGTTAGATGTACATTATAAATCACTTCCATACAAATTTACATCTATGACAACATCAATTGAATCCAATCCCGGTACGAATTAGTACCGTGCAATATTAACTTTGTTACCAAACAAAGGGGTTGGAATCTTCAAGTTAGGAGGCTGAGGTCGTTGAGGGCTTAATTATCATTGACGTGGCGATCGTAAGTTCCAACAATGGACAAATCCGTGATTCTCGATGGGGAAAGACAGTGGCATTTTTTCCTAGTTTTTAGTCAGTATCAGAGACAGTCGGCATCAATGCCTCATCAACTTGATACAGCACACACATGCACAGACTTCCTGCTCTCTCTCATACTTGCTTCCCCTCCACAAGCCCAAACTTTCTGAATAACTTTCTATGACAGTCCATACATACATACATATAAACATGCATGCATATATATTAAAAAATTTAGATAAGTAATTTTATATATGTTCAAGAAGAGAGAGAGAGAGAGAGAGAGAGAGAGAGAGAGAGAGAGAGAGAGAGAGAGAGAGAGAGAGAGGTGACTCTTCATCCAGTGTTAGGGTCTTAACAATTCAGCATAAAAAAAAAAGTGTTAGGGTCTTAACAATTCAGCATAAAAAAAAAGTGTTAGGGTCTTAACCCATCTCTTGTTCCTGGTTCTTTAGTACATCATCTTTAATTTGTCAAGATCAATTTAACCAAATTCCGCGTAATTTAGGTATATGATCTACGCATAAATATGTAGACTTTTTCTACATAATTCATCACTATCCTTTTCACATTCTAGAGGAAGATTTTTTAATCTTAGATTATCTAGAAATCCCTTATTTATAATTATTTCTTCAGTTCTCTTTGATTATGGAGATTTTCTAACCATGACTTCAATTAGGCTTGTAAATTAATGGTGGTGCCTTTTGTATTTTAATCTTTCGTTCAATACATCTTTTGCTTATTTAGCCAAATTTTTTTTATAATTAAGACTTTATTCTAGCCTTCCCTTTCTCTTACCATATTATTAATTTGGATCCCAAAAAACAGAAGAGAGAGAGATGAAGGAAAGTAGTTCAAGTGAAGATTCCAAGAATAACCCTTGTCATGATAAGAATGCAAGTGATGATGAGGATGAGGTAGTAGATGAAGAAGGAAAGCCTAGAAATGGAGTGAGTTCGAGCAACAGCACAGTTGAGGAGAACGAGAGAAAGACAAGCTCTGGTGGGGTACGACCATATGTTCGATCAAAGACACCGAGGCTTCGTTGGACACCAGATCTACATCTATGTTTCATTCGTGCTGTCGAAAGACTTGGTGGACAAGAAAGTGAGTAATCCAATCTCTTCATTCTCCTATGATTTTCTAGCAATTAAGGGTGAAATTAAGTCCCTTACGGTCATCTACTTTGATTGGCGCAGGAGCAACACCTAAGCTAGTGCTTCAGATGATGAACATCAAAGGCCTTAGCATCGCCCATGTCAAGAGCCATCTACAAGTAATTTGATCACTAAAACCCATAAAACACATTACACTTTCTTGTTCTAATTGATTTATTTTACTGATTACATAATCTTTGTTTCCTCCTTTTTCCATTGGATTCGTTATTAAATTAGATGTACAGGAGCAAGAAGATAGATGATCCAGACCAAGGTACACCATTTTTTCTGAATATTTCATTGATAAAATATGCAATTAAGGTTAGTGATTTAGCTCCCAAGATATATTTCTGATCACAATTTCTATGTTAGCTATAACCAATCAACGGCACCTTATGGAAAGTGGAGATCGCCATATCTACAACCTTAGCCAACTTCCAATTCCACAAGGTTTCAATCAAAAGCCTATTTCAAGTCTAAGGTATGGAAGTTAACACTTCAACATATTTTTTTTTTCCTTCCTTTTGATGATCTCAAGCTCATTATAAGATCTTTTTCAGATCAAGCTATGGTGATGTTTCTTGGAGTAGTCATGGGAACTGGATGACTAGCCATTGCACGAGTGGGGCTGCGAACGATAGGGGGAGACCTGTATTTTATGGTTCGGTAACAGAAAGGATCTTTGCACACAACACACCTAATTGGGATTTCAACATAGGTACTTCAATTTCAAATGAACAGACAAGAAAGATATTCCATAATCCCCAAGGTGAATTTCGATTGTTGAATGATCTTGAATCCTGGAAAACCCAACTCAGAATGCGCTCAACCGAACCTAGATTCACTCAATCACGAGAAATGGGAAGAGAGAACTTGAATTCTTTGAACAATAGACGAACCCACGAAGCAGACTGGAGGACAAGTCAACAAGAGAGAAACGTGGTGAAAAGGAAGGCTTCCGATTGTGAAATTGATCTGAATCTATCCTTAAAGATATCATCAAGACATGGTGATTTCCAGAAAGGGTTGGAGGATGATGGAGTTGATAGTGATTTATCTCTTTCTTTGTTCTCACCTTCATCCTCAAAGCTTAGCAGATTGAAGAAGGGAGATAATACTAGGGATTAGGGAGCATGAATGATTGGCAAGTACTCTAGATCTGACTATATGAATGGGTTCATTCTAAGTGAGATCTTGAGGTACTCGTTCATCAAGAGAATATATTGATCGTTGTCATTTGCAACCTACAAGGTAATAACACTACTTGTTTCACTTTTGTTGTTTTTTTCGTTTTTCATGCATTTGTAAGCTATAGAACTTTAATTGGTGTCAAAGAAGTAAATGTTGTAGATGTGACATTCTAATATTTTTGGCACCTCATCTAAATATTTGGTGTTTAACATCCATGCACCCTCATATCGTACTACTGTCTTAAGGGACTAGATGTACCCATAGAATGAGAAACAATAGTTAATGCATGCTAGCCCGATTAATCTTGCTTAGATAAGATGAATTGTTGTTTTAAAACATTTCTCTTGTTAATAATTTGTATGATTTATGGGTACCTAAATGAGAGCAAGGAAGGCAGACTATCTGTATATTTTATAATGGCTCCCACTCAATGTTCCAGAGTTCATTTTCTTAGAAGAATAAGGAAGAATTCAATGTATTTGAAATCAATCCAATTATCCCATTGATAGAGAAGAGTGTGGGACATTAAGGGTAGTGATGAACATTTCTTGCCTATTAGCAAAAGAATGTGGCACTGCCTGAGTATAGCAAGCGCCGTGTTAACAACTTTCCTCTTGGAAAACTTAGGTGTATCATGTGACATTCTAAGATTTTCCCAAACAAGTGGAGATAGCGATTTTTCATAAGTTCTTTGAAGAAAATTAGAAACTTTTGGGGTAATTCTATAGGAAAAAATTAACATATTATTTTGTACTTATTTTAAGAGTTCCTTTGAGCATTTTACTTGTCAGGGACCATTTTTAATCTTTAAGAATTTTTTTCTTATTATGAAGTATTAGTGTTTGATGAGGGGATCCAATGGCACAAGATGAGAAAATTTTCTGATTATGGAGAATTTGATCATAGAAATTTACGAAGATTGACATTTTACCCTTTAGAGGCGTTGGGGCTGAAAATTATTATTTTGCTTTCATAACTGATATCATAGCTTGCTAGGCCTACATTCAAATATTGGGCTTTATTGATTTACAAGTTCTGGTATTGTAGTTTGATCTGTCTGCGTTTGTGAAGAGGATAAAGACTGTGAATAGACTAAATTGTTGGAGAGAAGAGATTGTCTTATGTTTGTTCACTTGGTGAGCTAAATCATTGAAGCATTTATTTTAGATATTCATTCATCATAATTTCAATAGGAAAAGAATGATCATTAGAGGGGAAACTTTTGCAGATAGAACTTTAGGTTTGCATGTTATATGCAAAAAACAGAAAAAAAAAAAAAAAAAAAAAATGCGCTTTAGTATTAATGGTGCTCCTCCTCTTTATTATAAGATTTTTTTATTTTTTTTAGTAGCTGCTCGGCAAGCAAGTGGTTAGTGGTTAATAGAGATGAAGGTGGGTTCAACCAGATTCGAGCCCAGGTCATGGGATGAACTCTCCTGAAGCCTTTACCACTTAGCTAAGTGGCACATTCATATAGTTCAAGGAACTTTCATGTCTGTAATCCATAAAAGAAGTGGCATCCTTTTCTGTATTTGTAGAGTACTAAGGAAGTCTTATAATATTTCTTTAATTATGCTCCAATTTGTTGAAATATGCATGGATAACAAATCTTTAGTCTGGAAATAATTTTCATGTCTTATCTGTTACTTGGTTGTTATATAAAAAAACCAAAAATATAGAAATAAAAATCAATGAAAAATAAACATTTATTGTGTGTTTCACATTTACATCCTGATCGAAAGTATCTAATTTATAACAAAATTTTTGCATGCCCAACAGTATAATCCAAGTAGCAGAACCAACACAATGAAGTTATACTTCTAAGATTGTCCATCATATTTGATCTGTAATGCTACTGGTGGTGGAATAATGGCAGCAGAGGGGTGGCATTATCGTGGTGAATATGATCAATGGCTGTAGTGGCAAAACTGCCAACATAGAAGTTGTGATGTGGTGGTTGTAGCATTGACGTGGTGGTGATGGTGGAGGTAACAATGGCATTGCACGTGGGCAGATTTGACATGTCCCCAATAAAAAAACTCATATCTCACTCAAATTAAGAAGAGTTTTGATAGATCATACCAATTCAGAAAGAGGACTCGACCACCCACTCAAAAAAAAAAAAAAAAATCCTTTTACAAGAAGTAGTTGGTTTGGTATTTCAAAAATATAGAATAAGATTGTTGGGCGTTCCTTTTGATTGGAATTCAACAAACAAAAGTCTGGCTTCGAGAATTTCTACCCTATTGGTTATGTATCAAAATGATTCGAACTTCAACTCTATAGAAAGCTAAAGAAGTGTTCACTTAGGGAAAATCCTAAAACAATGTTATACTGATGGCTTGGTTCTTTAAAAGAGTGAATAATAAGGACTGTACTGAAGCCATTTTCTGTTTGTCCGCACCGATAGATCACAAGGTAAATATTACTATAAATTACATATAGATTGATAGGACACGAGACCAATTTCTAATGGAAGTCAACTTCTAAGATTTTGTTCCATATAAAAATGATAGTTAAGTTCAAAGGGAGACTTAATGCAATTATTGCTACAACACAGTATCTCAGATTTCTAGTTCAAGAAAGCTAAAGAAGGAACTTTGCGCATTAATTGGATTTAAAGCTATTATCACTTTTTCATATATATCTTTACTTAGCAAAAAAAAAACTTACACTTAATTATAATATTAACAAAATCATACTTCACATCAACACACACAACATCATTAGATTCTATAATTATCATCATTCTTTTGCAACAAAGATCTGATGTGCTACTGCTGTATTATAGGAGATCAATCCAGAAAAATAAGAGAAAAAGAAGAAAGAAGATAGAAATTGGCCTATTCGAGGTGGCTTGGAACCCTCCTAATTCCCATAGGAAGAATGGTAATCCTTTTATTGACTTCCCTCAACAGATTACAACTTATTTATAGCTTCTACTTGCTATTTTGAGAAGAAAATCAGAAAATGAAACAAACTTACTAACCTAAACATTAACTTCTAATAGAAACTCCTACCATCTAATTGAGAACGGAAAACTTCTAATTATTTTACTTTCTAATTAAAGAAAATCAGTTGGGAGATCTCCTATTGTAGTTATGTGGTTCACATCAAGATCATGATTCAACTATGATATATATGTAGATATGCATGGATTACTTCTTTCCTATAATAATTAAATTACACTAAGGGGGTCAAATCCTAACTTGATTAGCAATAGTGTCCTCTACTTAGCCTCTTGATCTTCTCCGACTCAATTTTTCTGCCCAAGTTCTTTTTGAAAATTTCTTGACCTTTCTCCAATGGAATCTTCCCTTCTAGTTCTTCAAAGATAAAGGAATTTTGTTAGTGCACACAAGGGAAGGATGAAGAAGCTGAGTCTGGGGGTAAGATCCCATTTTAGATCTTAAGATCCTAAAACAATGAAATTTGTTAAACCTAAATAGGGTCCCCCATGCTCCCACGATTTAGGTGTTTAAAAACCAAATTTTTCTCAGGGTTCCAGGTTGAAAAAAGCTTCCTAAATGATCTCTCTCTCTCTCTCCCTCTAACTAGGAAGTTTGACCTTTTCAAAATCTCCTACCCACAATTTTTCCTTAGTTCTTAGGGAACCTTCAGGGTTTCCAAAAACTCCCATGCAAGGAAAAGACTAAAAGAACCCCCAAAAAGCTTCCAACGAATCGCATGGTGGGTCCCCATCGAGTTAATTCTTTGATTTGATTTTATTTTTGTTTTTTTTGCCAAAATTGATTGTGTTTCAAATTTAATAACAATTTAGTTAAATTACTAAATAGAAATTCTCCAACATTCCATACTCTTTTTACCACACGACAGCTCCACATTAGCACAAAACTTTAATTATTATAATCATGGGGTTGTCGCATAAGAAATCTAACTAAATTAAATTAGGTTTTGTTAAGATGTGCCCTAAGAGCTCACATTAAAGTGAAATAAATATACATTAGGAGTAAGCATATGAGGGTGTTATCGCACTGAAAATGTCCTTAGATTTTTTTTACCAAAATGCCCTTGGAGGCTTGTTACCAAAGTGTATTTACTGCACTTTAACGTGTGCCCTTACACGTTAACAAAACCTTATACTTGATGGGAAGGAAGCGGATCCTCTCTAGCACACAGTTCCTATAGCACCCAATAGCATAGATCCAATGGTTGAAAGCACGCCACTTCAGCCATACACTTAGATCCCACACTTCAAATATTGGGTGTTTAATAGCCGTTCATTTTCAAATACATGATGGATATAGAGGAAGAAAAACTGTTGTTTTTATATTATTATTATTTTTTAAAATCAGATCTAAATCATGACCACAAAAGGTTGAAATGTTAATTATTTTTTTCCAAGATAACTCTCTCTCACCTATTGGATCTGTGCTATAGGGTGTTATAAGAACCGAGTGCCAAGAGAATCCATTCCCCCATGAGAACCATAGTAATTAATAAAAATATTAAATAACCATCATGCAAGTAGCCTGAATCAATCGCCCATGCTAAGCTAGAAAGTTTTGTAAAATATTAAATAAATTAAGAGAAATACGAACTTCTTACTTTACAAGCATAGAATCGAAAATTTAGAAGATATATAAGATCTCATACCGACCTGCAAATTCGATATTTGACCTTGTCGTACAAATATTCAACAGAATATAGATCCCATAAATTCACCATTGTAAGTTACTATATTTAGAAACTGCAGAAAAAATTATTAATATAATAGAAAGAGAAATTTCATGTTCAATAAAGTAGGGCAAACTAATAATTTAAGACATGTTGTCTAATTCATGTTCTCACACATGAAAGTCTCAAGCACTTTTAAGTTTCAAATAAACAACCAAACAAACAAAATGATTATTGAATAATCTATCACATGAAGAAGTTGGAAGAAATCGGGTTGAAGATTTGTGGTTCATTGTTGTCATAACCAGTGATCCGTTCTCTCTGGATCTGTTGGCCGTGCTGCGGCTGCAGTTGGAGATTCAACAATATTTCTCTCTCTTGCTTCAACTGTTCAATTTGAGCTACAATATTCAACCCATCAACTTTTTCAGTCTCAGTAAAACTTTTTATAATTTCATTTGTTCATAAAGATGAATCTATAAAAAATGGGAACTTTGTTTTTTGACATTAAGGACTCGACATAAACGGGTCTAAAACTAAAATTTTAATGACAAAAAATCTGAGATTAGCTATATTTTATGGATCTCAATATTGACCTACCAAGGAAAAACATATAAGAATGATCATAAGTTGGCCATTAAAGCATGACACAATAGAAAGTTGATGAAAATAACCATGAAAAACACAACAAAAGACCAATGATGTGAGAAATGGTACTATGGCAAATGTGAAATAGTAATATGTAGAAACAATGGCCATGTTTGGATACTAGGAGCTGAACAAATGTGTCAAAGAGCAGGAGTAACTCAACGTAGGAGTTAATTATCCAAACGTATCCAAACGACTTCTAACCCCCCACAAGAGTTAGAAGTAGCCAAGGAGTTCTATCCAAACACCTACATAGATTTTGAAACACCTAATGAATCCATGAAGATTACTTAAGGGAATGTTTCAATGCGTATGTCTTCGTTATAGAGATTGTCATGACAAGAACAGGTCATTTAAAATTTTTAATCCATTTAAAAGTAAACTACATATGACTTGATAATTAAATTTAAGTTGTCTATTTTGAGCCTACTTTATTAAAATCTGAACTTAAGAAGGATAGGAATTTTATAATAGAGGGATGACTAACCTGATTTACCCTCCCAGAAAGCTAGTGTTTAATCTCCCATGACAATCATTATAGTGAAAGTTAAGTCCTTTAACAATCCTGCAAATAGACCTTTTTTTTTTTCTCCCTAAACTAGAAAGTTTTGTATAGTTTTGTAAAATAGTACATAAATTCAGAGAAATGCCTCTTAATTCACAAGCTAAGAATAAAATTTTGCAAGATCCATAAGATCTCTCTTATATCATCACAAAATAATTTTAAGTAATGAAATATCATCTATAAATATTGCAGCATGTTTTTTTGCACCATACACCAGATAAATCAAAGCATCTTTTATAAATATTTCTTAACATGTAATTTTAGTTATTTCTCAATAATTTTGAATTAAAAAAATGAAGTTATATCTAACAATGATCGATCAAAGAATTACCATCTTTAATTGCTATCTCATTTGTTAGACGGCATATCGTTTCCTTCATTACTCGATTTTCAGTCTTTACTATCATCCACTGGGTATCATAGTGATTAATCCTTTGCGTAGTGAGGGAGTCTACCTCTACCTGTACACCAAATTAAGAAAACAAATAAATAAATATGTTTTTAGTTTCGCATCAACTAAGTAACCATGGAAAATATTTTTGGGAAATGGAGAAAGATCTAAATAAGAATCCTCCCTCCCCAGGGAGGGGACGTCCTTTTTCATAGATAGTAGCTCACCATGACAATGGCCAAAACCCTTTGGGTGAAAGCAATCTCCAACCATTCAAGAGCTCTTCAATTCGTTTTCGAGAACTAGTTTAATGAAATTAGAGAGGTTCGTACGAGCATAGAACCCAATCCAAATTCAATTTTTTAGAATTCATAGTTGGTTAGAGACTCCTACGATTTGGGAGGACTATCTGATGAGCCTCTCGTTCCGTAGGATGAAGGAAGTTTCACTAATAGTGAAGAGGATGAGTTGACTTTAGATTGTATTTTGTATTTGGATATTCAGGTTAGGGGAAGGAAGAAAGCTAGAATACTGGAAATGTTAGTCCAATTTGGGATCGTCCAAAATGACAATATCTCTTGATGATTTTTTACAATCATCAGTATCACAAGGAATGTCAGATTTATTTTGAATACCTCAACTCAATCTCGATTGAAGAAGATAATGAAGGAGAATCATCCGTTGTTCATTGAAATTCAAAAGCTAATATCTAAGAAGCCGATTAATTTCAAAAAAAATTATCAAATTATGTAGGAGCCTCTGTTGGTTTTTCCAATGATGGGGTTTCAACTAGTGGTTCACTATGGTTTTAGTGGTTCGGTTCTCCCTCTCAAATAAAGCTTCTATTCCTGGGCTCATCCTTACAGGACTATGTTCTCTTTTTCTTGGATTGATTCTTTTGGGACCCCTTCGATTCAACACGTAGGACTTTCTGAGGGCGCGGTGCATGTGACTGAGGATACCCACGATAAACACACAAAAAAATAACAAAAAAGTGCTGAATAAAATTTCAGTTGAGGGGCTGTGCCTATTTTCAGGGAAGGAAATACTACCGCTGATGTTCTTACGAAGATGGGAGCTGAGATATGGCAATAACTCATTTAATTTATCTAATTTTAGATCATTCATGTATGGTTGATCCCTTGTCTTTGCCTTTAATTAGGCTTGTATTTTAAGGAATTTATTCCTTTGTAAGATTTCCCAAGTTTTTAATACAATTAGCCAAAATAAATAAATATATAAATAACCATGGAAAATAAAGTGGTTGATTTACCTTCAACTCGTTTACTTTTCTTTCCAGTTCAGTGATACGCTCTTGCTTTCTGATCCTCGACCTCCGTGCAGATTCGCGATTTGATAGGATCCTTCAAGCAAATAAATAAGGGGAAAAAAAAAAAAAAACTAAGAGTTCATTCATTTAAATAAGTAGGAATTAACTTTTAATTCATATTATTTATTTTTTATGTACGAAGAAAGTTGAAAGTTGGTAGAATTGTTCAAAGGAACATGCATGGGTCCACCTTTTCATTCGTTTAGGATCCACACTAGATCCAGCATTGATGCGATTCTGAGCCATATTATCCAACTGTGGTGAAATGTTCTCAGTTGTATTGATTATACTCCCAATGGGTTCCGATATCACACGATGACTAGGAAGATATTGATTGCCAACCGGTGTATCGATGGAAGTGGACGAACCACCCACATTAATGCAGTTGTCATGCTTTTGACTTAATGGATCATCGGCCGAATTCATTTCATGTGTAGATTGCAAAACGGAGTTCATCGTTTTTGTGGTATCTTCCATTAATTCTTAGCACTGTAATACCTGTAAAATAAAGTAATAAAAAGTGTAAAAACACTTGAGGAAATAAAAGGAAAATCACAGTACTAGCTAGTAATATCGTTGCAAGGTCAAAATCATTGGTTGGTCCTCAAAATCTGTGGAATGAGAATCTCAAAGAACATCAATGCTTTGTAGTTTAGAACAAAGTAGGACAGGTAGAAGACTTCTACACTTCATCTGTGTCCTCATGGATATAAATGGAGGGAAAGGAGGAGAGAAAATATGTTAAGTAAAACAAAAAATAAATTTTAATTCACTCCAAGTTACATGTTTAAAACCAGACACATAATATAGTTAATTTCTCTTACAAAATCCTTCTTATTTTTTTTATAGATTAGTTTAGTTATAATGAATTTATTATAAATACCAAAATTATGGAGTTACCTAAAAATGAACAATGACTAACACAGAGCACAAGGTGGTTCCATTACCTAAAAATGTTAAACGCTTTCAAGGAACAAAAACTAGAGTGTGTCTAATGAGTGAGCCTCAGCTTTTAATTATTCAAATTTTAGGCTATGTATTTTCCCTCCATCTTATGGATGGCGTGGGAAATTTAATTGTCATTCCCTGGCAAACCATTCCCATGGTGATCAAAGGTTGCTTCCTCGTTTGATTCGTAATTTTATCGTATGTGTCCATTTTACATTGATTTTTTTTTTACAAATTGAATTGAATAATTAGCGGAAAAAAAAATCATTGTAAAAACCATTCTCTCTACATTTGAGAAGTAATAATTTTCATAGTGGATATATGTAGCTAGGACCAAATTAATCATATAAAAAATCCACCTACAATCATTCCTATAAATATTTCTTCTTCTTTTTCTTCTTTTTTCATTTTTTCTTTTTATAAGCATCCTGATATATAAAATATCTTAAAATTAATGGATTAAGTCGTTTCGTTTGGTTAGATAATAATTAGGGTTTGTAAATTTTTAACATCTTTGAATGTTTCCTCATCAATTAGATAGCTATTATTTTCTTCATGCCATTATATTCACTTGTTGTATCTAGTAGACGTAAATGATCTCGTGCATTGGTTCTTAACAACTAAATAGAAGATGTAGTTGAGACTAAGAAACATGAATAAATAAACAATTATTGAGGTATCAAATGAGTTTAAAAAAAAAAAAAGGAGAAGAAAATAATCCTTACTCTATGTCCAGTTATACGGAATTTGTTGCAGCTTTTTTTGCCTAGACTTCTATGCAGACAATCTGGTTACAAGGATTATTCAAGCAAATACACAAAACAATTAGAATTTTATTATTTAAATTTGAAAAAAAAAAATACTCTTCTCTTCAGTTATAATCATAGTTTTAACACTCAAAAACTCTGAATAGTCCACCTGAGTTTTAAAAGTATGACTATTTTTTTTTTTAAAAGGTCAACAGAGTTAAGGCAGACCCAAACCAATTACAACCTCAAAAAAGGAAAACCCCTACGATATCAATTAAAAGTATGACCATATTTTATAGGGAAGGACATTTTAACCGAACCAAAACCAAAGCTAGCTCGAATCGAGCCTAGATCAACCCATTTATTTTGGTTAGAATTTGGTTCACCTATAAGAAACCAGATCAAACCAGAACCCTAAATCGATCGAATCTTGTAAAAAAATTAAATCCCCCCTCCCAACTATCATTAAGATTTCTCTCCAAAATTTTAACATTTTCTAAACATTTAATATTCTTTAAGAATTGTTTTAATCTAATACCAAAATTTCATATTCGATTCAATTCCAGATGGGCACTTGACTGCTCAGTCTGAATCAAACCCGAAATCGAAATTTTCGATTTGATTTTGGGTGAACACTTTTTGTTCAATTGGATTTGATTCGAGCCACTGGAATGTAACTCCCTAATACCTAAAAAACAAAAAAAAAACTAAAATGAGAAATTTATACCAAGGTCGATCACACTATCCTAAGCCTTCAAGGTTCCATGTGAATAGGGAGAAAATGGGTCACCCGGGTCAGATCTAAATCTATCCATAATCTGATGCATTTTTTTATTCAGACCTGGATCCAAATCAGGATCCGATCAAATTGGATTGGATCCTATGCACTAAGATCATATCCCAATACTTTTGTATTCACGACCACAAGACCTGACCAGATCCGCATTGCTTCATGCAGGTCGGGTCGGGTTTTAGTGAGCCATTTGCCCTCCCCCTAAATAATTTACAATTATAACCCTTTTATTTTATTCTATTTTATTTGAATCTATGTTTTAGAGAGGTAGTCAAAAAGGATATTTTGAGATATATACAAATTTAGTTCTCAAAGCAATATATCATTTGGATCGGGTCAGGTCTAAGTATCGGTTCTTATCCAACCCTGATCCAAATTAAGTTTAGGGACATTAAGATAAATCATATTTCACCCATTTTTTATTTGGATCTACCCCAAGGATCCAAATCAGCTAACTTGGATTTTTGGATCGGTTAAGTCTGATCCATTTTATGCCCTAATTGTGAGGGTCTATTTTATAGGTCCCATTTGTCCTAAGAGTTAACCTAAGCCCCAGTTTTCATTTAAGACACCCATTGTTCATTGTCTGGTCAAGCATTCTTTTCCACTGGTGGGGATAAGTTCTCCTTGTCAAGATCATCAGATGGCTTCAAATCAATGTTATTCCACCACCTCTTACTATGACCAGTGATTTGATTATTAAGCTGTCAAGATCCATACGATGTACTTACCTTGGTGGATCAGTCTAACACTAGACCAAGTAGATCAGATGCCTAGAGAGAGTTCCCTAACAATCACACTTACAAGCAAAGGATAACAAATTTAAAAATACCCAACTTAGGAAATCAAAAGGAGACATATTATAATCGATCAACTTAGGAAATCTCTAGAGATTGAGTTAACTAGCTAGAGTCATCTCGTCTCACATGACAAAAATCATTTTACTTAATTTATAATTATTTATTATTATATATTTATATTAAAATATAATATCTTAAGAAAGAAGCCGATCAAATTCTTAGTCACAAGATCATATTTCTATTTTGATAATAAATAAAATTAAATATAAAAAAAATCAAATCAACTTGTACGAGACTTACTGACTCCACCAATATTTTCAAAAGATTTGACAAGTCAAATCAGATCTCATACGAGTCAATGTGAAGATGATACAAATTGTAACTCAGATGAATCATCTTGATTTGGGAAGATACATGAAACCAAGGCCCCCACCAAGTAAACCCATGGAACATGGGACGATGAAATAATGTTGCTAAAGTATGGGGATGATATTACGTTGGTCAATAGAACCCTAAAACATAAAGAAAGTGAGCAGAGAAAAAGGAAGCTATTACCTCGGTCAGTAGACCACTATATATCTTGCAATGAAAATTAGAAATAAAATCTGAGAGAGAGAGAGAGAGAGAGACTGCATATATGCGTCCGTGCTTGGCTTCTCAGTGCTTAAATAGACGAGCTCTGTGTAAGAAAACCGTCTATTACCGGTCTTCTGCCCTCAGGTTTTAACACGTGTCAATCTTTCTCATTGAAAACCTGAAGTAGCCGGTTATTTGTAAAGAACGTGCTCAAATAGACCTGAACGCAAAACTAGGGTTTTGTGGGGGCTTGGGTCATATCTGTTATACAAAATTTTACACACGCGCATCTCGATGAATTGTAAGGATGACAAAGGCCCCCAAAACCTAAGTGCTCGCATAAGATAAGGTAAGAAGAAATATTTAGTTACATCGGAAAATATCCATTGATTTCTTCCTTGAATGTATTATGTTTTTAGGATAGTTTAGTCATTATAATTAAACCTCTTCATTCCTTTTTTGCTCTGACTACGTGGCATATCTTCTTTGTGGGCCTCGTCTTAAGCCAGCTTGGTTTATTAAAGTGGGAGGATTTTGTGAATAAATCATATTTAATATAGAGGGAAAAAATAGTCTTGCCGGGATGACATTTTGGGGTGACAAAATTGACATTTTGACGTGGTGAGATGCATATAATTGTAGATGCTTTTTGCTCGCATCTCAAGGAAAAGCATTTACGTGTATGTGCGCGCCACCATGTTAAAATGTCATTTTTGTCACCTAATTCAAAATGTCACTCCAACATTAGTGGGGAAAAAAAACCTGACATATAGAGGTAGCCAATGAAATTGAATGAAGATACCTTCGTCTAGTAACACTTTTAAAAAAAGTAATATCTATACCAAACCATTAAGAGTAGTGATAATAAGACTCCCCCATCACAGAACCATAGATCATTTGCCTTGGGATGTGCAAAATCATAAATCTTTTTTTGTGTATCCCAAGGCAAATGATCTATGGTTCTGTGATGTGGGCGTAGGGGGCGTTTGTCAGAGGAGAGCGTCATATTACCATGGTTCAACCATTAGCGAAGGGCAAACAAAGAACGGTCAAATTTACACACATCAAGTATATTTTGATGTAGAGTCGTGAAGAATGACACGGCAAGGATACCGAACCACACATTTGTTTCTTGTGTATCCCGATGAAAATGAATATGATTATGTGCCCTTGCCACATCAGCCGTGTACCCAAACGCGTACCAAGACCGCATGCATTCATCATTATTCTTTGATGTATAGTCCTACCTGTATGATGTAGATAAAATTTAACCATTGATCAATTATCGATCAAAAGAAGTAGATGCATTGGTTGTTAAAGATGGTATATCCTAACATACTATTCAATGATGGAGTCAAAATTTAGTCTTCGATAGATTATAGATCGAAATAGTAGATGCATTCATTACTAGTGATGAGATAACCTTATGTACATTGTATGTGATGAGTAAAAAATTAGCCGTTGATTGATTATCGATCAAAAAACGTAGACATGCATTACTAACGATAAGAAATCCTAACATAATGTTCTTTGATGGAGTAAAAATTTAACCGATGATCGGCTATCAATTGGAAAAGTAAATGCATTGATAACTAACAATGAGATATCCTGACATACCATTCTCTGATGGAGTCAAAATTTAGACATCAATTGATTCTCTATCAAAAAAGCATTGATTACTAACGATGAGAAATCTTCATATACCGTTCTATGATAGAGTCAAAATTTAGCCATCGATTGATTATATATATATATGGGGGCGGTTCAAGGAACATATGTAAAAACAATGGTTTTTCAAAATATGGGTTAGAGGTTTTGGATTGAGCTGATTTTTTGCGAGGATGGTCACTGTGATGAGAAAATCATCCTCACCAAAAATCAGCTCAATCTGAAACTTCTAAATCCATCAAAAGTGATTTACAAATTATAGACAAAAATTGACAAAAAATCGACAATCCACATTTTAAATCACTTTGAATGAGATTAGAAGTTTTAGATTGAACTGATTTTTTTTTTTAGATGATCTTCCCATCATAGAGATCATCCTCACAAAAAATCAGCTCAATACGAAATTTCTACTTATATTTTGAAAACTTATTAATGTTTTATTGTTTTTACATATGTTTTTTCATATGTCCCTTGATCTTAACCCTATATATATATATATATATATATATATATATATATATGGGGGAGGTTCAAGGGCCATATGTAAAAACATATGAAAAAACAATGGTTTTTCAAAATATGGGTTAGAGGTTTTGGATTGAGTTGATTTTTTGCGAGGATCACTACGTCATATTGCGATTTTGGCGACTCCTCAATTGCGCTAAAAACGACTGCTAAAGGCAGTCGTTAATTGCAACAGTTGTGAACCGTCGTTTAAGCGTCGTTTCAACAAAATAAGTAAAATTTGGGGTGCCAATAGCCACTCTAACAAAAAAAATTTATTTTTATTTTCAGACCGTCTCTCGCTCGGTTCTCTCTCTCTCTCTGCTTGTATCTCACTCTCATTCTCGCTCTCTCTGTCGAATCCGTCGCTCTTCTCACTCTCTCTCGAATCTGTCTGTTACTCTCTCTCTCTCTCTCAAATCTATCTCTCTCTTACTCGACGCTATCCCGATTTCAATAAGTTTGAAGTCGTCTTCTTCTAAGATTCGATCTAAAAGGTAAATCGATTGGAGTTTGATTGAAAGACCTGCGCTCGATTTCTCACTACAGAATCTGTGATTTTGATCAAAGATTTTAGTGATTTAGAGCAGAATCGATCGGAGTTTGATCGAAGGTTTTAGTGATTTGTTCGATCTCCCTCCCTTTGCTTGGTTTGTGATCGAATCTTCAGGTATGTTAAAGTTTTTTATTGAATCTCTCATTTTTCTTGATTAATTTAGGGTTTCAAATATTTTCTTCAATGTTAAAGCATGTTTTAGGGTTTGGTTATGAAGTTTTATATCATGATCTAGCTGTTATATCTCTTTAATTTCAGTTTTGAACATGAGTTCTTGCCTTTCTTACCCTTCTTTAAGCTCAATTTTATATCTGATTATCTTTCATATTCATCAATTTGAGATCGGAATATGCCTCTTTTTCTAAAAAGTTTAGAAGATCCATTACTTTTTTCAATTTTGTGAGAATAAATCGAATTTGATCTGCATTTGTTTCAGGCTCAAGAAAATGTCTTTGATTTGCAAGTATTCTTGTTTTGATGACTTGTGTGATTTTATTTTATTTTTTTTCGTTGAAGGAGGTCCTTTGTGTTTATAGAAGCTAAGGACCCTGGACTCCTTTTCTTGAAGAACATGAGTTTTTTTTGTAAGCAACCTGATTAATGACACTGCAACACTAGATATTGATGGTCAAACTTCTCTATTAATAACTAATGTAGGGAATTCTACCACTAACTTAAATGTGTGACCGCTTTGTATAACTTCTAATCTCAATGTTATATTGTGTTGTTTTCTGCTGGAATGATTCATCAGAAATAACAGAGATCGCTATTAATGAAATATTACCAAAGATTAATGGCACAGTAAGACACATAAAATTCTTTACCTAGCCCCAGCCTCATAGCTATTTTATTATCAGCTGAATGATTTTGCTGTTATGAACCACTCTGTCAAGATTGTGTGTATATCTATTCATTTATACCTTTAGTAATGAATGTTAGGCGTAAGAGTCAAAGTTAACATCCGAGTATCTCACATTGATCGGAATCACTATAAATCAAATGGATGTAGTGAAAAACTAGAATTGGGGTGCTATTAAGATGTCAAGTTAAGGAGGGATCTAGTTGTTTTTTACGAGTACCACTGGTAAGGACGAAGGAGGTCTCTGGATAAAGAGGAATATAAATAAAAACCGTCAATTAGTTTTTGCATCAGTAACGATACGAATTGGTGCCAACCTGGCTGAGAAGCTTACTTTGAAGAAGCACAACTTTTTGTATAATTTGATTCAACTTGGCCAAAATTCTCACATGATCAAATAGTATTGCTGCCACTTGACAATGATGAACCGGCCAAGTAGCATCTGAGCCAAAATTTAAAATCCTGTTGAAGAACAAAAGTTTGTCTTAGATATGGCATGTATTCTTAACTTCCATGTATGCTATTTGATTTCTTTGATGTATTTGGCTTGTACTTCTTGTACTAGATGCTCTCAGTCATTTAGGCTAGTGTCCACACGTAATATTACACCATGTGTATTTGCTCTATTATGTTGTCCAAGGTTGGTGAACCTTTCACCGACAGTTTATACATGTCGTTGCTTGTGTAGTTGCATCAAGTTATGGAGCTTGGTGTATAGATCAAGTTATGGGCTTCTTTGTTAGATATAGTTTTATAGATAAACAAATAGATGCAAATTTGTGCTTCTTTATTCATATTCAGTGTTTGGATTCTGGTGTGACAATAGACCACTACAACTTCATTTTACTAGCTTATTTAGTTCATCAGTATATGACCTACCCTAAGATTTCAGGAACTTCAACCTACCATAAGCCTATATGGTCAAACCAGCAATTACCAAGGCCAGAGATGGAGCAATCATAGTGCCATTCCTTGCACAATGTAGGCTAATTTGGAGTTAAGGCAGGACATAGGAAGGTGGTTTACATAGTCTAGTACAGATGCACACACACTATATATATGGGACCATCTAATGCTCTTTGGCAAATGATAAACCTTCATCATAATGGTAAGGATTGGCATACTGCTGTCTGAATGTTGCTTATTTTCAATTCTTCTTTGGGAATCATACATCAATGCTATCTTGGGGACAACAATAAAGGTTCCAACAGTGGACGGACGCTGTGGTCGATTTAAAGATTCTAGCTGGTACACAGCAGGGCACTATGCAAGTGAAGGCAAAAAAGGAAAAAAAAAAAAAAAAAAGGTTTGCCACTATTAAATAAAAGCAACCTGAGGGCAATCAGTTGGTGCGAGTGCAAGTTGATGTCCCAAAGAGGCTGAGCAGTGAAGAGAGAAAGCTGATTGAAGATCTTGCCAATCTTGCAGGACATTGCTGCAGAGGCTGTAAAGAAGAGGCGTCGTGCCATTAAGAAGCCTTATTCAAGGTCCATCGTGGGTGCTACCTTGGAGGTGATCCAGAAGAAAAGAACTGAGAAGGCAGAGGTTCGAGATGCTGCTCGTGAGGCCGCTCTACGGTATTGTTGCTTTACAATTTCAATGTTTGTTTGGTGTATATAAACCTCACTTAATGAAAATATTTGTTTTCTTCAGTGAAATTAAGGATAGAATCAAGAAAACCAAGGATGAAAAGAAGGCTAAGAAAGTTGAGGTGATGAGCAAATCGCAGAAGTCTCAGAGCAAGGGTAACATGCCCAAGGGTGCTGCACCAAAGGGTCCCAAACTTGGAGGTGGTGGTGGAAAGCGTTAAGCTGCCTATTGGGTATTGCTTTTTCTTTCTTTTTTATCTTATGAGAAAAATCAAAGTTACGTGACATCTTGTTCATGTAGGGTCTGGATTATCAAGCTCGGCTGCTTTTGTTTGCTCTTCTACCATCGTTATAATGGCTGCTTTTGATGCAAATTTCCCAAAGGTGTTCAGCCTTTCCTTTTAAGTTCTACAAAAGTATTTTAGTCCGTTGTTTGGCTGTATTAAGTTTACAAATTTATGATTCAAAATGACCAATAACAGACCCCCACTTGCATATGGATTTCATGCAGCCAAATCCATGTGAATTTAGTAAGATTTACTTCATTACATTTCTAGATTTCAGAAATAAATTTTTAGCATATTTGCAGCTTATATTTTATTTGAATAGCAGAAATTTCCATTTGCAAGACGATAGCTTCTTGTAGATTGAGAGAAGGAAAGTAGAGCTTGGATTTAAAGATGGTAATGACCTAAATTATAGATGAACATATTTATAGGAAAAGTTGAGCTGATCTATTTTTTGAACTCTTTTCTAGATTTAAGTTGAGCTGTCTTGTAATGACACGAGTCACTTAAGTTCAATGATCCCAACTCCTTCCACCAATAACACCACGTGTAATTAAGAGAGACTTTTTTGCCTTTATTTCGTGTGACTCATTTTTTTTTCCTCGTAGTCCTCACAGACTCCTCAGTGTTTGCCACGTCAAATATAGAAAGTTTTGTTTTGCAACTAAGAAGTCTACTTGTATAAATTAGAAATGTCATTCAATTATTATGGATCCCAGATTTCTCTGAACTCTGCTGAGCAAATTTTTATTTTTATTTTTTAAAACATGATCGAAGGTTTTGGAAGTTGAATGGCTATCTTACTTTCAGCTATTGTAGTTTTTGTACCGTATTCTGATTCCAGTTACAATGTGGTTCCTGAACATTTCTGCAGATTGTGCTTGGTATAAAGCTGGGAATGAAACTAGAGGAGGCAATTTCCAAAGTGAAAACTCTCTCTGATGTTGAGGGTTTATGTGTATCTTTTGTGAGTAATCGTGGCTCTTCTGATCCTGTCCTGGCTGTTAAGGTATTTCTCTTGCAGAACTTGAATATTTCTCTTGTATTTTTTTTTCAACTTAAAGAGTTCCATATCACGGTTCAATGACACTGTAAGTGACCATTCATAAATTTTTACTTCCAACGAGTTACCTTATAAGGCACCAGTCATTACATAGTCAGGAATCGGGATTCTATGATGGCATGTTGTTAGTTTTTTAACTAATTGATTATGCTGCTTAAATTTTTTTTATTAGTGTGATCATGTTCGATAAATTTGTGTTAAAAGGGAAGAAGAAAAAACAAGAACTTCACACTTTTTAACCATTTAGTGTATGCATATATTTTAAATCTAGATGGCATTACACCATACATCAAGTTATCACTTTTCTATATGTTACAGGAATTTTTGAATGAGGAACCATATACAGCTGAAGATATTGAGAAAATTATAGAGGAAAATCTCCCATCAGTCTTGGGTAATTCTCCATCTTCATTGGAAGTTCTAAAGGTTGCCAAACATTTTAAGTTATTCCAGGTAATTCCTTAGTTTTGGGTTCTGTTTTGCAAAGATGGTTCTATATCATATCTTATGATGGATGCATTGATTTCTTCAACTTGCTTGCTCTTACTCTACATATCAGTTTAATATATTCTACCATAACTCCAGTTTTTATTCGCACAAGATTAGTTTGATTGTAATCATGATTCATGTTGAGGTATCTGTAATAAGAAATCACTCACAAATCCTGATAACCAGAAATAGATCAGAGTAACATCAAGTTGCATCATATATCTGAATTTTCCCTCGAGCATTTAATGCTATGTGAACTAAGCATAATAGTCTTTGTCGTTGCTGCTTGTAGACAATGATGATGACTATGTCTTTTCTGATTGAGCTTTTTTGGTATTGTTTTGTTTGCCCAGAGGGTTGCAGATCTTGGAGGGAAGTTCCACACTTCACATTGAAGCTTCAGATACCACTAGTAAGGAAAAAAAAAGATTTCAATATTATTTCCTTCATTTTACTTTATATTTTGAAAACTTAATGATGTTTTTGGGGTGAAGAACGAGTTCATTAAATATACCTTCCAAGTTTCAACAACAACGTCAACCCTTATTTATTAAAACCAAACTTACATGAAGATGAGCAGTTATATATGTTAATATTGAAGTTCTTTTAAATTTTATGGTTCATTCTAGTGTTTATTTCCAGAGCCCTTTTTTTGGCATTTCATTTCAGAGCTCAAAGAAATGTTTCTTTTGAGTGGATAAGAACACTTTTAAGGCTATGAAAGTAGCAATTCCCTATGCAGTTTTTTCATGTAATTGTGTCAAGAATGTGATTTAATTGGTAGTTAGATTTGCATAATTGTTGTCAAAGTTGGTTTAGATTTGCATAATGTTTCTAGATTTATCGCTTTGTAGACTAGAATTTAGATTGCTAGTTAGATTTGCATAATTGGTAGTTAGATATATAGTTAGTGTTATGAAAGTTGAAGACGAGGGGCATTTGGGTCTTTTTATGTTGTTAGTTGGGGTCTAGGTCATCAATTTCAAAATATAAGGGTATCTCCAATATTCAGCAACATGTGATGGGGGTAGCAACAGTCGCTATATCGTCTTTTTCCTATAGCAACAGTCGTTTTTTTTCTGACTGTTTTAGGCTGTCGCAATTTAAAAACCACTCATTTTAAAACGACTCCATTTACGACTGTCTTGGACAGTCGTTTTTGGCGAATTATGACGTAGTGGATGGTCACTATGATGAGAAGATCATCCTCACAAAAAATCAGCTCAATCAGAAATTTCTAAATCCATCAAAAGTGATTTACAAATTATTGACAAAAATTGGCAAAAAATTGATAGTCCATGTTCTAAGTCACTTTTAATGGGGTTATAAGTTTTAAGTTAGACTGATTTTTTTTTCCAGATGATCTTCCCATCATAGAGATCATCCACACAAAAAATCAGCTTAATCCGAAACTTCTAACCCATATTTTGAAAATTTATTAATGTTACATTGTTTTTACATATGTTTTCTCATATGTCCCTTGAACCTGACCCTATATATATATATATATGAAAGAAAAAGAGGAATGAAGAAAGGATATTTGAGAAGCTTCAAACTCCCTTTTTCAATGAGATGAATCAGTGATTTCTATTCTATACATAGATTTTCATAAGTATCATTGTTTCCTTGATTACAGGAAACATAAAACAAAAGAAACTAAAAAATATACAAGTTGTTGATTAAATCTAGATTTGTTCGTATCCCACAAATTAGGGATTTAAGGAGTTGATTGATTTGGTATCCATTCTGTTACCACAATCTGGATCGTCCAAACTACTATCTTTAACACTCCCCCTCAAACTGGAGTGTGATTTTTGCCATAGTCCAAGTTTAATTCGTAAACCGACAAATGGATTCCGAGGTAAAGCTTTGTAAAAATGTTTGCCAATTGGTGATTTGAGGAGGCAAAACGTGTGATGAGAGATCCAATGGCCACCTTCTCACGAACAAAATGATAATCGATCTCAATATGCTTTTTGCGTGCATGTAAAATTGGATTGACAGTCATGTACAGAGCACTGATATTTTCACAAAAAAGTGTTGGCGGTGTAGATTGGATAAGCCCAATGTCATGAAGAATGAATGAAAGTCTAGTAACTTCAGCGGTAGAAGATGCCATTGCACAGTATTCTGTTTCCGCACTCGAGTGAGCGATAGTCGGTTGTTTCTTGGCACTCTAAGAAAGACAATTGAAACCAAGGAAGGTACAAAAGCTAATAGTAGATCGTCGTGTGGAAGGACAACCGCCCAATCGTCAGAAAAGGCATAAAGGTTCAATGTGCTTTGAGCCAGAATACGAAGACTAAGATTAATTGTGCCATTGACATAACGTAAAATATGTTTGACCATTTGAAAATATCCCATAGTGGGTCGATGCATGTGTTGACAAACAATATTAACTGCATATGATAAAGCAGGTTGACTCATCTTAAGATATTGTAGGGCCCCAACAATGCTACGATAATGTGTCGGATCTAGAAATAGACCAGAGTTGGAAATGGCTGTAGTTTTGATTGCCAAACGTGTCTAGATAGATTTGCATGATTCCAATTGTGGGAGAGCAAGTAAATCATGTGCATATTTACTTTGCATCAAATAAAGACCATCATCAATTCCATGAACCTCAATGCCCAAGAAAAAAGAAGTGGACCAAGGTCTTTCATTGAGAATTCCCTGCCTAGAGTAGCAACAAAAGAATCCAAAAGAGAAGGATTGTCTCCACTTAGGACAATATCATCCATGTATAGGAGAAGAATGATAATCCAATTTTCAAAGTGTGCTCATTGCAATTTAACAAGACCCAATTAAATTACAGGTTTTTGTTAATGTGTGTCCTTAGGACACAAGTTAAAGTGCAATAAATACACTTGCGAAATTGGGTTTTGTGCCAAAAATGTCCTTAGAAAAAATCTTTTTTACCAAAATTTCCATGGATGATTGTTCCCAAAGTGTATTTATTGCACTTTAACGTGTGCCCTTACACGTTAACAAAACCTTATCCTTGATGGGAAGGAAGTGGATCTTCTATAGCACATGATTCCTATAGCACCCAGTAGCATAGATCCAACAGTTGAAAGAATGCCATATTAGCCATACATTTAAATCCCACACTTAAAATATTAGGATTTCAATAACTGTTCATTTTCAAAGACATGGATCTAGAGGAAGTAAATCATGATCACAAGAGGCTAAGATGTTAATTTTTTTTCCCAAGATAGTTCTCTCTCATCCGTTGGATGTATGCTACATGGTACTATAGGAACCGTGTGCTACAAAGGATCTGTTTCCCCATGGGAAACATGGTAATAAAGGTTGTGAAAATAGAGTCTTAGAAAATAAATAAACTATTTGGTGACCGTTGACCTATATGATGATTGGTGGTTATCATTGGACTTAGGTTGAGATTTGGGCTTTAGGATAATGGTTTTAGGTTGGATTTTAGGTCTAATAGGCTTAGGGTTGGGTTGGGTTGAGTTTGATTAGGTTAGGGTGTGTATGGGATTGGATTGAGTTGAGAGGTGAGGTGGTAAGGGGTGACCCATCATTTTTACTAACCCATGGGCCAAACAAGAGACCTTAGGTTTTTATTTAGAATAAAATCATTATTTTGAGGGTTTTGGACCCGTAAACCCATTTTGATAAAATAATGCATTTTTTAGCCTTTTTTGAGTAGAGCCCGTTCAAATTGGTGTGTCTACAAGAATCTATCGAGTTCTGCTTGACCTTACATAATTGATGGTTATTATACCATTTTGTATCAATTGTTTCACAAATTCATGTCTAAGACTCATATGTCTAGATGTACAATAGCAAATACATGTGCAAATACTTTTTTTTTTTTGCTAAACAAGCAAGAATTTATATTAAATATAAGAGGAATTACATTTGCCAAGGGTTTGGGATATTCAATTGATCACCCCTAAACGCATTACGAGTGAAGAAAGGAAAATCAGAAACATTATGAAAAATAAGTGTAGAAGACGTTTAGGAGGCATAATAGGCTAGCGCATCAGTTGTACTATTAGCTTCCCTGTAAACATGTCTAATGTCCCATTATATTTGATCCAAACTCTTCAAAACCTTGAAGAAAATAAACTCGAGATGCCATGGGAGGTTTCCACCCTTGGTTGCATCAACTAACAACTTTGAATCTGACTCAATAATGATTTTTGACCCCGTCATGAAAGATAATTCCAACCCAAAAAGCAGAATGTTAAACTCCGCAGAATTGTTTGTTCCCTCACCGAGACAACAATAAGCAGCCTTAACTAACTCTCCTGCATGGTTTCGTAAGATACATCCTGCCCCAGCCTTTCCAGGATTCCTTAAGCTTCAACTATCTATATTCAGTTTGAACCAACCCAACGGTGATTTAATCCAATTCACTACTGCAAAAGATGATGGAGACGATTTGTGATTATGAATAAAACAGAGTTCAGTGATCCACTTCTGTACTTTCTTCAAAATAACATCTTTGAAGCAATTTTTTCCTTCAAATATCGCAGCATTACAAGCCAACCATAGTTCCCATAACAGCAACCAAGGAACCATTTTAGAGATCCAACTAGAAGAGCTCTTACAAGCCTGGATCATAAAAGAAATCAGCCCTCCTCGAGGGATTGGCAATGCATAAACTCCATAGGTTTTAGTCCGTAAATCTTTGGTGAAAACGCAGCTGAAGAATAAGTGGTGTATTTCTTCTTCATGAACTTTACAAAAAACGCATCGAGTAGGACCACCTTCTTTTTCTCCTAAATGAATCAACTGGTAAAACTAAATGCATTACTTTCCAACTAAAAACCTGAATTTTTTGCTTGGCATTTAGATTTCCAAACAAGTCGCCATTTAGAATGGTTTATACCCTTAGATCTAATGCAATTCCACGATGAATGTTTGGTGAATATATCGTTTGTGGTTGGAATCCAAATCGCCTTGTCTATTCTCCCCTGGTCCACTTCTATATTTTTACAAAATTGAGCAGCCTCCAAATCGTGAAGAGCTTCAATTTTCCAGATACCATTATTCCACACATCACACAACATAGATAAATTTTGAGCGTTCAGGAACATCTCCACCAAAGCACCCTGACCCCTCCAGTTGTGATACAAAAATGACATTTTAGATCATGTCCCCACTATGAATCTAGAATTCTGCAATAATGTGGACGTAACCTTAACCATTGATTTCCAAATAGGAAATGATTTTTGATCAGCCCTTAGATTGTAGAAGCTTTTCTCCTTCATGTATTTGCCTTTAATGAATTCTGACGAAAGCTCACTCTCTATTAGTAATTTCCAATAGAGTTTAAGCATGCTGGACTTATGAACCTGTTCTAGTTGTGGAAAACCCAAACCTCTCTCGTTTTTGGGTTTAGCAACTTTTGCCCATCGTAGAAGATGCATTTTATTTTTATCTTCACTATTCCCCCCAAAGAAAATTGGCAAAGTGACTCTCAATCATACTGGTAATAGATTTTGGAATAGGTAAATGGGGATAGAGTCCAAAACGTGCTTCAAAAGGGCCATTCTTCCACCATCTGATAGGAGCTTAGATTTCCAGCCTTCGGTCTTCTTTAAAATTTTATCAACAAGGGATCCGCAACTTTCTCTAGTAATTCGAGAATTAGTTAAAGGGACACCCAAATAATTAGTGGGCAAGTTACCTTCACCGAACTTTATAGTATCCTTATCCATTTTACTTCCTTGCCCATTGTTGCAAAGGTGGTAAACTTAGATTCCATTATGAACTGCGATATACACATTTTTATCTTAGATGCAAAAGAAAATTGTATTCCCACTAATAGTAAACATTCTTCAGATCTAGATTTATTGTCTCATGCACTCTTACTCCAACTAGCATCGATATATTTTTTTTTTCTTCTCATTCAAACCAGATTGTCGGTATAACCAAAGTTTATATCTTTCTAAGGTATCCAAAATTTCTATCAATTTCTTATGTGTTCCACACTAGGATTACTAGTAAATTAGCTCCACTTACAAATATAAAAACAATATATATAGTATTGCACAATGCAAAACATAAATCAAACTTCTAGTTGCACTAGCATATTCAAATTGTGACACATATCTATCAAAAAATTTATTTTTATTTAACATTGGAATCAAAATGGTTATTAAATTCTTCAAATTCAAGATCCTTGAATTTAAAACAAAAAATTCTCAATAAATTGTCCTTGACTCAATGCATAACCCCCACTATTCTTTATCATCAACATTTTTTAAATCAAATAATTAGGCAATTAGAAATTTATTCGTACATTGTTCTTTTACCTTATATTTGTACTCCAATGCATTTTTATTTGACTTTTGGTGTTGGAGAAAACATGCATAGAGACTATTACACAATGTGACCATGAAAGAGAAGTTCATCTTTTTCACATTTCTTCCCATCTTCTCTAATCATCAAATCGATCTAGTTTCCAATTCTCATTGTATTATTTTGGTTGTAGACAAGCTAGTTACCAACTCCATAAAATAAAAATAAAGTTTCAAAATTGTTGGAAAAATAGAGTCTTAGAAAATGAAGAAAAACTCTAATTTTAGGATTTTGAGGTGCAAAAAGATCGCTTTCTTTAAGGCTTTATTTATCCCCACTCATAGACAAGTTTCTTGACGGGTTACCAGTAAAATAGCCTCGAGGATACAACAAAGGCATTGTGAGAATTTGCAATCAAGAATCTTGATAATTCTTCTTATAAATTCTCCTATGAAACAATATGTATTCTCCGACTTTATAATCCGAGAAAACTAAAATGCTCCATAATTTGTTGGAAAACTCTAGTTGAATTCTAAAAAACACAAAGTTAAATTCTCAAAAACTTTTTGTGATTTGGCCTAAATGCCAATCCTATTTATAGAGATTGAAGGGACTCTTAAATGTCTCTCCATAAAGACACTTGAACAAAGAATGTGTCCTTTCATGAATAGTCAAGAGATATATCCAATCATGAATAACCAAAAGGCATATCTCATTCATGAAAACCCAAAGGACATTACTCTCCATAAATAACCTACCATTTGCATCTGTTGAAAATTTTATTTAATCAAAAAATAGATTTTATAAAATAAAATCTCAACAATAAAAATATTAAATAACCATCATGAAAGTAGCCTAAATCAATCGTCTATGCTAAGCTAAAAAGTTTTGTAAAATATTAAATAAATTAAGAGAAATACGTACTTGTCACTTTACTGGCATAGAATCGAAAATTTAGAAGATACATAAGATCTCATACTGACCTGCAAATTCGATATTTGACCTTGTCTTCAATATATTCAACAGAATATAGATCCCACAAATTCACCATTTTACCCTTTTAGTTACTATCTTTAGAAACTGTAGAAAAAATTATTAATATAATAGAAGAGAAATTTCATGTTCAATAATGTAGGGCAAACTAATAATTTAAGTTGTGTTGTCTAGTTCAAGTTCTCACACATGAAAGTCTCAAGCATTTTTAGGTTTTAAATAAACAAACCAACAAAGCTCCACCAACACAATAATTCAAAATGATAATTGAATAATCTATCACATTAAGAAGTTTGAAGAGTTCAGGTTGAAGATTTGTGGTTGATTGTTTCCATAACCACTGATCCCTTCTCTCTGATTCTGTTGGTCTTGTTGTGGCTGCAATTTCTGTTGGACTTCTTGAAGCAGTTAGAGATTCATCAATCTTTCTCTCTCTTCCTTCAACTGTTCATTTTTAACTACAATATTCAACCCATCAACTTTTTCAGTTTCAGTAAAACTTTTATAATTTCATTTGTTCATAAAGATGAAGAGATTGGAAGATACGACCTATAAAAAATGGGAACTTTGTTTTTGACATTAAGGACTCGAGAAAACGGGTCTAAAACTAACATTTTAATGACAAAAAATCTGAGATTAGCTATATTTTATGGATCTCAATATTGACCTATTGAGGAAAAACATATAAGAATGATCATAAGTTGGCCATTAAAGCATAACACAATAGAAAGTTGATTCAAATAACCTTGAAAAACCCAACAAAAGACCAATGATGTGAGAAATGGTACTATGGTAAATGTGAAATAGTAATATGTAGAAACAATGGCCATGTTTGGATACTAGGAGCTGAACAAATGTGTCAAAGAGCAGGAGTAACTCAACGTAGGAGTTAATTATCCAAACGACTTCTAACCCCCCACAAGAGTTAGAAGTAGCCAAGGAGTTCTATCCAAACACCTACATAGATTTTGAAACACCTAATGAATCCATGAAGATTACTTAAGGGAATGTTTCAATGCGTATGTCTTCGTTATGGGGATTTTCCTAACAAGAACAGGTCATTTAAAAATGTTAATCCATTTGAAAGTAAACCATATATGATTTGATAATTAAATTTAAGTTGTCTATTTTGTGTTACTTTATCAAAATCTACACTACATAAGGCTAGGAATTTTATAATAAAGGGCTTAATAACCTGATTTACCCTCCTAGAAAGCTAGTGTTTAATCTCCCATGAAAAATATTATAGTGAAAATTAAGTCCTTTAACAATCCTACAAATAGACCATATTTTTTTTCTCCCTAAGCTGGAAAGATTTGTATAGTTTTGTAAAATAGTACATAAATTCAGAGAAATGCCTCTTAATTTACAAGCTCAGAATAAAATTTTTGCAAGATCCATAAGATCTCTCTTATATCATCAAAAAATAATTTTAAGTAATGAAATATCATCTATGATTATTGCAGCATGTCTTTTCCACCAAACACCAGATAAATCAAAGCATATTTTGTAAATATTTCTTAACATGTAATTTTAGTTATTTATCAATAATTTTAAATTTAAAAAAAAAAATTGAATTTATATCTAGCAATGATCGATCAAAGAATTACCATCTTTAATTGCTATCTCATTTATTAGACGGCATATCCTTTCCTTTATTACTTGATTTTCGGTCTTTACTATCATCCTCTGGGTATTATAGTGATTCCGTTGCGCAGTGAGGAAGTCTACCTCTACCTGTACACCAAATTAAGAAAACAAATAAATAAATATATTCTTAGTTTCGCATCAACTAAGTAACCACGGAAAATCTTTTTTGGGAAATGGAGAAAGATCTAAATGAGAATCCTCCCTCCCCGGGAAGGGGATGTACTTTTTCATAGATAGTAGCTCGCGAAAGAGCTCTGGAAGAGGATGACAATGGCCAAAACCCTTTGGGTGAAAGCAATCTCCAACCATTCAAGAACTCTTCAATTCATTTTCAAGAACTAGTTTAATGAAGTTAAAGAGGTCTGTGCAAGCATAGAACACAATCCAAATTCAATTTTTTAGAATTAATAGTTGGTTAGAGACTCCTACAATTTAGGAGGACTATCTGATAAACCTCTCGTTCCGTAGGATGAAGGAAGCTTCACTTATAATGAAAGGATGAATTGGCTTAAGATTCTATTTTGTATTTGGATATTCAGGTTAGGGGAAGGAAGAAAGCTAGAATACTGGAAATGTTAGTCCAATTTGGGATTGTCCAAAATGACAATATCTCTTGATGATTTTTTGCAATCATCGGTATCACATGGAATGTCAGATTTATTTTGAAAACCTCAACTTAATCTCGATTGACGAAGATAATGAAGGAGAATCATCCGTTGTTCATTGAAATTCAAGAGCTAATGTCTAAGAAGCCGATTAATTTCAAAAAAAGTTATCAAATTATGTAGGAGCCGCTGTTGGTTTTTTCCAATGATGGGGTTTCGAAGTGTGGGTCACTACGGTTTTAGTGGTTCGGTTCTTCCTCTCAAATAAAGCTTCTATTCCTGGGCTCATCCTTACAGGACTATGTTCTCTTTTTCTTGGATTGATTCTTTTGGGACACCTTCGATTCAACACGTAGGACTTTCTGACCCTCAACTCAACCAGTTGCACGTAGGACTTTCTGAGGGCGCGGTGCATGTGACTGAGGATACCCACCATAAACACACACAAAAATAACAAAAAAGTGCTGAATAAAATTTCAGTTGAGGGGCTGTGCCTATTTTCAGGGAAGGAAATAGTACTACCGCTGATGTTCTTCCCAAGATGGGAGCTGAGATATGGCAATAACTCATTTAATTTATCTAATTTTAGATCATTCATGTATGGTTGATCCCTTGTCTTTGTCTTTAATTAGGCTTGTATTTTAAGGAATTTATTCCTTCGTAATATTTTCCAAATTTTTAATACAATTAGCCAAAATAAATAAATATATAAATAACCATGGAAAATAAAGTAGTTGATTTACCTTCAACTCGTTTGCTTTTCTTTCCAGTTCAGTGATACGCTCTTGCTTTCTGATCCTCGACCTCTGTGCAGATTCGCGATTCGATAGGATCCTTCAAGCAAATAAATAAGGGAAAGAAAAAAAAAAAAAACTAAGAGTTCATTCATTTAAATAAGTAGGAATTAACTTTTAATTCATATTATTTATTTTTTATGAAAGAAGAAAGTTGAAAGTTGGTAGAATGGTTTGAAGGAACATGCATGGGTCCACCTTTTCAGTCGTTTAGGATCCATATTAGGTCCAGCATTGATGGGATTCTGAGCCATATTATCCAACTGTGGTGAACTGTTCTCAGTTGTATTGATTTTATCCTCCATACTCGCAATTGGTTCCGATATCACACGATGACCAGGAAGAGATTGATGGCCAACCGATGTATCGATCGAAGTGGATGAACCACCCACATTAATGCAGTTGTCATGCTTTTGACTTAATGGATCATCAGCCGAATTCATTTCATGTGTAGATTGCAAAACGGATTTCATCGTTTTTGTGGTATCTTCCATTAATTCTTAGCACTGTAATACCTGTAAAATAAAGCAATAAAAAGTGTAAAAACACTTGAGGAAATAAAAGGAAAATCACAGTACTAGCTAGTAATATCGTCGCAAGGTCTAAATCATTGGATGGTCCTCAAAATCTGTGTAATGAGAATCTCAAAGAACATCAATACATTAGAGTTTAGAACAAAGTAGGACAGGTAGAAGACTTCTACACTTCATCTGTGTCCTCATGATATAAATGGAGGGAAAGGAGGAGAGAAAATATGTTAAGTAAAATAAAATAAATAAATTTTATTTCACTCCAAGTTACATTTTTAAAACCAAACACATAATATAGTTAATTTCTCCTACAAAAATCCCTCTTATTTTTTTAAGATTAGTTTAGTTATATTGAATTTATTATAAATACCAAAATTATGGAGTTACCTAAAAATGAACTATGACTAACACAAAGCACAAGGTGGTTCCATTACCTAAAAATGTTAAATGCTTTCGATAATTGGAAGAATATAAATAAAAAAACAAAACAAAACAAAAACTAGAGTGTGTCTAATGAGTGAGACTATGGTGATCAAAGGTTGCTTCCTTGTTTGATTTGTAATTTTATCATATGTTCCATTTTACATTGAAATTTTTTTTTTTTTTATTATTTAGTTTTGATACAAATTGAATTGAATGGAATAATTAGGGAAAAAAAATCATCGTAAAAATCATTCTCTCTGCATTTGACAAGTAATAATTTTCATTTTTTCTTTTTATAAGCATCGTGATATATAAAATTTCTGAACATTAATGGATTAAGTCATTTCGTTTGGTTAGATAATAATTAGGGTTTGTGAATTTTTAACATCTTCAAATGTTTCCTCATCAATTTGATAGCTATTATTTTCTTCATGCCATTATATTCACTCATTGTATCTAGTAGAGGTAAATGATCTCATGCATTGGTTCTTAACAACTAAATAGAAAAGGTATCAAATGAGATCGAAAATAATAAAAAATAAAAAATAAAAAATAATCCTTACTCTATGTCCAGTTATACGGAATTTGTTGCAGCTTTCTTAGCCTAGACTTCTATGCTGACAATCTGGTTACAAGGATTATTCAAGCAAATACACAAAACAATTAGAATTTTATTATTTAAATTTGAAAAAAAAAATATTCTTCTTTTCTTTAATAATCATGGTTTTAATACTCAAAAACTCTAAGTAGTCCACGGGAGTTTTAAAAGCATGACTATATTTTATAGGGAAGGACATTTGAAACGAACCCGAACCAAAGCTAACTCAAATCGAGCCTGGATCGACCCGTTTATTTTGGTTAGAATTTGGTTCACCTATAAGAAACCAGATCGAACCAGAACCCTAAATCGATCGAATCTTGTAAAAAATTTAAATCCCCCCTCCCAACTGTCATTAAGATTTCTCTCCAAAAATTTTACACTTTCTAAACATTTAATATTCTTTAAGAATTGTTTTAATCTAATACCAAAATTTCATATTCGATTCAATTCCAGATGGGCACTTGACTGCTCAGTCTGAATCAAACCCGAAATCAAAATTTTCGATTTGATTTTGGGTGAACACTTTTTGTTCAATTCGATTTGATTCGAGCCACTGGAATGTAACTCCCTAATATCTAAAAACCAAACAAAAATATATAAAATAAAATGAGAAATTTATACCAAGGTCGATCACACTATCCTAAGCCTTCAAGGTTCCATGTGAATAGGGAGAAAATGGGTCACCCGGGTGAGATCTAAATCTATCCATAATCTGATCCATTATTTTATTCAGACTTGGATCCAAATCAGGATCTGATCAAATTGGATTGGATCGTTCGCACTAAGATCATATCCCAATTCTTTTGTATTCACTACAACAAGACCTGACCAGATCCGCATTGCTCGATTCAGGTCTGGTCTGGTTTTAGTGAGCCATTTGTCCTCCCCCTAAATATTTTACAATTCTAACCCTTTTATTTTATTCTATTTTATTTGAATCTATGTTATAGAGAAGTAGTCAAAAAGGATATTTTGAGATATATACAAATTTAGTTCTCAAAGCCATATATCATTTGGATCGGGGCAGGTCTAAGTATCGGTTCTTATCCAACCCTAATCCGAATTGAGTTAAGGGACATTAAGATAAATCATATTTCACCCATTTTTTATTTGGATCTACCCCAAGGATCCAAATCAGCTAACTTGGATTTTTGGATAGCTGGGCCATATTTCGGGTTAAGTCTGATCCATTTTACGCCCTAATTGTGAGGGCCTATTTTAAAGGTCCCATTTGTCCTAAGAGTTAACCTGAGCCCCAGTTTTCATTTAAGAGACCCATTGGTCATATTGTCTCATCAAGCATTCTTATCCACTGGTGGGGATAAGTTCTCCTTGTCAAGATCATCAGATGACATGGAGTATTATCTCCATCAGATGGCTTCAAATCAATGTTATTATTCCACGACCTCTTACTATGACCAGTGATTTTGATTATTAAGATGTCAAGATCTATACGGTGTACTTACCTTGGTGGCCCAGTCTACACTAAGCCAAGTAGACCAGATGCCTAGAGAGAGTTCCCTAACAATCACACCTACAAGCAAAGGATAACAAATTTAAAAATGTCCAACTTAAGAAATCAAAAGGAGATATATTATAATCGATCAACTTAGGAAATCCCTAGAGATTGAGTTGACTAGCTAGAGTCATCTCGTCTCACATGACATAAATCATTTTACTTAATTTATAATTATTTATTATTACATATTTATATTAAAATATAATTTCTTAAGAAAGAAGTCGATCAAATTCTTGGCCACAAGATCATATTTCTATTTTCTTATAAAAAAATTAAATAGAAAAAAATCAAATCAACTTGTACGAGATTTACGAACTCCACCAATATTTTCAAAAATATTTGACAAGTAATATCAGATCTCATACGAGTCAATGTGAAGAATGATACAAATTGTAAACCTTGCTCATTCACGAAGGATACCAAGATGACTCAGATGAATCATCTTCATTTCAGACATCCATGAAACCATGTACCATGGAATATGGGATGATGATTCTTATGGATCATCAATACCTTTGAAATAATGTTGCTAAAGTATGGGGATGCTATTACGTTGGTCAATAGACCCCTAAAACATAAAGAAAATGAGTAAAGAAAAAGAGAAAAAGAAAAGAAAAGGAAGCTATTACCTAGGTCAGTAGACCACTATATACTCACAATGAGGGAGAGAGGGAGAGGGAGAGGGAGAGAGAGAGAGACTGCGTAGGTGCTTCCGTGCTTGGCTTCTCAGTGCTTAAATAGAAGAGCTGTATGTAAGAAAACCGTCTATTACCGGTCTTCTGCCCTCAGGTTTTAACACGTGTCAATCTTTATCATTGAAAACTTGAAGTAGCCGATTATTTGTAAAGAACGTGCTCAAATAGACCTGAACGCAAAACTAGGGTTTTGTGGGGCTTCGGTCATATCTGTTATACAAACATTTACACACGCGCATCTCGATGAATTATGAGGATGACAAAGGCCCCCAAAACCTAAGTGCTCGCATAAGATAAGAAGAAATATTTAACTACATACCGAAAATATCCACTGGTTCCTTCCTTGAATGTATTATTATTTTAGGACAGTTTAATCATTATAATTAAAGGTCATTATTCCTTTTTTGCTCTGACAACGTGGCATATCTTCTTTGTGGGCCTCGTCTTAAGCCAGCTTGGTTTATTAATGTGGGAGGATTTTGTGAATAAATCATAGATAATATAGAGGGAAAAAATAGTTTTGCTGGAATGACATTTTGGGGAGAGAAAAATGACATTTTGATGTGGTGGTGTGCATATAATCATAGAAGCTTTTTACTCGTATCTCAAGGAAAAGCATTTACGGTTATGTGCACGCCACATGACAAAATGTCATTTTTGTCACCCCCAAAAATGCCACTCCAACATTGGTAGGGGAAAAAAAAAAAGCTGTCATGTAGAGGTAGCCAATAAAATGGAATGAAGATACCTTCGTCTAGTAACACTTTTAAGTAATATTTATACCAAACCATTAAGAGTAGTGATAATATGACGCCCCCATCAAAGAACCATAGATCATTTGCCTCGGGATATGCTGAACCATAAATCTTTTTTTGTGTATCCCAAGGCAATTGATCTACGGTTCTGTGATGTGGGCATAGAGGGCATTTGTTAGAGAAGAGCGTCATATCATCACAGTTCAACCATTAACGAAGGACAAACAAAGAACGGTCAACTTTAGACACATCCAGTATATTTTGATGTAGATAAAATTTAACCAGTCCTGGTACACAGTTGACACGGCAAGGGCACAAAACCGCACATTTGTTTCTTGTGTATCTCGATGAAACGATATGTGATTATGTGCCCCTGCCACGTCAGCCATGTACCCAAATGCATACCAAGACCGCATGCATTCATCATTATTCTTTGATGTATGATCATGCCTGCATGATGTAGATAAAATTTAACCATCGATTAATTATCGATCAAAAGAAGTAGATGCATTGGTTGTTAAAGATGGGATATCCTAACATACTATTCAATGATGGAGTAAAAATTTAGTCTTCGATAGATTATAGATCGAAACTAGTAGATGCATTCATTACAAGTGATGAGATAACCTTATGTACATTTTATGTGATGAGTAAAAAATTAGCCGTTGATTGATTATTGATCAAAAAATGTAGACATGCATTACTAACGCTAAGAAATCCTGACATAATGTTCTTTGATGGAGTAAAAATTTAACCGATAATCAGTTATCGATCGAAAAAAGTAAATGCATTGATAACTAACAATGAGATATCCTGACATATTATTCTATGATGGAGTCAAAATTTAGACATATATTGATTGTCTATCAAACAAGTAGATATGCATTGATTACTAACAATGAGAAATCTTTACATACCGTTCTATTATAGAGTCAAAATGTAGCCATCAATTGATTATATATATAAGTAGATGCATTGATTATCAATGGTGATGACATGGGTACGCGGTGGTGGGTACGTGGCAAGGGCACCTGTAGACACCTCATTTTTGTATCTACCTAATTCGACAATTCGTCACCTGGTTATCGTGAATTCCTAATGATGAGCGTAAAGAACTCAAAGGCTTGTAGTACTATCCCTAATTCCCTCCATTTTCAATCTTTTCATCTCCCTACTCGTTACGACTTGATATAGAAATTTACACACGCTTAGGATCGCTACACCTTACACCTGATTTAGCAAGCATGTACATTTAGGTTGGCTACACAGTCCGATAACCTAGAGACCTCGCTACGCTAGGAAAACATGACTTTGAAACTTAGAAATTATCACGTCGGAACTGAAAGAAACTTCACATTAAAATTCGTAAAAATCTGAAAAAATTGACAAAATGATAAAAATACCCCTTATAAATTTTGGACTTCGAAAGTACCTCCAATGCACTCAGAACATGATTTCGAGTCTAACGGGACCCAAATCGACGAAAACAGATAAATTTAGAAAAAGTCATAAAAATGATCGAAATGCCCATCAACCTCCAAACTCAACTTAAAGATCTCAATCCTTAGGAAAATGTAATAAAAATCGAAATCTAATTAAAAATCCAATTTAAACTAAAAAATAATATTCAAATTAAAAAATTAAACAATTCAAATAAAAAAAATCCAAACAATTAAAATTAAACAATTCAAATTAAGAAATCCAAATAATTAAAATTAAAATTAAAATCAAAAAATCAAAATTTAATTAAGCAATCAAACTTAATAAAAAAAATTAAAAATCATTTAACCAATCAAAATCAAATCGACCAACATTGACCAACCGATCGAATAAAAATATCACTCCATCAACTAAAATCAATATAATTAAAATTCAAAATTGAACTCAATCAACCAAATCAAATTAAAATCCGAAATAAAATACAAATTAAATTTTTAACCAAACCCAAAACAAAGTTAATCAAATAATAAAAATCAAAATTAAAAAATCAACCAATAAAAAATCGAAACAAAACCAATCGATCGACCAACCAAAATTCAACAACAAGAGACCACTAACGTGGTACGAGTAGTGGGGAAGCTCCACCATCATTCTCCTAAAAGGGAATCAAAAACAAGAGAAGAAAAATACGTGTTAATTGAAAAAAAAAGGAGAAAGAAAATTAAAAAAATTAGAAAGAGAAAAAAAATCAAAATAGAAAGTTGGTTTTTATTTAAAGAGAGAATGTTTTCTCTCTTGGGAGGACTTCTTCTTCTTCCTTCACGTCTTCTTTTCTAACGCCAAGGTCTCTCTCTTCTCTCCCTCACTCTCAGACTTTCTTCTTCCCCAACGAAAGTTCCTGCAACAGCCCCTCCCCCATTGAACCTGCAAATCCCGTTCTACAACTCACCACACATCTTCATCTTCTTCAACCTTATCATCCCTAACGCCCCAGCCCCCTCTCTTTCTCTGTTAGTTGTTGTACCAGCGCCCCCGACCATTGAACTTGTACTTACATCCAGCCACCCTTGCTGCCCTTTCCTTCTTCTCCAATAAAATATGCATCACCTCCACAACAAAATCAACGATTTTCACCTCATTCATCTCTCTCTGCCTTCTTGTTGCCCCCTTCGTTAACTCCATTAAACCTCACGCCCTCAACACAGCCACTGCAAGAGCCCTCCATAGAAGCCCTCCTTATCATCTCTCATCTTAGGTTCTAGCACATCCACAACATCCTCACAGCATTGCAACATTTGTTGTTGCACTTCATCACCTCTCTCACTTCTCTCTTACGTTTTCCAACAACAATCACATCTCTGCAACAGCCCCCCTCATAAAAAACGTGGTTGTTACAGCCATCTTTCAACCCTCCTTTTACTTTCTCAGCCCCTTCTCTCTTTCCACGTTATCTTCTGCAAGGTCTTCTTGGACGGATTTGGATTATCATCCTTGCCCTCACACCCATCTCCAGTGCCCACGCAGCACTTCATCATAAATCTACCTCTCTGCCCAGTCTTCTTCTTCAATCGATATCCTAATACTGGGTATTCACAGCCTTTGGGTCCTCCCTGAAGGAATCAACTCATCATCTTTTTCTATTAGATAAGTTTATTTTGGTTCATTTTTATTTTCATTCTTGTTTTTTTTTTTTTTATGGCATAATTTATTGCATGTTGATAGGATTAGAAAAACGTTTTTAGGTTTTTTTTATGTTTTTATTTGTTTGTGTTTCAATAGGGTTAGGAGAATGTTTTTATTTTTTTAATTTTTATGTTTCTATTTGTTTTTTACATATTGATAAAGTTGGTAGAATATTTTTTTATGCCTTTGTTTTATATGTTTATTTTATTTTACATGTTTGTTTTACGTGGGTGTCATTTTTTTTTTTTTTTGCATATTAATAGGATAGGATAATTTACTTAGACATTTTTCTAGGTTTTATTTGTTTTTGCATATTGATAGGATTAGGGGGATATTGTTATGCCTCACCTTTTTTTATTACTTTTTTCTATTTTGTTTTTGCATGTTAGTATTAGGAGATTGTCATTGTTCAAATGCTATGATCATTGTGCCCGAATTTGATTCGTATGACTCATGATGATATTCAATTTTCTTGCAATGGGGTTGGAAAATATACTTTTATGATAAGTTGCTGATGAGTTTAGAATTAGTCCATGAATTAATGTACCCCTTAACATGATAAACATGCATGTCCCTGGATGCTAATTGTTTTGAAAAGTTTGAGAATTATGCTTGCATGCATGTTTAGTTACTTTGAGAATCGGATAAATATGGATTTTTTTCTCAAATTTAGAAATTTTGTATGCATCGATATTTATAGATCTCCAATTTGGTAAGTATGGTATTATGGACTTTTTTCTTGTTATTTCGTAAATTTCTAATTTGGTAATTCGTCATAAGTTCATAGTTTTCTAATTCGGAAACTCCTACTCATGATTTTGTGTTAAAAAATCAATATTTGGAATGTTCTAATCTGATAATTGCATGATTTTCTATTTTGGAAAAAACATACATTTATAAGTTTCTATTTTGGAAATCTCATGTTTTAGCAATTTTTCAATTCGGAAGATTTTGTATTTTTCCATTTGGAAAGTTCATGCTCATAGATTCTGAAATTGCTAATTCAAAAATTCGATCTTTATGAAGACTTTTTATTTTGGGAGGATTAGGTTTATATACTTCTAATTTTGGTAACTCATTGTATATTTTTCAAATTCTAGATTAGAAAAATTCAAATTCCTAGTTTAGAAACTTCACGAGTTCCTATTTAACAGTTTTGGTATTTATGATCTTTCCTACTTGGAGAACGTTATAGGAGTTTTCAATTTTGGATAATTTGAAAATGTTGCCATGTGAATTGTAGAATGTAAGATGTGATACAAGGCTTTTTCAAAATTCAATGAGCAATCATGTAATAATTGAAGGATTCTAGTCATAGGATTTGTTTGACAAACCCCACATAAATTGATGATGATGATTGGACTGTAACCTTGATCGTAGTCTTTGTATGTCGACTATAGGATGATTTTGAATCGTAGTAGAGATCGATCATATTGATCGGGCATGTTCGATGCCTAACACCTTCCGAAACCCGTAATCTGACCCCTTACCCATCTCTTTGATCCGTAGATCAACCCATATCCATTTGGAGTTATTTATGGTTCCTAGACCTAAACTAGGTGGCGACTCCTATTTCTTAAAAGTCCCCCATTTAATAATTCGGACCCTTATCCACTATTTAGTGAAGATGGGTCGAGGCGATTTCAACACTGAACCGCACATCTTTTTCTTATGTATGGAAGCTCCTCGACACTTTTTCATTAAATAGTCAAAAAAAAGTATTTAGTGATGAAATGGGGGATTTTTTTAGAATTGGAAGTCACCCCCTAGTTTAGGTCTAGGAATCATAAATAACTTTAAAGCAGATTCGGATCGGTCTCCGGGTAAGAGAAATGGGTAAGGGGTCAAATTATGAATTTCGGAAGTTGTTAGGCATCAAAACCACTCGATTGAGATGATCGATCTCTTCTACCATCCAAAATTATCCTATGGCCAATGGGCAAAGACTAGAGTCAAGCTAGGGTCCAATCATCATCAATTTACATCAAATTTGCTAAATAAATCCTTCAGTTAAAATTCTCTAAATATCGCACAATGCCTCGAATTCCGTACATAAAAGAAAAAAACGTGAGAAAACCTAAATCTTGATCTATGCCCTAAGGCTCACGTGGTAATTTTCTTCGAAATAAATTTTAATTAAAAAGTCAACATGTTTGAAAACTTCCCAAATATGCTTCAATGTGCACATGCATACTTCCCAAATATGCTTCAATTTGCACATGCATAAGCAATTTTCAATTCAATCCAATAATGAAACATGCATAAGTAATTACCAAATTGGTCTGACATCAAAACATGCATAAATACATATCAAATCAGTTCAATGTCAAAACATGCATAAATAATTACCAATTTGATTAATTACCATAATATGTACAAATTAATTTTTCAAATTAGTAAGTTTCATCATGTGCATACAAAGTTGGATTCATTAATACTACATATGTGTGAAAAAATCTGAATTGGCAAAATTCATAATTATCAAACCGGCTAAACGCAAATAAATACGAACCTTCTAAATTCACAATATATAAAAAAAAATATCATGTGTGATTACCAAATTGACGAAATATGAATACTCATGAATTTCCAAATCGAGAAAAATCAATATCCCCTAAAATCACCAAAGTGACAAAGTATCGAGATACACAAATTTTCAAATAGGCAAAAATCAATACCACATAAAATTACCAAATTGATAAAATATAGATACACATGAATTTTTAAATTGAAAAAAATGAAATCATTATCACATAAAATTACCAAATAGACAAAATGTGAATATCCCATAAAATCGCCATAACAATCAAACGTGCATACACATGAATTTCGAAATTAAAAAAATTAACATGTGTGCAATTACCAAAGCAACAATATATGAACACAATGAATGTATATAGACTTTCCAAATCAGTAAATATGAACACACGTAAGATTGCTAAATTGAAAATTTTTGAAAATATGTGAAATTTTGAAATTGGAGAATTATGAACATTAGCAAATTAGTGAACTAAAAATCATATAGACAAAATTTCTGAATCAAACATTATAGCATTCATAATAAAAATTACTAATATTGTTCGAATCATTCCAATCATAAAAGAAATTCAAGCAATCTTAATATGTATGTAAAAAGCTGATTTGAGCATAAGAATCCTAAAAGTAATCAATAACATTGCTAATATTAAAAATAGAGAAAAAAAGAAAAGGAAAAAAATAAGAAGGCAAAAGAAAACTAAAGAAACATCAAAATAAAAAATAAAAAAAAAACATAGAAGAGAGGAAGAGAAATTAAATTAAAGATAGGATATTAAAAAAAAAAAATTTAAAGCGACAAAGCTAGACTTACCTCTAATACAGTGTGGTTGTTATGATGCGAATCCTGCAGACGCAACTCGACATCAGCTTACAAAGAGATAGGTGGTTGTTGGAATTGAAATGTTGAGAAAAAGAATGAAGAATGGGCTATTGTAATATTGTCGAGGAGGGTGAAGAGAGAGGGGGCTGCTAGGACGTTGTGAAGAATAAGGAAAAAAAATGTGGTTATTGCGTGTTACCATGGAGGATGAAGAGAAAAGGGGTTGCTAGGATATTGGATTTTTGTAAGAGTTTAGCTTCTATTTTTTTAACTTTCTCTCCTTCACAAGAATGGGACGTTGGATTTTCATACGATTTTAGTTTCTATTTTTCTTACTTTCTCTCCTTCACAAGAATAGAACGTTGGATTTTTTTGAAAGTTTTCCCTTTTTTATTTTAAATTTCCCTCTTTCACGTTTCTTATAATGATCTGGGTAGTGATCTCATGTTATTCGCAAATCGGTAGTCCTCTATTGATCGGTTGAGTTTAATTTTAATTTTCAATTCAATTGGACGATTAAGGTTGAATTTTAACATTGGTTTGATTTGATTGGTTGATTTAGGTTATTTTAATTTTAAGGCTTGATTTGATTGGTCGATTTAGATTCTTAAGATTTTAATATTGAAGTTTGATTTGATTGGTCGATTTATGTTAAAATTTTTGATTTGGTAGTTCATTAGATTTTAAAATCTTTGATTTGGTTGTTTAATCTAAATTTTTAATTTAATTTGTCATTTTATGTGAAAATTTTCAATTTTTTTTTGTGTGAGTTTTCTAGATTTCTTGGTGCGTGTAAATTTATCGATAATTTATTTTCGATCATGTTTTCCTAATAATCAAGGTCTCTAAGTAAAAATTGGACATTAAGGGGTATTTCGGTCATTTTTGTAATTTCTCATAAACTTATTTATTTTCACCGATTTTAATACTCGAAATCATATTATGGGTAATGAAAGTACTTTTGAGAATTTTTGGAGGTGTGGGATCCACCAGGGGTATTTTCGTCGTTTTGTCAATTTTTTTCGAATTTTGACCTATGATTTCTTTCAATCCTAATGTGATTGTTTCTAAATCTCGATGTTACATTTTCCTAGTGTCATGAGGTCTCTAGGTTATCAAAATGTTTAACGAACTTAAGCGTACGTACTTGATAAATCGATTGTAAAGTGTAGTAATCCTAAACGTGCGTAATTTTCTATATCGAGTAGTAACGAGTGAGAAAAACAAAAGAACTAGAAACGAAAAAATTGGAAAAGGAACTCTCAAGTTTTTGAGTTCTTTGCGCTCATCATTAGGAATTCATAACAACCGAGTGACGAATTGTTGAATAAGGCAAATGCAAAACTGGGGTGTCTACATTATATCCAAATGAAAACAATATATAGTTGTGTACCCTTGCCACATCAGTCATGTACCTAGACCGTGTGCATTCATCATTATTCTTTGATGTATGGTCATACCTATATGATGGAGATAAAATTTAACCATTAATTAATTATCGATCAAAAGAAGTAAATGCTTTGGTTGCTAACGATGGGATATCCTGACATACAATTCAATGATGGAGTCAAATTTAGTCATCGATAGATTATAGATCGAAACTAGTTGATGCTTTGATTACTAGTGATGAGATAACCTTATATACCTTATATGTGATGAGTAAAAAATTAGTTGTTGATTGATTATCGATCAAAAAACGTAGACATGCATTACTAACGATAAGAAATCCTGACATAATGTTCTTTGATGGAGTCAAAATTTAACCGATGATCGGTTATCGATCAAAAAAGAAAATGCATTGATAACTAACAATGAAATATCCTAACTTACCATTCTATGATGGAGTCAAAATTTAGCCATCAATTGATTATACATATAAATAAATAAAAAAGTAGAGCATTGGTTATCAATGGTGAGATACATATCCTGAGATTATCAATGGTGAGATATATATTCCGACATACCATTCTATAATAGGTCACTTCTCTTCCAAACTAGCTTGGAACTATCAATACAACATAAAGGGATCTATTGCTCTAAATGGAAGCAAATCCAGAACTCCCCAATCCCCACGAAGTTCAAGACTTTAGCATGGAAAGTTTTGCATTATGTTGTTATGATCGATTCGGTGTGCAAGAGGTGGGGCCTGAGTTTTGCATCAAGATGTTGATGTTGCGGGAAAGTAGAAGAAACAATCTCTTGCCTTTTCTTAAACTGCAATCTGGCCTGTGAAGTGTTGATGTTCTTCGTAGCTCGTCTTTTGGATGCAGTGCCATCAAGCTTCTCTTTGAACTCCTTTAAATTTATGGTTCAATCGATCTAATCACAGCTGGCACCTATTAAATTTGTGGTTCCTTGGGTATCTTCTGGAGCATATGGCTACCAAGGAATGAATCCATCTTTGATAGTATGCCCTCACTACGTGAAAACTGAAAAAATTTGAAAAGAACATTCAACTGGCCGAAGGCCACAAATTTCGGAAACCGAATTTCGGCGGCCCATAGCCATTGAAATTTTTTGTGTTCCCCAGTTCGACAGCTTAAAGCCGTCAATTTCTCACATCTTCCATTAATTTGATGGTTTCAGTCTGTTGAAAAAAAAAATTGACAATGAAAATTTTGACTGTCTTGGACCGTCAAATATAGGTTTTTTTCACGTTGTGCCTGTAGTAGCCAAGGTCATAAATCAGATTTTAAAGTGGTTGAAAATTGATAGTGTGTTGTTTTAAACTAAACCCTGTCCAGATGAAAGTACTGTCTTGAAGACATTGGGATTTCGGTTGAGATTGTGGCCACCAAGACGAAGGCTAGATTGTGGCCACCTAGATGAAGGCTGTCTCTAGTTTGGGAGAAACCTTGCTTTGAATGGGTGAAACCTAAAATTTGACAGACCAATGCGTTAAATTTTTCATTGTCAATTTTTTTTTTTTTGACGGACCAAAACTGTTAAATTAATGGCGGATGGGAGACATTTGATGGCTCTAAGCCATCGAATTGGGGATCATCAAAAATTTCAACGCCCATAGGCCATCAAAATTTGCTTTCTAAAATTTGTGGGTTTTGACCTGTTGAATTTTCTTGTCAAATTTTTCAATTTTCACATAGTGAGGTATTGCCGGTGGAGGGAGTGCTCTAAGGGATGAAAATGGTAGTTTTATCCAAGCTGGAAGTTGGCACTTCGATAACTCAACAACTAATGCCGTTGAATGTTGAGCTCTAATCCAAGCTTTGAATGATTTTAATCTACAAGACAGAATGATCATAATTGAGTTGGACTCGATGCTTTTAATTAAAAGGACTAGCAGGCTCATTTGTCCTGTGGAAAATGAATCCTTGGATGCAAGGCATTAAGAGTGAGCTTTTCGCTTACTTGGAGGGTTCAGTATGTTTGGAGGTAAAAAAAAACATGGCAGTTGACTCTAGCAAATTTTGGAGTAGTGAACAGAAATTTGGAGATGTTTTATGTTATTAATTGCCTTCCTTTGATCACAAGAAAATGTATCATAAGCATTAGGCTTACCCTTCCTCGGTTTCAAATTGTAAATTAAAGGGTCCCCCCTTTGTACATTTTCGACTATTAATACACACTTGCACAATGTGAAAAAAGCCCAAATTTGATGGTCCTAGGCCATCAAATTTCATAAAATTCGACGGACCAAGGGGCTGAATTGGAGCCAAATTTTTCATTGTCAAATTATTTTTTTCGACAGGTTGAAACTGTCAAATTAATAAAGGATGGGAGAAATTCGATAATTCTAAGCCGTCAAATCTAGGAACATTAAGAATTTCGATGGTTCTAGACTGTCAAAATTCAATTTCTAAAATTTGTGGGCCTTGGCCCGTCAATTTTTTATGTCGAATTTTCCAGTTTTCATGTCGTGTTGGCTCATTTAGCAAAAAAATTACCGTTCTATGATAGAGTCAAAATTTAGTCATCGATTGATTGATTATTGATCACAGAAAGTAATGCATTGAATACTAATATCCCAATGTATCGTTCTCTGGTGGATTAAAAATTTATCTAACGATTGATTATTGCTCAAAAAAGTGGCTGCATCGATTACTAACGATGTGATGTCCTTACATACTATTCTATGATTACCTTTTTTTACCGAGATATGTTGCTTGTACATGGGCTTCAATCACCTTAGTTTAACGTCAATTAATGAGGATAGCGATCTACTTACTAGAATCCATATATGGAGGAGTCTAATAAATGTGTATATTTTAGTATACGTGCATGCTCGACTTTCATTTATTTATTTTTCTAAGCAAACAAGTTGTAGATTAAACAGGAAATTATAACTGAAATAAAAGAGGAAATTATCTTTAATGCATGAGTTGCTAAAGCATCGACAACATAGTTCTCTTTTGTCCAAGCATGCTTCACTTTCCATAAGTTGGTTGATAGCTTCATCGATTAAACAAGTAACATGGAATTAGATTCTATTATTAGTTTTTTCCCTCTCCAACAAAGTATCTGCGAAGTGCATACCTTCCAATTAAGAGATCTTTAAACTAAGCAAAATTATTGGATGACTCTCTAAATATCCAACAGCTCGAAGAATATTAACCTGAACATTCCTGATTATACAATATTACCTCCATTTGTAAGACCTAGATTTCCTAGACAAGAACCATCAATATTCATCTTTTAACCAACCCTAATCAGGCCTCTTCCAAATTAAGCGATATATTTGAAGATGAGCACTGGCTTTTAACTCCATCTCCGTAGAAATGAATATTGTTTTGTCAAAGGAGGGGTGAGTACAGAGTTGATTTCATGTAGCCATTGTAGAATAATCTTCTTGGTAGCCATCGTAGAATAATCTTCTTGGATTCTTGGATTCTTGAACTTGTATAAAAGGCTTTGGTCGGACAATCAATTTAGAGAAGAGTCATTTCTTCATTTCTACATGCTCCTATGTTAACGATTCGTATAGTCCAACAAACCCTTGGTTTTAAAGAAGGGAATCTTCCTACAGATTATTAAGGGTACCATTATTTTCATAAAGAATAGAGAATATTTCCTTGATCTGGTATCCAAGACTAAAAAGAGCCCTGAATGGTGGAATCTGGTGACTGAATAACCGGATATGGAATCCGGACTGTTTGATGCTGCCAAATGATGGCGGTATTCTATGCGAGCGACTGTTAAAAATTGAAACGGGATGATTTGAGTAAGAGTCATAATGGGGTGACACAAGGGAACACATCTAATAACATGGTGGCACGCACATAACTGTAGATGCTTTTCCACAAGATATGAGTAAAAAGCATCTACAGTTATGTGCATGCCACCACGTTAGATGTGTCCACCCTTGTATCACTCCAACATTAGTCTTTGAGTAAATGGGTGAGGGAATGATTCTCAAGAAATTATAAAGATTGCATTTTCTCGAGAGGGGTAATTGTATTGGATGTAATCCATGCTAGATCTTGGCCCTACATGTGGCAGCATTTAAGTAGGGTTGAAAGGATAAGGGGCTTACATCCCAGCACAACCCAACCCCATGGTGCGAAGATAATCAGCTAGGCACAGCTGAGCCGACTTGTTAACCCGCTTGAGTAGCTGAGTAGATACTCAAGGCGAGAGCCTTTCCCATAGGATTGAGAAAGTATCCCAATAATCTTAAGTGAATAAAACATATCAATCCTGTTCTTTTCAGAATGGATAATTTTCAACCTTGCGAAGGCTTTTATTTATCTAACCCAAATATCTAGGAGAGGATCAAGAAGAATTCCCCTTTATAAGGAAAGGGGAGACGTGTCCAATGAGGGGTTTAAGGAAATGAATTAACCTATAAAGAGGGGAAAAGACTTTGTGAGTGAGAACTTTTGAGTGGTGGTTTGACCCTATAATCATTACTTTTTTCGATATTAGTACTAACTTGAACGTCCAAGGATTTTTGACAGGTATCACAACGGTGCCCTAGCTTGACAAAAGGAAGCAAATTCACCATTAAAGCTAGCATTGAGGTGTTCAAGGTACGTTAAAGAATATACAACAATTATCATAATTAATTATGAGGTCTATAATCAATCACAAGTCTGGTAATCAATTGAGATAAGTTTTTAGGTTGTTTGTCAATCATATACAATACGAATTTTTAGATAATGTTGCATAACATAATTATTTAAAAAGATATTTTAAATCTCTTCATTGTCAACTATTAATTATTAATTCCATTTTCAAAAACTCAATTGGTATGCTATTGACAAACATTCATATTTCTTGATCTTTCCCCTTTCCCATCATGGAAAACACTAGAATCAACCCAGGGTGGAGGCTCTCCATCAAAATGAAGGTCGAGATGCAAGGGATTCCCAAGAATATTTATCAATCCCTAGAAAAAATTTTACTAGTCCCTCAAATTCCAGTCTGATCTGTAGGAAATCTTTGCTTTTCCCAATCTCAACCGTGTATTTGATGAAGACATTCCATGACCCCTGGGCGCCTTCTAAGCATAAAGCCATAAAAATAATCAAGTTGTCTGGAATATATTGCAACCACTCATTTTAATTTTGACCGTTGATGTTCACTTGCGAAAAGATAAGATTCTACTTGACAATTGTTGATTGGATTGATCAACTTCATAGTGAGAAAAATCTGCAGTTTTTTTTTTTTTTAAATGTGATAATTAAATCACGATTTTAATAGTTTTCAATTAAATCATGAAGTTTTTTAAAACAAATCTTTGAATTTTTCAAATAATCACAATTAATAGTGATTTAATCGACAATTTTTTTTTTGAAAAAATCACATATTATTTGTTTTTAGCATTTTTAATTATTATTTTTCACTTAATATTAAAATACATATTTTTTTTACATTTTATACTTAAAAACATTTTTTTTTTTTTTACATTTTTTAGTCATCATATGTTTTCCCGATTTTACCAACTTTTCCCGAAGCTTTCTCTTTCCAAATTATTCCCGAATCCTAACTTTGTCACTACGATCAAGTTGCTCAACTAAAAAAAAAAGGTTGTCAACATGTACCAAAGGGTGCATTAAAGCTTAAAAATATTATATGCTTTGAGATGGATCAAAATTCACTGAAGAAATGCATTACAAATTCCTAAATCTCATAGTCTAAGCCAATCGAAGGTTGCTCGGCTAAGAAGGTGGGTCTTACTACAAATTTAGGCCAAGCCCAATCAGAGGAAAATCCAATTAAGCTTGCTCACGAAAGTGCATGGCTAAGGTGGTAAAGATGGTTGAATTAGCCCAAAACAGCAAGCTTGAAGATCAGTTCTATCAAGAGAGGAAGATTTGACAAATGAGTTGGTTGCTAGCTAGGGAATTTAAGAGTGATGGCTCAGAAGTGGACTGTCCTGTCCAGGAGATGAAGATAATTTTTTGTTTTGTACAAGGTAAGTCTTATGAAGCATTCGCAAAGTCTTTTAAAAAAAATAAATAAATAAAAACGTCTTGGTCTCATTTGGTTTCTCTGGTAAGCACAAAATAATAATCATATTATGTCGCAAACATGGTAAACAAGTTTGGATTGGGAAATCATATAAGGTGGAGTCATTTTGGTTAATACGGGATAAATATGGAAAATTTTCATTCAGAGGATAGGTCGGAAAAAAAAATGGAGTCAAGTGGAGGGATGGAGTCAAAAACTTGCAAATTATTTTGAAAAACCCATCAGAGGTTTTCTAGATATTAAAGATCGTATTTGGATCATTTTTTGTTAGTCTCTCAGGAGTACCAAGGTCAAGGGATATTTCATTAGTTTGAAAACAAAGGCTATGTCAAATATTCAACAAGACCTCGAGGAATCTAATTATCTATAAATCTCCGTTCTTAAAATAAAGAGTCTTCCTCATATTTGCATGCAAGTCCTAGTGAACTTAGTTGGTAAAGACTTTGAGTGATGATACAATAGATCTAGGCTCATTTCTCGTCCGTATTGATTTATTGATCTCATAAAAGTAGGTTTAGTGAAGGGAGGAAAAAAAGAAAAAAAAAAAAAAAGGTATTATTTGCATAGAGTTGTGATAATCTGACTACCCCATGTGGCACACTCAATCAACTCTCCAGACGTGACAAGTTCAGGAATTGTAGATGTATGCCTTGGGATACGTGGTTCCCTTGGGATAAATATTTTTATGGGGAAGTGCAGTTTGTATCCCAAGGCATATAGATCTACGATTCGCGAACTTATCACGTCAGGAGAGTCGATTGAGTATGTCATATGGGTAGCTGTGTAAGGAATTCAACGCGAAATTCCCAAATTTGTGAGAAACAAAAAAATAGCGAAAAAACACACGTCGAAAAAGAAAGTAATCACACGCACAAGACAGTATTTACGTGGTTCAACAATTTGCCTACGTCCACGGAGTTGCAGGGATTTCACTATTATCAAGAAGAATTACAAAATGCGGCTCAAGTCCCAAAAATGACAACCAAAACCTTAAAAAATCCTAATCACCAAAAACAACTTCTATATACTGCGCACATGATTCACAATGAGTTACAAAACGGGCTCAAAAAATTTTCCTAAAAGCGTTGCCTCCAGGAGGCCTGTCCATGACACTCCGGCTTGGACCTATTGGCCCAAGCCTCCACTGCATGGACCAAACCTCAAAAAATCTCCTATCAAAATACCACGCAAACATTATTCACGTCATCAACCGGATCAAACATAACTAGGTTCCACAAAGCCCAACAGTCAGATTATCATGATTCATTTGCATAATCTCCAGTAACAATACTCTCTCCAAATCTTAATTTTTTTAACATTTCTACAAATTCTCACTTCACGGAACATTTGTTTCTAGATGATAAAAATATCTCTCATTTATATCTAGTTGAGTATAAAAAAAAAAAAGGACAATGATAATGTCCAATACCATTAAAATTGCACATGATCAAAATATTACTTCTTTTTAAAAGGAAAAAATAAAAATAAATCCTTCGTTCACTTCTTTATAGATAAATATACATAAAGAATAATTATAGTATAGATGATGGTCGACACAAAATTGAAAGACTTATTTACAATTAAAATTGTGTCTGTATATTGAAAACATGAAAATCATGACAGATTCCTATTCATATTTTATCTTTATTTTTTTAACTATGGACTTTAAAATAACTCAAAAAACAAAACAAAAAATTTAACATTACATTTTAAAAGGAAAAAAAAAACATATTTATTAAAAGATTGACTCGTATCAATCAATTCCCATTAGAGTTTTTATAAACTATAAAAAGCTAGGACACGATTTTTTTTTTTTTTTTTTTTTCTGCTTTGGCCAACCGCAGTAGCTATCTAACCCGGCATGTGTACAACATTAAATAGCCACTTTTTTATGGAAAGGCATATAGAGTTTCGAAGGGGACTCAATCTTCTATGTAACACGTGTCATAATCTGAAACACTCAATTTAACGCATCCAAAAGCTTTGTTCTTGAAGGAAAGATTATAAAATTAGTAAGAGAATAAGCCTAAAACAAAGGGTTACTAGGACTTACGAGATCTTAATTAGAATGAGATTGTTTAACTAATTTAGAAGGAGGTTAGCATAAAAAAGAGTATAATTATGATTTATCATGGAGTCAACAAAATAAAGATGGAAAGATCCTAATTAATTCAATGATGATTGGGAGACATGCATAAGATTTTCAAGAAGTTACCAATGAGAGAATAACTTTGAAAATCTATAAATACAAGTATCAACACATAGGTAAAGGATTTTTTTCGTATTCTAATTTAGACCTTCTGATTTTTTAAGTAACTTGATCGTCAAAGAGTCTAAATCTAGGAAATCCTCTCAAATTTGAGATTTTTACAAGAACAGGAAGGAGATCATACTCAAAACACGGATTTAAGGGTAAAGTAATTTCGTTTTGCCTACAGCTTTTATAATTTAGAGACAATGACTGCAAAGACCTATTTTTTGAAAATATGTACCAAAAAGTCCCTTCTAAAAAAGTATGAAGTCTTTAGTACTCTGTCAAATATTAATCTAAAAAGGATTTTTAAAGCAAAAATATTGTAACCATCTTTTCAATGATTTTTTAAGCTTAAAGAAATGTGTTTATTTGAGAATATTTTAGGTACTCCTATGTTTTAAAATTAATGACAAATCACTTGATTATGATCTCATCTCTTGTAGAACAATGAAAAAAAATCATTATTTTCTCTTCCCAAAACTACTAATCTTAACTCACATAGATGATGACCACTACAACAAAGATGCTGATGGAGATGAGTATGGTCATCATCACCATCAAACTGATTTGAATTACGTATGTTAAATTTATTCAAATATATAAATAATTTTCAAGAATTAAAACATAATTTTAAAACTCGACTTGAATGTTCATCGAACTGATTCAACTTAAAAATTAGCAAGTTAACTTAAATGAGTCAATTAAAATTATATTGAATTTATGAATATCTTTTAATAAATAAAGATTTTTATTTTTTATTTTTCACACAAATATTAATGACCAAATAAATTGGTCGAGTTTTTTATTTGACTTGGTATACATTTTTAGATCAAACCACTTTGTAACGATATTAAAAGGATATTTCAGATATTTTTCTTAAAAGATTCTTCAAAAGATCCATAATGGAATAATATTTTATTAAGTGAAACTTGAATGGTATGTATTTTTTTTATTAGGCGACTATTCAGTACATATTCTCTATAACAAATCCTTCACAGTCATTGTCCCTATAATTTATAGTCTACCATTTGCATGTAATTAAGAGAGATTTTAATTATTCATGAGTTGGGGTTCTTTTCTAGCAAACTTTCATGTATTACTAGAGAGTATGCGAGTAGTTGTACCTATTATTGGGTAAGATCTCACTTCTATGTCAATTTAGCTGGTGGAGGATCTATCCAACCCCATGTCACCAAAAATAATAATAATAATAAATTAAATTAGGAGAGGGTTCTGTTGACAATCTTAGGATGAAAAAATTTATCCTAAATGACTTAAAAGTTTCAGATTATACTGATTTTGTGTGTGTATAATCTCTACGGTGAGGAGATCATCCTCACCAAAAATCAGTCCAATCTGAAACTCCTAAGTCTATCAAAAGTGATTTACAAATTTTTGATAAAAAATCAACGATTCACAATTCTAAAATAATTTTGATGGGTTAGAAGTTTGAGATTGAGATGATTTTTGATGAAAAGGGTATCATCGTCATAGAGATCATCCTCACAAAAAATCAACTCAACCCAAAATTTCTAACCCACATGAAACATAAGTTTTATCTCTGTTTTATAATCCTAAGATTGTCAGCCGAATACTCCCTCATTAAATTAAATTGCAAGGAAAATAAAAATAAAATATGAAAATAATTGTTTAATCCTAAAAGATAAGATGAAATAATATTTGGAGTCCTCCCAGTAGAAGACACAATAAACAATAAAGAAAGAGTCTTGCTTTACAAAAAAGTAGAAATAGTAACCAAAATAAACGACAGCAACTTCTATTATGGGCCACCACTATAGCATCATCATCATCTCACTTTTCAACTACAAACCCAGCCACCATCACCACATGAACCCCTCTCCCTCTCTCCCTATGGCCTCCAAAGACTCTTCACCCTTCCATTGGCACTACGATGAGCTCGACGACAAGAATTTCCAAGTCCACGGCCGAACCCTCCTCCTTCTCATACTTATCCTCTTCTCTCTTCTCCTTCTCCTCATCATCTTCTCTCTCTTCCTCCGATGGTATTATCGATATCGTCGTTTATCTCCCACTACCACTTTCATAACCAACACCACCCCACATGTATCCACGTCACCGACTCACTCGGTGGGACTCGATCTCGCCACCATCGATAGTTTTCCAATCTTCTTACATGGCTCATTGGCTACCACTAACACCCCCACCACCACCAACGAAGAATTCCAGTGCTCTATATGCCTTTGTAAATTCAAAGATGAAGAGAAGGTTAAGATGTTGCCTGATTGTCGCCACGCTTACCATCCCCAGTGTGTTGACCAGTGGCTCAGTCATCACTCGAGTTGCCCACTCTGTCGAGCGTCTCTCCTAGTCGAATCGTCCGCGCCATGATTTTACTTAGACAAAATATTTTCTTTTGAAGATTTTTCAAATATTCCATCAAAAGTAGAAATGTTCTCAGTGTTCAAGAAACTAACGATTTAGTATTTATTTATTTATTTTAATTGGGACGGTGTGTGTGCTGAATTTGGGTGGGTTTTGCTTAGTGGTAATTTAGCTTGGAGCTGCCCCCACCATGTTTTGGTTATAACTGAGAAGTGAGTTGTTTGTATTTGTCATGGTTCCTCTCAGTTATTGGAAGCATTAATAAATTTAAAATATATTTATACTTCAGTATTTGGATTTACTTTTACTAATCTCCTCTCTCCTACCAATGTATTTGGGCATTTGTGTCCAAATTTTCTAAGGGAATGGCTAGAGGGACTCTGAGCATTGACAAGAAATTCTGTGAACAAAAAATCACTTAGTTAGGGTGGGCATGAGAGTTTTTTTTCTCAGAGACTCTCTAGTGTGTGCCACGTCATGCCTAACAAGTTTTGTGAATTGGGGATGCCATTCAATACATGTAGTTCATTTGATTAGTGGATCTAGGATTCTGTGAGAAAAAAAAAATCCACATCTAACTAACATAGTTAGCTTAAATTTTTTTTCTTTTAAGATCTATTTGTTACAAATTTTAGTTTCTACTTCAGGTTCTGTGTTTAGGAGAAGCAGAAGTTCAAAGTCTAGGAAGTTGTGTCCAGGAAAATATTGATTGCTATAAAAGCAATTGATTATGTTGTTTAATCAATGAGTTAAGAAGAATGAGAGGTGAAATCGTCATTTCATCCCATACATTTTTCGATGTTGACTTCTCATAGTGGCTCCTGTGTGAAAGCAGTCCCACCAAGACTTTTTAAAAATGCAGCTTTGACTTCTCGCAAAAGCTAGTGATACAGAAATCATTACTAACAAGCATGCTTCTCCGGCTTTTTTATCTCAAAGCCAAAAAAAATCAACGAAAAAGTCATAATAAATAAGCCCTTACTATTCTCCTTGGCATTTGTTTGACTCATAGCATTCAGTGTTCTATTGAGACTTAAGGGAAAACACTATGTTTCAGATGTTGTTTATAAAGTCTTATCTTGCTTTGTTTTCTTTTCTTTTTATATTTTCCTTGCATTCACTGAATCAAAACTAGACCAAAATCTTTATTCAATCATATTTAATTATAATAATAATTCATGCCGCCATTTCTAATTAAAATTACACACCAATCATTTGAATTTCTTGTTTTGGTTCTAATATATTTATATGACATTTTCTTTCTTTTTGAGAAAGAGAATTTCTGTCAAAATATTTTCTTACTCATTGTTAGGATTTTTCACCTCTCAGGGTGAGATATGTTCTCTCAATTATAGGGTAGTGGCATCTTGTGGTTTTTTCTCTCATGCAATTTTTATTCGTGTGTCATTAGAAAATTCTGGTCTAGAAAGGTAGTTCTCATTTTAAATGGTTGTTTTAATCTTTACATTGGGTGTGATAAATAATTTAATCTTAAATTGGTGTAAAATAAGTAAAGGTGCAAATAGAAACTCCGAAAATAAATAATTTTGGAAAGGGGGATTTGTAAGTTTGAAAAAGTAAAGGCTCAAAGATATTTTCAGAGTCGTAATAGTCTGACTCCCTTTTTTGTGCACTTGCTTCACAGAATCATAGATCCTTTGCTTCGGGATACACAAGTAAAAAGATTTATGATTATGTGAACTACCAGGTCAGGCAGTGTATAAAAAATGGAGTCAGATTATCATTAGTCATATTTTTAATATTAGAAAATAATATGTAAAGAGTAGGGTTTTAGCAAATTTTTCCCTCCATGTGGTGCATCCAAAACCAAGATCAAGGTAGAGCTTTCCATATGTTAATATTTAGATTTGGAATGACCCACTAAATTTTGGAAGCGTATCATCCGTAGCACAAGTTCTGTACCACACTTTCAATAGATAATAGAGTCATACTAGAAAAAAAATTACCACCTCAGCCCTCTTGAGATCATGACTTAAATCTTTTTTTTTTTTTTTAATAAAAAAAGTAGTTTTTTTTTTCTCCAAATCCTTATCTTTGCAAATGAATGGCTACTAAACTCCCAATATTTTAAGTTTGGGATTTAATTGCATCACTAATGTGGTGCTCTTTCAACCGTTGAAAGTGTATTACAGGGTGCTACATGAACTTGTTCTTGTTGGATAGTTTTCATGAATTCAACCTGAATTCTTGCTGAGATATGTTCATCAATACCCAAACCAAATGGATCAGTACCCAAATCTTTTCAGGGTGAGATATGTTCTCTCAATTTAGGTTCATTCTTATGTACGAAAAGTGAGAGTCACAAAGAGCTTAAAATGGGTGTAACAGGGGACTATGGTGTTCTGACGAACTCTGTAGAAATCTCGTTATTGATATAATGGATTGATCATCACTGCCCGCGGACGTAAGCATCTTGCCGAATCACGTAAATCATGTTTTATGTTCTATTATTATTTTTTTTTTTTTTCTCTATTTCGTTTCACTTTAGATTTCTTGGTCATAGTTCATTTTGTTTGTTGCACGCTTTTGCACAACAATGCTATAGACGATCCACTTCCCTAAATTTTGCATAAGTTATAGAAAGAAAGTGAATCTATCTATAGTTTAAAGATCAGTACTATTGAATCTAGACCATGTACACTTAGGGTTGGATGATTGAAACGGGAAAAAATATATCCTTTGTAGCCGCTTTTTCCTAGCTCTCATTCTATAGTCCACAAAACATCACATTGAAAGAAGAAAAATAATTTAACAACTCAGTCCTCTAGTACATAATTTAGATCAGATATGAAAAATATATATAAAAAAAACTCTTTTTTTGTCAAATAAAGCATTTAAAATTGAACGGTCGTTAAACTCCTAAATTTAAATGATTTAATGTAATTGCCTTGATGATGTGGCACAACTTCAACCATTTATAATAATTACATAGAGCTAAAGGACGATCTTCTTCGATTGAAACCCTCCTCCCAAAACCACACTTACGTTTATAATATTTATCCGACCCTGACTACATAATTATTATCACTGAATTTTTGCTGTTCATGCAAGGTGGAGATTCTCCTTGGGGCCCTTCCTAACAAACTTTCATATATTATTAGATAGTATGACACTGGTTGTACCAATTATTGGATATATAGAATCTCACTTTATGTTGTTTTAGCTGGTGGGGGCACTGTCTATTGCCATAACAAATGGTGAAGGAGACAAAAATTTAAAGAGTACTGATAAAATGAGTCCCTAAAACCTTTGTAGTTGACTTTGCAAGTGCATAGAATCGTAGATCTTTTTTTTGGGTATCCCAAAGAGAAAGATTTATAGTTCTGTGCACTTGCCATGTCAACTGCACACACCAAGTACATTTTTTCGAGTCAGATTATCACGACTCAAATTTAAAATGAAGTATTAAATAATTATTATTTTTTAAATTAGGGGATATTAATATGAAAATAATAGTTGGGTTTGGAGTTCAGAGTCTTCCCCGTAAAAGAATAAAAAAAGAATTTGCCTTAAAAAAAGAGAAATAGTAACAAAAACTACTGGCAGCAACTTCTATAATCGGCCTTCACTATTATCATCATCTCACTTTTTAACTAAAAACACAGCTACCACAACACCACATGCATGAACCCCACCACACACCACACACCAGACACGCATTGCATTACATGAAAACTGGAAAATTCCACAAAAACAATTGACAGGCCAAGGCCCACAAATTATAGAAACTGAATTTTGACAGTTTAGAACCGTCGAAATTCTTGATGTTCCCAGATTTGACGGCTTAGAACTATCAAATTTCTCTCATCCTTCACTAATTTGACAGTTTCGACACATCGAAAAAAAAATTTGACAAGAAAAATTCGACACCAATTCAACCTTTTGGTCTATCAAATTTGAGCTATTTTTCACATTGTGTTGCCTTTCTCTATCCCTCTCCCTCTCTCCCTTACGGCCTCCAAAGACTCTTCACCCTTCCATTGGCACTATGATGAGCTCGACGACAAGAACTTCCAAGTCCACGGCCGAACCCTCCTCCTTCTCGTACTCATTCTCTTCTCTCTTCCCCTTCTCCTCATAATCTTCCTCTGATGATATTATCGATATCGTCCTCTATCACCCACTACCACTTTCATAACCAACATCACCCCACACACATACACATCACCGACTCACTCGGTGGGACTCGATCTCACCACCATTGATAGTTTTCCAATCTTCTTACATGGCTCATTGGCTACCACTACCACCATCACCGCCAAGGAAGAATCTCAGTGCTCTATATGCCTTTGTAAATTCGAAGATGAAAAGAAGCTAGGTTAAGATCCTGCCTGATTGTCATCACACTTACCACCTTGGGTGCATTGACCAGTGGCTCAGTCGTCACTCGAGTTGCCCACTCTGTCAAGCGTCTCTCCGAGCCGAAACATTGGGCATTCCTTAATTGAATTTTTCAAATAATCCATGAAAATTGGGAAATATTTTTCAACGTAGAAGAAACTAAGAATTTATTATTATTATTCTTTTATACTAGGGAAGGGCAGGGATTGTGTTGAATTTGGGTGAGTGTTGTTTGATTTTGTAACAGAAGGAGTCGTGTACATTAGCTTGGAGATGTCCCTATGCTTTTGTCACAAGTGGAATGGGGACCAAAGGCCTATTGAAGCCTTAAAAAACTAAAAAACTAAAATAAAATAAAAATTATATTCAAATATTTGGGTCCAATTTTTTTAAGAATCTGATTTGAATGTTTGAACAAAATAAAATTAAGAGAGTGAAGGGTGAACTTGATATCATATTCATTGCTTAGTCAATAAATCATCCATTAATTTGTTGATTCACGGATTTAAACTAGAAGTCCCTTATTTGAAGAAAGAAAAATTATGATTTTGAAATTTTTTGGAGAATCTTGTGACTATGTCTGTGGGTGGATGCAACTTATAGGATTCCATCTTATCTGTTTCTCTTTCAATCATTCTAACTGCCCTTTGTGTCGTCTACCTTACTTCTAAGATTCCTTTCCCTTTTCCACCTTTTATTAAACGGTTGAACTACTATACTAGAATTTAATCAACCCTCACCCCACTTGGTATTGAATTTCGACTTAATTGTACATATATCCCAAAGTTTCACTAGAAACCATGAGAGCCCGCATTCGACGGTTATAGATCACTAATATTCAGGCTTTTGTAAGTTGGTCCTGTGGTTTTGAAGCCTAGTATCTTGTTCATGTTTTCAAATCTCAGTTGGACGTCTTGTCTCATTGATGGATGAGACCGAGTTGTCTAAGACAAAACATTTACTCGATTTACAATTATTTATTAATATAAATTTATATACAAATAATTATAATTATAATAAATAAGATGTTATTTATGTAAATAATAAATATTTAAATTATAAAGATATAATTATTTTAAATAAAAGTATATAAAATCTTGATTGACTAGACTTACTTGTCTCTTGAGTGTTAAGCTTGAGATGTGGTGTCCATCTATCTCAAATATGTATCGAGATGTTCAAGCAAGTCATGTCATTCTTGGACGAGATGACCTCATTTGGTCTTAAGTCTTAACTGCATTCACTATTTTCTTGGCAAGAAAAATTATGGTAGAATAAGATTTGTTTATCTCAATGCAATGAGATGAACTACTATACTAATGCCAAAAATCTATATCATAGTACAATACAACACAACGATGGATCTCATGCCAATTATAGTTTTATGGGTTATAAACATTCCATTCTAACTATAGTGGATTGGAGATCAATACTACCCCACTTTGTTGATTTCCTTCTTTACCTCCTTTAACTTTATTATTTTACTCTCCCCCCCTTCCCCCTCCCCCTCCCCCTCCCCCTCAATAATATCCCCTCCAATTTGACTAGCCTTCATCTTTTATCCTTTTTTTTTTTTCTTTGATAATGCTCATATACCTTTATTATATTTCCTTTTTTATTCATTTAACCTTAAAAAGAATGTTCATGCCATATGCATGAGCAATTTCTAACCCATATGATAAAACACAACGGTAAATCTCATACAATTACAATTTTGTATATAGGTATAAAAATTGAGACAAAGGAGTGGGTTCCACACAACCTCAATTTATTATTTTCCTCTTTTACATCTTTCAATTTTATTGTCTTTCCTCTTTTGCATTATAGTAATTAATATTATTGTAGAATTTATAATTTTTTTTAATAATTACCTATCCATCAAATCTAACTATTAAATACTTTGAAATGTATTTATTAGCATATGTATTCTTATACCCCTGTAATAGACATTAATAATAAAATGACAAATCTTGTTCTAAAATTTCTAGCTTTGCTTCCTCGATTCTCCCCATCAAACAACCATTAGATTAAGCAACAACAAACTCATTTCTAATGGTCAAAACCAATGTTACATGGTTCATTGGTTCGCCCAGTATGAATTCAAGTTTGTGGTTCATGGTTCATCACTCTTGAATGAAAGAGGTAGTTCGTGGTGGATATTTAAGTCATTTATGTTAATCTCACAAGAAGAAGACTCAAATCAAGGGGGCATATCATTAGTTTAAAAATAAAGTGGTATCTTGAATATTGATCAAATTTAGGGATTTCTAAAATGAGGATTATCTCTAGAGTCGTGCTGGAGTGACCTCAAGATTGTACCTCATATCGCACATCCAGACATGAAAGTGGATAGGAACCATTCACTCATATCTCCATGAAAGCATCTATTGTCCTTGTACACTTTCACTTCAGGATGTGCGATGTGAGGTACAATTTTGAGGTCACTTTAACGTTATTCTTATCCCTAATATTGACCAAAGCATTGGGGCATAACTAAAACTTGTCAAAATAAGGGGGTTCGTTAGATTTGGTGTATTTGACAAATCCACTACAAACTAAACCTCAAACTGTGGTTACGCTTGTACTAGTTCGCGATTCGCTACCTTATTCCTGGTAACATATGTCAAAACCCACATTAGAAAACATAAGTTTTGAATGTAAAAAGGTGGAGTGGTTTCCTTTCAATGAGATGCAATTCATAACATCTAAGCGTTGAAAAAAAATCTAGAAAAAATTATTTTTTTGGGCTAGATATTGAGTTAAAAATGGCAGCCACTAAGCTCCTAGATTTAAAATTTACATTCAAACGGTGAAAAAAATCTCTTTCTTAACTTTATTTTATTATTATTATTATTATTATTTATTTTTAAGTTCATGAAATTCCTTGGTCTACGTACGTGAAACCTGATGGTGGTTTTGGGCACCACTCATATTGAGGTGTTCATGTGTTTGACTATTATCAAATGTCAATTGAGCCCGCTGTCCTGGCCCAACCCACCCAACAAAACAAAGACTAGGACCTTCGTATTGAGCCTGCAAAAGTAGGGCCAGACTTAATAATTTTCAACCCATTATATCCGGGTTGATGGTTGGCCTAGTGCCTTATAGTGCCCAACCAGGGCTGGCCCAGCCCAGTACACTACTTAATCTTTTATATATATATATTGTCTAATTATAATTTAAATCTCAGCTATAACCTTTATAGATTAATAAGATATTAGTTTCAACTTCGATTGAATAGTCTTCAAGTATGCACAAAAAAATTATTTGAAAAATACATATTTTTCTTTAAAATATTGAATTTTAGTCATTTTATTTGGCCCAAGTCAAGCCCGAGCCCGTTAGGGCCGGAATAGGGGTTAGTCGACTTAGGCCCAATAGAGCTGGTCTAGATAGAACCCGCCCCTTTAAGGCTGGATTAGGGTTCAACCAAGCCCACCCGAACCCACCATTGACACCCCTAAAATGTTCATCTTTCCTGTAAGTTTATTATTATTAAAAAACATGGAATTAAATTTTGAAAAAAAAAATAACTCATATATTAACTAGAACAATTTGTAATCAATCATGTTATTGATGCTTTTATAAATGATATCTTGTTCTTGAAAGAAAGTTTTTTACAATAACTTGTAGAAGATCATATTTTATAATTAAAAAAATCTTGCATATTAAGAAAGGATAATGCTACCTCACACTGACATTTTTTAAGAGAAATCATATTGGCTCATCAACTTTTACTCACAACACAGCAATAGTTCTTAAACTGAGAAGTTGTTTACATATAGATTGGTGTGTTATAAGTGAAAGAAGCACTCTTTTTTATCTTATTCAGAATAACCAAAACCGATGAGTATTCATGATTTTTGACGGTTTTGATTCTAATTCCACTAATTTTAAAATTGAAACCAACAAAATATTATGGTTTTGGCTCCAAACATTGACACCCCTAGTTAAGGCTGTCAACGGGTGAGTTTGGGCCAGGCTTGGTTGAGCCCTAAATTGACCCTAAAGAAGCGGATTCTACCTAGATCAGTCCCATAGTACTCCTATCGGGCTTAAGTCGAGTAAGCCCTAGCCCAGCCCTAACAGGCTCGGGCTTGTCTCGAGTCAAGTTCAGGCCGAATAAAATAATTAAAATTCAATATTTTTAAAGAAAAATGTACTTTTCAAATAATTTTGGGTGTTTGAAGATTATCCATTAGAATTTAAATCAGTATATTATGAATACGAGATCAGCTAGTTGCACACCAACCACTACCAATTGCTCTCCGTCACTTAATATTTTTTTTCCTTTTCACTCCAAAATTAATAAAGAAAATATTGCACTCTTTTGTTGTTTTTTTTTTCCTTCTTCTTCTACCATTCCTAGAGGGCTCTAGGTGGCTGGGCCGGTCCAACGGGCTCAATTGTTTTACCTTAAGACATTTGGGCCCAACAAGCAAGCCTGCCAAACCGGTCCGGTTGATTTACCAGTTCAACAAGCGGTTTATCCCAACCGCCCTCGGCCTCGGTTACCTAGGGTTTCGGTATAAATAACATCGAGGTCTCCTAACAAATTTCTATTCTCATTCACAACGAGCAGATTAGGGTTTCGAAGGAAAAAAGAGCGAAAGGGTTTCAGTAGCAGCATCCGATCACCATGAGGGCCAAGGTTGGATCGGGACTCCAATGCTTGTTTCTGATCTCGTTTTCCATCTTTTTTTTTTTGTCTAATAGTTTATGTATTTTTCCTTTGAATCTTACAATCGATCTGCTTTTCCTTTCGATTTTGGTGATTTGTAGTGGAAGAAGAAACGCATGAGGAGGCTGAAGAGAAAGCGCCGAAAGATGAGGCAGAGATCTAAGTAGAGAGATCAAGGTTTTAGCCAATGGCGGTTCGATTTTCGGAGTCGATTCGGTCATTTTTACTGTTTTCAGTCCTTAAGTTAGCTTTAATTGAATGTTAAATCTGGTCTTTTTGTTATAGGTTTGGTAAATCTGGTGGATTCTGTTGAGTGAACCAAATTAGTTGTTAATTTTGACTTTCTTCATCTTTAGCTTCACAGATCGGTAGTGCATGCTAATTAAGATGTTGATTATTCCTAATTAAAGATGCAATTTTGGATTTTATGTTTGGATGCATTTAGTATTTAAATCTGGTATTTTTGTTATAGGTTTGGTAAATCTGGTGGATTCTGTTGAGTGAACCAAATTAGTTGTTAATTTTGACTTTCTTCATATTTAGCTTCTCAGATCGGTAGTGCATGCTAATCGAGATGTTGATTATTCCTAATTAAAGATGCAATTTTGGATTTTATGTTTGGATGCATTTAGTATTTATTGTTTTTATATATTTGTGGTTATATGTGTGTGAACTTGTGGTTTATGATTTTACCATGAGTGAATCAGATGTGAGAGATGTATTCTTGTCAACCTGAAATTATTTCTCTGTTTTAATTGTTTTCGCAATTTGTACTACTTGAATAATGTTCATCTAAGATGGATTTCATGGCTGCTATCAGACATTTTTTGTAGGTTTCAGAAATTAACTTCTTTAGAAGCACATTTTCGCGTGGGTGCATAGCCATGGTTTTAAATCTCGTTTTGACAACTCGTTTTGTTGATGAACAAGACTGAGTTGTCTCTGACAAATTTTCCGATATGTTTGAGTTGTCTCATTCAACGATGAGAATAATGAACCATGGTTTTAAATCTTGGTGCTATACATTTGATTTGTCTACCTGTCTCATTGGTAGACAATTCCGAGATATATCAGATGAGATTTAAAACCATGTGCATAGCACACAAAAATAAGTAGAAAGATCACAAAATATGAATTTATTTCTGTAACTAAAAAATTATTTTTATAATATTTTTATTTATTATGAATGTTTAACAAGTATGTAAGTATGCCTAAACTTGAAAATTTTAGAAAAATATTAAACTTTATTATTTTCACTGTGATTTATGTACCTACAAATATGTAAACGACCTTGAATGGTTGTAGATTTTTAGTTGTAGTCTTATAGATGCCAATGCAGAAGAGTAGTCAACATATGATCTGAGAAAAGGGAAAGAAATAGCTTCGAATGGGGAGTGAGAATTTAGTATTTATAGAATTAAGCTAATGCTTCCAACGATTTATATTTTGACTGTTGGAACAGTATGTGATGACATGTCATCACCTACTTTGGTCGTCACAATCTTTGTACATGATTGCATACCAACTATGTTATGGCATAATGACCTAACAGCAACATTATCACATGAAGTTTTGCGACTCAAAATTGATTATGACAATCATACGTGATTCATGAGATAAGTAACTGTCTTGTGTTGCTATGTCAAGTTATTGACGTAATGGAAGCATGTGAATCAATAGATTCAATTGATAAACAAGCAATAGTTTTAAAGAAAATAAGGCATAAAGCTAAAAAAAGTATTTAAGAGAGAAGATAATTTAATTGATGATTATTTGATTTTCGGAATTGAAGCTCCTTGCATAGATAACTCCATCATAACATTTTAGAAACCTACTAAAATATTAAAAAGTAACATTCTTAGCCTATCTATAACATAATACTAATTTTCTAATTTTATTAGAATTCAAATTGGATACTTCTAAGCACTTCTAATTGTAGTCTAAATAATAAAAATGCATTTAAAACAAATTAGAGATTAACAAGGAATTATACTTTTAACATAACTATGAAATAGAAATCCTATTAAAAATAGAAATAGAAATAAAACTTAATAGAACTAGAAAACTACTTAAAGTTGTAGACGTCTTACATCAGTTATGTCTTCAAATTTTGAGAAATTGAATTTTTAGCAAAGCCTGTTTTGCTACAATTTCTAAAGGGACTCATGGTTGGTTGTATTTTTTCTCTCTTTGATATGACACTTATTAGGGCCCTAGAAACAAGATAAATGACATTGCATTGAATTTGGGTGTTAAAACTGTTATGTGCCTAGTTGAGTGAATTGCCCAAGATTGCTGAAATTGTATGATAATGTTTTTCCAACCCATTTAATCTCATGTATCCTTGTCTTTCTCCAAGACCAGATTATTTGTTCCTCTTGATTTCTTTTTCTTTTTGATAGGTGAACAAATTTTATTAAAAAGACCAAACAGGCAGTCGAGATAACCAGCCTAAACATAAGTACATACACACAGAACCTTAGAGTTTGATTATCATGGACCAAATAACATGTTTATAACACAAATTGGAGTCTATATTGGTGGATGGAAAGAGAGTTGGGTTGTCTTAGGTTGTTGTTTATTTATTTATTGAATAAAAGGATGTTATCCATGTCTTTTAAGACTTGCCTAGTGCTTGAATTGCAATTTCGCAGCTTGAGAGATATTTTCCTGGATCAGTGAGAAGACCATATGGTTTTAACTCTCTTTAGGTCTAGTTTGTCAGAAAAGGAAAAATGCAAATTATAATAATAAATAAATAAATAGTATCAGGGCCCAACAAGCAATAACACTTTTTTTTTCTACTAAAAACAACCAAATTATCTTATGTTTTTGTGGTGATCATTTTCTTCTTGGTGGTTGTGTGCTCATCATCTAGCACTTCAGAAATGATTGTTTTCCAATAGACTCGGGGATCAAGTAAGGTGTCTTATACCTACTTTGTACGAAGGAGGAACGGTGTCTATGTATCACACTTTAGTTGGAGTTTAAAACACCTCAGGCTCCTAATCAAGCTGTTCCAATATTGATGCATTGTTACTTTGCCTACCTAGAGTCAATTCGTTGTCCATTGTTGGTGGATGATGGTGATGTTGAATTGTGTGCTAATTGACCTATAGTTCAAAACTCCTACCCTCACTCCCTTAGGTGTGATATTTGGCTAGTATCCCGTATTATTATGCTACTTAGCATTTACCACCTCCTATTAGTTGCAACTAATAGTGCTTGTTTAATATTATTTATTATTAGTAATTACATATAATTAATATATGTTTTAATGATTGAAGATTCTTTTACGATAAAGGTTTCATGATTAATATCTATTTAAGAAAATGATGGCTTGGAATAAGATTCTTCATGAAGAACAAGCTTCCAACATTTTGGGAGTGGGTTTTCATACTTTGAGAGCGGGATTGGACAAAGATTAGAGAGAGATTTGAGAGTGTTTGCAAATTCCTAACAAATGGTTTAGGTCACTACAGGTTTGATAGTTTTATAATTGGTCAACATTTAGGTCCTCTGAAAAAGTAAGCTCGGCTAAATCTATGTTGATCCATTTGTGAATGTGAGATTTGATTGTATAGCAGGGAGGATGTTAAGTTACTTATTAATAATTGGCTGGTATGATACGACTTGCATGATTGTGTTGTCAATTTGATTTTTCAATGTACAATTGATAAAGTTGTAGATTTTCTGAAATGTGATCTTGAATTTGATTCAATCTTTCTCTAATTATTCTTGTTTATGCTTTTGAAGGCTTTTTCTGACATGGAACCATTCTACTTTTTTTTTCTACTATATACTATATATTTCCTCTTTATCAACTTTCTTTGCTTGAATCCAAAATGTGTTCAAAAGATTTCAGTATTGTCATTATTAGGGCTTAATTATTCAGAAAAAATTTACCGATACCCCTATGGGTTTTGGTGGATGTATATATTAAAAACCTTGATTTTCCTTTCAAAATCCATGGTTTTCTTACTTTCGATTAGTTTTTGGCTACCATACATTTTATTATTTATTTTTCCTCCCACCCCTACAAAATCCAAAAAATGAAAAATATTTCCTCGGTCACTTGAATTAAGTATAGCTCGGATGTGATAGTTTTGAAATGTAGTAGAGCCAAGGGCGGTGTTCAACAAACTCTGACAAAGGCATGGATGTTAGGTTTTTTTTTTTTTTGTCCATTTCCATGTACTTATATTTTAGTGCTAGTTTATTAGCAGAATCACCAAACCTATGGTACAATTGATACCTTTTTTGTTTTAAGGGTATACAATTGACGCTTTAGCAATACATAAAAGGCTACTCTCAAATACCAATATAGTCCCAACAACTAAATATGGTTCCTAAATGCTCGAACTACCTTAAATTTTTTTTTTTTTTTTTTTTTTTTTAATAAACACTAGAATGTGTAGGTCAAGTGTTCGAAACGTGACTGTTGGATTAGTCTCGCCCAAAGGGTTGGAACACCACGATAAGCCCAAATAAAGTCTGGGTCATTTTCACTAGTCTTGAAGGATATCAGTGAAGTGGACGGTTTGTAGAACAGGGGTATCATAAATACTTACCCAATTTGGAGGGATATTTCTAAGCCACTACCCTGTAATCATCCGACAAGATCAAAATTCTTTATATGCAAGTTCAAGTATTTGTAGTTGGCCCCTTGATAGCAATCTCGTGTTAAATTCTTGAACTGAGATTCACGATATTTTTTTCATTTATTTTTCCAATGACAGTGTTATTATTGAACTATTTTGAATAATTCACGTATTAAGAATTATTGTAAAACTTCATGGGAAAAAATTTCTACTGAAACTTATTATATGTTGCAAAGTATAAACTTGTGACATGCAATACAAGTGGACTTTGGAGTGGTCATTGTTTCAAAATTTTGGAGGAATCTACTTAGGTGACAAATGTCCATTTTATCTTAAAAAAAAAAAAAAAAAAAAAATTGTGACATAACCTTTCACATTTACTTAAGTTTACACCTTAATTTTTCTAATTGATGATATGTCCCTTGATTGTAGTCTTGTTTTTAAAATCAATGGAACAATTACCTCAAGACTATCGTCATCTCCACCATCATTATTACCATCACTACCTTTACCGTTAACATCACCAATTTCACTATCACTATCATATTACCGAATTTTTTAAATGAAATGGATGATACACATTTAAAGCATATGCCACATATTTTTCATTTGTTGTACTTTTGACTAAGCTTTGCAATCCGACATTGAATAGAACCCAAAATTTTCAGCGCATCCAATTTTTGCTGTATTCCGAATTGTAAATGTATCCTCACTTTAACAAAAAATTTAAAATACCCTATTCTCATATATATTGTAACTTATCTACGCTTTTAGTTATGATTGTGAATCCATTTTGAAGATTTTGTGACTGAATGATTAAATGTAATCTTTTGATTTATTTTAACAAATTATGACACAGAATGATGAAGGAAGAACAACATTGATCTTAATATCGACTTTTCTATTATCATTAATGTATTTTGTATATTCTTTGAAATTCAGTCCAGTGAAATATTTCACACGAATAAAATCAGAATGTGCGAGTCTGCGATAGAAATATTGAGAACTCTAAAAATATCAACATGAAATTTGATACTCGCTGATTTTTTAGGGTCAAGCTTGATTTTTGTTGTAGGGACAAGCTCACCAATGAATGTCATGAAATACATAAAATGCACAAATACCATCTTCACTGTTGATCAATGTATGGCTTTTTTACTTAGAAAGTCAGTCATGCTCGACGCTTGCTAATATCTTGGGGAAGAGTCAAACTCCTCAAAGAATAGTTCACGAAATACCTAGTGAAACATGGGTAATTATTCAAATATTACACTTTAATTACAATTTACAACTCCCAATCTTAATCAAGGTGTAATTGACCATTTCACCATTATCATATAAGAATCTTAAGTATTTTATTAAGTTCAATTGCTCATTGAGCTCAACGCTTGCTAATTTTTCAATTTTTCCAATTGAAATCCAAATCCATAGTTGTTTTATGACAGAAACTTACCATCGTATCTCCATACCAAAATCAAATCCTTAAGTACTAAACATCTTCAAAAATAAAATACCTTATTACTGGTCATACTTACACCACAAATTCACCTCCTACTCTATATTGCAAACACTCAAAATAATAAATAATAAACATTAACACGATCTCTTGAATATTCGTGACAAATTCCATATATTTCAAAGAAACCATGATCTCTTTAACCATTTTATCGAAAAGAGAAAATCCAAACAAATAGTCATCTGCTCTATGTTTCTGCGAAAAGCAAATATAAGAAAGTATTGTTGTGAACTCAAACAATAATGAATCCCATTCCATTTCCAATATTCATTATCGAATCATCAGTATTTATTTTGATGGTTCCTTCGTCTGGGCATCTCCAAATGAACGTTCTAGTCTTTGGTTGTACCCTTAACAACATCTAACTTCCCTTTCTCCACTTTTATCATCACAACTTCACTTTCCTTAGAACATATGCCTCTAAATTTCCTCCACTTGAGCTATTATGTTCCTCCCAAGATTAAATAAGCCATGGTATTGAAGCTCAATGTCAACATATTAGCAGAATTTTACTCGGAAAAACTATCCCTTTGATGATTAGAACTTCTTCAGTTAATGTTCCAACCACCATTCTCATTATCTAACAAATCCGAAGACGAACTTCTGATTTATTGTTTCTAATTCTTTACAACAAAATGCACACCAAGAGTGTCTACTGTTAATAATCTTCTTCGAAGCAAATTATGTTATGACCAAGCTGGGATTTTGAATATCAATATTCCAAATAAGTAATTCTCAGCAAAACAGGAATTATGTAAATTTTAATTAAAATAAATGTCTTTTATAATTTAAAAACATATTAATCTAAATAAAATATGATTTATAATTAACCATCTTCTATCAAACATTATTTTGTACAAAAATTATAATTATTCTCATATATATGAGTACATGATAGTAAAAAGAGTTAAAAGTCTCTCATCTAAGACAACTCAGACTTGGACATGGACTACAAGAGGTCATACCGAGTTTTGAAACTATGGCATAAACACATTTGATAATTGATGGCGTTCGGAGGTCCCAAAGAGAGTCAAACATTATGCCAAACATTTTTTCGATGTATGGATTAAAGGTTTTGGAGTGGGCTGATTATTGTGAGGAGATCATCCTCACAAAAAATCAGCCCATTCTAAAGCTTCTAACCACATCAAAAGTGGTTTACAAAGTTCGGATGGTCCACAATTCTTCAACTTGTAAAGTAGGGTCAGAAGTTTCGGAATGAGCTGATTTTTAATAAGGATGATCTCTATGAAAAGACCATCCTTACTAAAAATCAGCCCATTCTAAAACTTCTAGCCCCTATTTTGAAAAAGGTGAGGCTCTCTTTAAGACCTCCAAACACTTGGTAACTAAAAAATACGTAAAATGCAATAAGAATGATAGAAAAGAAAACAAAAAACTTATGTATGCACATCTGCCATGATTATCTTAGCTCCCCTTTTCAGAGAACAAATAAAATGCCCATAATATAAAGAAATAAGCCCCTCAAGGCCCGTCAATGGTAGAGTTAATCAAGTAAAAGGATTTAGGCTATGAAAGGGTCATATGAATCAATCAACTGAACAGATTAATCTGAAGCACCGATAAATAGCCAAATACAATGTAGGCAACAGGGAAAAGAGGAAATCAACAAGGAACTGATTGCCTCGGCAAAGTTGCCTTTTTCAATATAGCAAATCCAATTGGATAGAAAAATCAAGGGTTTTCCACCGAGGGGTTAAAGAAAGGTCGAGAAAGATGAATTGAAGGGGCTACAAATAATTTACAATAGAATTAGAACAACTTCTATATGTCATTTTTCAAGATAAAACCCAATGGCTTTTGATCATTTAATTCATTTCTCATCATGGTTTGGTTTAAAATCTCATTTCGCCCTCTACTGTTTCGGGTTTTATAAAGAATAATGACCAAGTGACCTCAAACTGGAACCTCATATGGCACATCTTGATGTTAAAGTGTGGGAACCATAGATGCTGTTCATCAAGATACGAATGAAAATCATCTATGGTTCCTATCCACTTTCACGTCAAGAAGTGCGATACGAGGTTTTAGCTTGAGGTCACTCCAACACGACTCTTTTTTAAAAAACCAAAACATTCTAAAGAACATTTAGAAATAGTTGTAATTTTCAAAAATTAAAGTCTTCACCAAGAGACTGGTCAAGGGTCATGTCATCAGTTTTAATCAAATATTTAACAAAACATGTAAGAGGAAATCAATTCAACAAGAAATAAACTCTTCAAAACCCTATCATCCATAATATTGATCAACTAAAAAAATTTAGGCTAAGAGAGGAATATATGAATCAATCAACATAACTGATCAATCTGAAACACCTAAATATAGCCAATTACAATATAGGCAACAGGGAAAAGAGGGAATCAATAAAGAATCTGATCACCTCGGCAAAGTTGCCTTCATTTTTTTTCAAAGATCAAATCAAATTTATCATACCCACCACTTTACATTCAAATTCAACAACAAAAAAATACAAAACAATACAATCCATTCTCCTATCAGAGTAACTATGACAAAAAGCCTCACTTGGATTTTTTTTGTTTAAAAAAAAAAAAAATCCATAGCTCATGACAAGTATTCATCATTTAGGGCATCATTTTGTTCACTAGAAATCGTAGATCTGAATTTTTTATTATTTGAAGTAAATGAAAACTACATGAATATTTTTCACATATCAGACAAGAAAATAAAAAGTGTGAAAGAAATGTAAACCTTTTTTTATAAGAAAAAGCAGCAAAATGAGGAGATTGAAGACTAATGGAACCTCATCTTCTGATGCAAACGAAAATCAAAATACGGATAATAAGAAGAAATGAAAAGAAAAAACCTATAATCGAAGAAAAACTAGGGTTTTTGGCTGAGGCGCTGGAGTGGAGAGAGCTGGTTAAGGGCATCACATTCTAGGCTCTTGATTATATAATGCGTATGGAGGAGGTTACCTAGGTAACCGGTTTCTAGGGTTTTAGAGTCCCTTATGGTTGAGGCCCCTAACTTTCTATGCTACCGGTTACTTAGACTTTCGTTTGCCTATGTGGATTATATGCTTATTTTGCATAAATCACTGGGAAAATTACTTAAAAAATAATAAATTCAAAAAAAAAAATTCAAAATTATCAAAAAGATTTAGAAAAATAAACTAAATAATATTTTTTTTTTAACTATTTTTTAAAATTATCAAAAGTCAAAACAAACATAGAAGGCTGGTTGGCTGGGCGTTTCCAACCAATGGGTGTTATTCATTGCTTTTTATTTTAAATTCTCAAAGGATAATGTTGAAGTAAACTGGGGGAATGGGGGACATTTCTGGCATGGAAGTGCGTAGGAGCCATAGATGCTTTTCATCAAAATCTCGCCCGTATCTCAATGAAAAGTATTTATGATTTATATCCACATCAAAAATGTCCCCCCACAATCTTACTCCAACACGACTCATTATCAAAATACCCCTATTCCAGGGCTTTTTAGAGTTCCCATATAAGATTAACAGGAGGACCTCCATGTATTTTAATTATAAAAACTTTTTGAAATTGGAACTCACATCATTTTAAAAAATTAAATATTTATTTTATTTTTAATTTTTTAAAAAAATTAAATATCTATTACACTATTTTTCAACTCAATCTCTATTTTTTAAATTAAAAAAAATCATTGAACCCACCTGGCAGCACCCAAACACTCTAAACTTCACAATAGAAATCAGATTTCAAAAGATAATTTTGACTTGATCCATGATTTTGAGAATGTATGGACTTGAAGAGTCATTCGAGTTGACTTGAAAACTCATTGAATCATATTAGAAATTTGAACCGAGTTATATGTTATACTTATTATTCTCTTCTATGAAAAAAATATCATTATAATTCTAAAATTTTAAAATAATCATCATTTTTTCAAACATTTAATAAAATATTTTAAATTTTTTTTATCATAGTCTTTAAGGTATTTGGTAATCTATTAAGATATTTTTTAAGAGAACCAGGTTAGTCTTGATCCGGATTTGGGTACATAGGCAACCTTTTAAAGGTTCAGTCCAAATTTTAAATAACATTAGACATATAATATTGATAATAATATGGACACAAGCAATATGGCTGTTTTACATCTTGACGCAATATCATATAATCAGAGATTTTATTAAATTAATTATCTAAATTATTAATTAATTTTTTTTATATATATTTTGTCTTCTATTAAGACATTTTTTTAATAGAACTACTTGAGAATTTGTGTGCGGAGGCAATTTTTTCAAGGTTCAGTTTTAAACAACAGTAACGATTTTTTCAAGATGTGTTACTGATTACATTTCATTTTAACATCAGCAGGTGTCATTTTCCTTGTGAAACATATCTTTGGTTTTGGTGATTTACTAATAAGAAATCTAAATTCAAGGCATCATACCTTAACTTTTTGTGAAGATCAGCAAGTTCAGCATCCCCTTGTGTGATTTATCATAAGGGATGTACATCAGAAACTTACGTACTACTCTACACTTGTACTCAAATTGTGAGTCATAGAGGTAATTCATGTATTTAGAAATCTGGGTATATATTTTTGTGTAATTTGTTATTGGATTATGGGAGAATGTAATCAAATAGGGAAAATATGGTTTCAAAATGCTCCGAAGAAGAGAGAGAGATATAAGGAAATATTCAAGATCACAATTTCTATCACGGCGTTCATAGATTTCTCTCATCTCATCCTTGGATTTGGACATAGGCATCGTTTTATGTTCACAACAAGGAAGTTTGAGAACATAAAACAAGGAAGTTTGAGAATCTCAAAGGTATCGCATACTTTGTTGGACCTTAACTTCAATTTTTCATTAATCCCAACAACCCTCTCTCCCAAAACCATCAAGCCAATTTATTATTATTATTATTATTGTTTTTTTTTTTTTTTTTTTAGAGAGAGAGAGAGAATGGATATTGACTATTGAGAGAAGAGAGGATAATACGAATTTGATTTAGAAAATGAAGGCATCATACATATTTAATCTTTTAAAATGATGTGAATCCCACGTCAAGATTCGTTGTGTAACAAACTTGATATAGTAAGGTTCCCAATTAGTTAAAATCTCTTTGGTAAACAGTGAACTCAAATCGTCGAGATTAATAAATCACTAAATGGACCATCAATTCACAACAACAAAATTAGGGGCAATTTAGAAAAAAAATCCGTCTCACAGGGTCTATTAAGCAGTTTTCCCTAAATAGAATCTCAGACATTGTAAGGCCATCCAATTGATCCATTTGTTATTATTATTATTATTATTATTTTATTTTATTTTTTTATTTTTCTGTAGAATGGGCTATCCAAGTAATGCTTCGCCATTAGTGGGCCAATGCCCTGACTTAGAACTAGCCAAATTATACCAAACTAGTGTTTGTATGGTTCAGAGCTAGACACTAGTTCAAGATGCAAAATTAGTGTATAATTATAGATTTGCCTTACAACCCCTAAGAAATGTTGACAAGGGTAATATGTTGGATTAGATTTTATTTTTTTTTTCCATGTAAGATAACAGAAGTGCTGCCTCAAACAGGTAACAAAACATGTAGCAGAGAAGAATATATCTCAATGAATGAGCAATTTCAAGTCGAAAGAGATTGTAAGAATAGCTACTGAATCTAAAATGTCCTTACCCGTTCGATTAATTGATTTTGGTACCCAAATAATACTTGGGATCTCTGAAAAACCTTGTTATTGTCTCCGCCTTCTCTGCTGAAAGGTCTGTTTTCTCCAAAATATGTTCTTTCAATGTTTTGGATATTGTTTCAATAGAACCAACTGCTTGATTAAGCTGGACGAAGGAGAAAACAGGTAAGGTAGTATTATTTTCAGACAAAAAGAAGTCATTTATACAGATAAAACTCTGAATACAAAGCATCCGCACTAGAGAAGTATGTTGATGACAGAATGGTGCAAGGAAAAAACACAGATATAAAGGCAATAAACTTTAAACTCCCTCATAAATCATAAATTTACATGAACCCACCACGACTTGGAAAAAAGCAGGACTGTGATGGAAGGAAAAAAATGGACATCTCACATATTTTCTAAAACTGAGATTCCGATGTTTCTGAGTTGGCCAAAACCAGTTGTTGGTATTTGGTCTCTAACTTGTGATTGGTCCATTAAAAGGAAATTGAGAGGGTTCTGGAGGAACTATTTGAAATTGGAGATAACTATTAGTTACTTTTAGACAATCTAATTGGAAAGGCTCCATCTTTTAGATGAAAATGATGAAGGCCAACAAACTGGGGATCTTAATATTGAGCAAATTTCTATAAGAACAACTCGTCTAGTGTAGCAAACATGATCAATGGAAGGAACTGTTGTGGTTTGTGGAGCCTGATAGTACTGGTCAACAAGGAGGTACTGTAAAACCCTAGTTAAGTTTCCTAGGGTATTTATATCTCTTGTTTTGGTGAAAGGCTGTAATCTGTAACTGCGAGTTTTTTCTTCATAGTGGAATCGGTGTGATCCGTGGACGTACCTCAATCTCGAGTGAACCACATAAAATCTTTGTGTTTCTTTCTGTGATTGCATCTTGTCTTGTGTTTGGTTTTTCGATTCGTTTTCTATGTTCAATTGCACCTGTTTTCTTAACAGGAACACTCTTTGATAGGCCCAAATTTTGTTTGACCTTGGTGCTATCTAGAACATAGTATAATCTTTTATATGCAGTTCAGGGTCAATAGAATGGCCAACTTTTTAGCACAATTGAGTACTGCAAAGATCCTAATGTAGATAGGATGTTTGACGACGTCCAAACAAAAAAAAAGTTACATTTTTTTTGGGTAGGCGTTAGGAGTAAATAGTTATTATTATTAGGGGTAGTCTCATCTTTTTCTTCCTTTTGTTATTTGGTTATGATATATAGTACATTTTGCGGCTAGGGTTGGAGTCATTTTCGCCTCCTTCCACATTTCTCCAATTTCTTCTTCTCAAACTCTTAATCTACAATAGGGATCCGGCCTTCTCAGGTATAACTCGTGTTTTCTCAATGGATGGCTAACACAGATAGATTCAAAAAATGCATAATTTAAAAAGAAAAAAAAAAAACAATACATAAGAAAATATGATTGTTACACAATGGTAGAATAAAATTACCGCATTTGCGTCATGGTTGTCAATCCCAGGTATGGAAGTGACTACTCTAAGAAAAGCATCCATCCCTTGCACTGATCGCTCCCTCTTAACAAACAAGAAATCACTTGTTTTGGATGCATTTTGAAACAAAAAGGTAAAACAAATAAGACAAGTTTGACCAACAAACTAACCTCAACCTTCAATTTGGATAAGGCATCTTGTTGTTTACATACTGCAATGTAAATTTTGTTGGTTGGAAGCTTTTGAGTGAAGAGTTAGAAGAACCTTTTTTTTTTAAGAGTCTCCAGGGTTAAATTCTTACCTCCACGAGCATGAGCGATCTTCACAATCATTTCAAATCCCATCTCTAAGTCATGAACTGGCACAAATGTTGGCTTGCCTATCTCATTCCATACCTTCACCAAAACACAGAAGTATCCAAGATCCTCAAATACCATACCATGTTGCATTAGTATCAGTTTAGTCTCAAATGTTTCGTAACTCACTTGAAGAAAGAGTGAATGAAAGATGCGTTTTTCTCACTAGTTGGGAGGGTGACAACAATATAGAGATTCCCAAACTGCCCCTTCAGCTTCTGTACTCTGAGTAATAAACTGACATTAAAAAGTGCACCAAAGCAGCAGAGTAGGAACAATGGCAGGAACTTGGTTACCTACTAAAAATGGGGGAAATGTTGTTGCAGTCCCAATTAGTCACGAAAACAAATGCTATTGATCTGCCCCCACAGTTGAAAATGAAATCCTACAAGTATAATGTCATATCTTTGAGTGACAAAGCCAGTCAAAGTCAAATATATGAGACTGAGTATACAAGGAAATACAGGTGCAATGGGAACAAGACTAAGTCGGAACAAATTTTCTCTGAGAAAAGAGGAAATGAAATGGATGAAGGATGGGTGTTGTTCGTCTCGCCATGCGTTTCTCATCATACAAACCCCAGCACCACCTGAAAAAAATAAAATCTTGAGCCCCATCCACTAGAATGTAAGAAGATGCATGGGTTTCAAACACAATGTCTAGGCCACGAGTTTGATGCAGCTTAGCCCCCAAGAAAATAAATAGAAAAGATTCTATTTCATTTATGCAATCAAAGAGATGCTACAAATGATAATGTTTGTATGCAATAAGTGTTGAACTAGGGAATTGAATCGAGATAAAATATAAATCTCAAAGCTGAAGTCAAGGCTAATGCATAGATGATGATGACGATGATGTACAAGAGGCCGTGACCTCTGATATACAATATGAGAAAACATCTATCTATTTACTAAAACAGGACGGTTATCCCCCTCCGTTGTCTCAATCTTTATACCCCATCTTGAGGAAAACTTGTATCTTTATTGCATTTTCTCTTCTTCCCCTTTTCAAGAATACCTCTTACTTTATTGTCTTTCCTCTTCTACCCATTTCTAAGAATACTTCTTCAACTCTAAATACTACCTTTCCTCTTCTCCCCTTTTCCGATAATACCCTCTCCAACTTTATATCTTTCCTCTTTTACCCCCCTTAATCCCAAAGAGGATGCTTGTGCCGTAAGCATAGGCAAACTCTAGTTATTAAAATAACATAAACTATATATTCAAGCAGGCATTCCTATTCTCTTTTTTTTTTTTTTATAGTTATTTTCATGGTTTAAGATCTTGTTTTGGTTCGGTGTTTTAGTTTTTTGAAAAACCGAAATGATACCAAAACAACACAAACCATTCCCGAATCGATACATATAATATCTTAAATTAAGGTTTTTAAAAAATTCTTACACAGAAGACTATGGTCAAGGGGCATGTGGTCAGTTCGAAGATAAAGGGTATCTCAAATAGTTACCAAAACATAAGGGTTGTTAGCAAAATAACACAATCTTTAAGAGAAGACCAAATTCAAGGGATGTCTTCTTTTCAGAAGTCAGAACTTCTTTGTTAAAAAAATCGAAGAAGAAGTATATTTTTTATTGGTCTAGTCAGCATGAGATCTTCGTAACTGAAATTTCATCTATTTTGTTTAACCTAAATCAACGATTAAATTAGGTAAATTCAAGAACAAATTTCAAATGTAGATGAGCCAATCAAACATTTAAATCTAAATGAACATCGGTTGAAACTTCAAAATCATGCTGAAGCTCCAAAGTATTGTAGATCTAAGCAATAATCGATGTAAACAACAACAATGAGTCAAGATTTCACACACTTCGCACTTAATTAAAAGAACAAATAATGAATCCGAGTACAATGATTTGAAATTTAAAACTTTCAACCGAAGTTCTACAAAAAAGTTTTTAAAATTTGTATTTACGAAGCAGAATGGGAAAAAAAAAAAGACTAGAATCGATGGAATAGATTTGAAATTGAGATCAAATTCTACCTGTATTTGAGACAATTGCAGGTTCTATCTCTGGAGAGTTACTGTAATTTGGTATCGAATTCGCCATTTTCGAAGACTTTTTAGGTTTTTGGCGAAGAGACGGTTGAGCGGTTAAAAACAGAGGTAGGAATTTTGAAAGCGGGAATCATGTTTTATATACCTCTGATATTTAATAAAGAGAGCTGTTGTTGGCACTCTAACTTTTACTTATTACACCCCAATTAAATATAAATAAAAGAGAAGTCTTAGTGTGTAAAGGTTGGGGAATCAATTTTTTATTGATTTTTTTAATCTGAATTTTATCATGAAATATAGAAGGTTGTGATGTTGGATTACATATGTAGTCATGCGGACTAAATAATGTCTTTGGGAGAGAATAGATGTTAAGAAGAAAGAGAAGATATAGTAGATATTTGATTTAGAGAGTAGGGTGTGTTCTAAGTCTTTAATCTTTTAACGATGTTTTGGATTGAGAGAAATGAAGATAAGGGAAAATAAATGAATTTCTCTCCATTTCTCTTGTTTTGATTGTTAAGTGGGAAGAGAAGTGAAAAGAATTGGAGAGAAGAAGAGAGAAAAAGAATTGGAATTTTCTTTCTCTTCAAAAGTGGAGAGATGGGGGGATGTCGAAAATAATATCTGTGAGAGGAGATTCCAAATCATTGCTACTCTTCCCTTCTCTTCTGTTTCACTTCTATTCTTCGATGAAGTGAATTTAATGTTGCTCAGATTGAGAGAACCGTATTAAATATTAATAGAGAATACTAATCCTAGATAGAAATAAGCTTTAGTTTAACATGATTCTAATCCAAATAAGAATTTGAAAACTACTATTGGCACTCCAACTTTTACTTATTACACTCCAATTGAAATTTGAAAAAAAGGTGAAAAATAAATCTATGGCTGAGAAATAAGTAAATGTTTGGGTGCCCATGGAAACTCTCTCTCTCTCTCTCATTTTTTTTTTAAATATATATTTGGTAGATTTATGATCTTATACAAGCCTAACCCTCTAATTGTAAACAACTTGTGAATTTGTTTGAATGTGTGTGTTATAATGCTTTGGAATGTGGAGGTAATAACTTGAATCAGGTTTTTGTAGTGTTTGAATGGGGTGTTTTAATCTTTAATTAGGGTGTGATAAATAATTTAAGAGTATGATTTGATATATTTAAGTAGGTGTGGATCGTTGTAATTTTTTAGTTATTTAGATAAAAATTAGAGATATCCCTCCGTGTTTCAAAGCTCAAACCGATGACAATGCTCCTTACCAAAGATTTTGTGAGATTGAATGTTGTCGAAGAAAATAAAATGTTGAGAGTGAAGGGTAAATATTTTCACATTTTTATCTATTAATTAATAAATCATTGATTAATTTGTTATTCTCCAACATAATCGACTAGTACCTTATTAGGAGAATGTCATGAATTGTTGAAAAATTTGGTGATGCCTACATATAATGAAACACGAAAATCCTATCTAGTCTACAAGTTTTAAGGGTTGAAGTAGCTGTGGTCTTAAGGTAGAAAATGACAATAAAAATTATTTATCTAGAGAGTTTGAAGGTAAAAGACATTCACATTGGGATATTTTTCGATTAATCTATTAAAAAGAGTACTAGATATTGAAAACAAATTCTCCTTTACAATTTTTTTTTTTTTTTTTTTTGGCGGGGGTGGGGGATGCAAAGATCTAAATATAATGTCCCATAGGATGAAAATCTGATAATCAGTTCTAGATCAATTATGACCAATTATGTTATATTATATTATAAAAATGTGAGGAAGTATATAAATTATATTATATATTTTGTTTAATATATATATATAGGTTTTGTGCATCATTAGGTTTAATCGGACTTGTATAAGTTCCAATTGTTATTGGATCAAGTTACTATTGAATTAATATTGAGATCCAATAAAAATCTGAACCAAAGTAGTCAGATACCAAGGTGTCTAGCATTAATAATCTATGATCTCATTATAAATTTAAAGATGCACTTTCTAAGCTCATAATGATCTCAAAGCTCCGCTTCTCTTAGTTTTCGTAACGAACAAGTGGAGTTGTTTTTACTCTGTTTATGTCAACTCGATGACTACTTTATTCCTTGAATTGACTCGGTATTATTATGTACTTGAGATTTGTTTTGCAAACATTATTCTTAATTATAATTTTTTATTTTGATATTACGTGAGTAGTTGTAAGTTAAAATATTTGATAGAGAATTTAACTCTTTTAAAGGGATTGATCCTTATGTAGATATTATGGTAACGTCTCCTTAAAGAGACTGTACTACCTTATGTCGATGTAGCTAAGGGGTTAGTTCCTTGAGGACACCGTACCTCTTTATAAGGTAACGAATGAAGAAGTTAGCTCCCAAAGAAGACAAACCACTTAATGATAACCTAAGGGAGGCCAAACCACTTTATGATAACGAGTGAAGGGGTTAACTCTTAAGAGAGGCCAAACCACCTTATGTAATTAGTCAAGAGGTTGACTCTTAAGGGAGACTGAACCACTTTATGATAATTAGTGAAGGGGCTGACTCCTAAGGGAGGTTTGTTGGAATGTTTTCAAAATTAATAAATTTTAATTTAAATATGCAATTTCTAAATTAACAACATTACTGTCTTTTGAAAACTATTTTAGTCTGACACACAATATTATTTTTAAATGGATTGATTAATTGCTTAACTTATTAGCTAAGGTTACAATGGGGAATTGCCATGCAATCTAATAGTCTCCAAATCAAAATATGGGTCATCATTTTCTCATAACACAAGAGTAACAACCTATTAATTCCCTCACTTTATGATGGGATCAAATGTTATTTTTATACAGTGTCAAAAGGATCCCATAAACAAGAATATTAAAAATAAAATCTCAATGTCAACAGGATCCTTTTGACATGAGATCAAAATTTATTTTTGTACAGTGTTAAAAGGATCTCATTGACACAATACTTTAAAAAAAATTGTATTTTCAGTACTAAAATTTTAGAACTTACTATTTGTACCACTTTGGTAAATAAAATATTTTTAAAAAACGATAGCTTACCATTTTTTAAAATAAGATGCATAGTGCACCATTTTGATAAATAATTCTGAAAACGTGCTCCGTTTTGATAGATTTCTCTATATTTTACGTCTTCTTCCTATTTTTCTTCTTGTTCCTCTTATGTTTTTTATTTGCTTGAGTTTGTTCTTGTCCAACATGAACACCTGATTTGAGTGAAACAAGACTCTCCACATACATCTCCAAGTCAAAGAAATGCAGAGTACCTCAAATCTCAAGACTCCTAATCTTTTTACATTTTGGATCACACAAAACAAAAACTTCCCTGTTCTTCCCAGTATAATATCACCATTCTTGGAAAAAGCAAAGTGGCCTTCAAGTACCTAAATGACACAATAATCATTTGTTCAGCAATGGTGAAAAAGTTAGCCCAAGACTCCATCACCCATAGCTCATAGCGTACCTTAGCATGCGAGACATGATAGGGATAAAAATAATATAATCTAAGGCATCCTCCCAATACCCCCACATCCATGTTCAAATCATAATCCACATACTTGGGCTGTGTCACCTCTTGGACCCCCTCGTTCACGATATCAAAAGAAACTATTGATTTGGATAAATCTGATCTCCGATAACAATTTTTAACCCAATGAAGAGTCTCATTCACAAGGACCTCTAAAAATCTTACACCACAACGAGTAAGATTATAAGGAGGGTCTTGGATTCTTGTCCATGAATTCGTCTCTAATTCATAAATTTTGATTTCAGACTTGTAAGCGTTGATATCATCATCATTAATAAAGTTCACAATGCTCACCACCTTGTAATCATCAATGGTTGAATCATATCTAAATCCATATAGAATGGTGAATGATTTCCAACCCCTTGGACAATCATAACCAAATCCTTGATTTTGAAGTGACTATCTCGCTGGTAAATTTAAAGACAAATAATCTTATTTTTTTTAACAGGGTTATGGTGAGATAGTTCATAATTATCAGTGAGTTTGTCAGTTTTTATCAATAAGATCATCACTTTAAATTAATTCACCTGCCAACGATTAAGCTCGAAAACATGTTCTAGTAATTAAAAAGAACAATGTACTGGACCCAAAATTTTATAATATTCAGCCCAGGAAACGGTAATTTTCCCATAAGTAAGGTTATGTTTGATAAATCTTCTTCTACGAATTTTAAGTTGAAAAGTAAAAAAAATAAAATTAAAAATTGTAAAATCATGTTTGGTTAAAACATTAAAAAAAAAAAAAATTTAAATAATCTCTTACTCAGGGTTGTTAAGCTCATGATCTGACGGGACAGGGCTGTAGAAGAGACAATTATATGAACTTTGTAAGAAAAAAAACACTTAAAATTGTTATTTTTCATCGATGAATTTTAATTTTAAATTTAAGAGTTCTATGAAAGTTCAATAGTCATCCATTTTCAAAACCTTGGATCAAGTCCAAAAAAAAAAAAAAATTTATTTTATTTTGTTTTGTTTTGTTTTTTGGATCTGAGTTTTTCGTTGAAATCTAGAGGGCTGAAGTGTTGGATTGCCAACAAATTATAAATGATTCAACAAATTTACAACAAAAATACCGAATCAAACAGTTGTATCCTAGAGCCAACTTTCACAATAAACATGTCTATTGTTGATTGTGGTTTCGCGTTAAGGAGAAATCAATTTAATAATAAATATATAAAAAGTAATATTTCTCTTGATTCGGATCCAAAATTTCATTCTTCTATATTATTTCAATACTGTCCCTCACGGTGCCAAAATCAGTTAGGAGTCTCGAGATGAACTTGATCTCTATAATGAAATATTAAAATAAAATTTTATTATTTTGTTTAAATGTAAAATCTAATTATGATAAATAAAAAAAATCTTCATTCTGGATGATCTTTATAATGATACTCATTATCAAATGCTTTTTAGATATAAAATAAACTTCTTAATTTACTACTAACAACCCTCTAAATATATAGAATTAAAAGAAGAAAAAATGAAGTAAAAGGAAAGAAAAATCAATGCCCACCATTAAATAAACAATACTCCTATGTTATTTTATTTTAAAAAATTATAATTATTTTAATTTAAATATATATAAATCGATGAATGTAAACCAAGTTAAATGGATTGTCTCATCCAAGACAACTCGGTCTCATCCATGGATGAGACGAGATATCAAACCGAGTTTTGAAACAATGGCGAGAACCCAAATGATCCAGAAGTTAAAAGAAGGGTAAAGCTCAAAGGATTTTAGAACATTGGTTTCATGATCCTAACTCTATAACTAATTGAAGATGAAGTAGTCAATGAATAAAAATAGCATTTGTCGACAATAAATTTCAACGGATCTACCTCGAGATCTGTGAAAAATGATCGCAAATGATTTTATTGATTTTTGATGAAAAGTGGATACAGATCTCAATGTTTCCTCTGATTAACAGTCAAATACAAAGAATAGTGATGATGTATGTAGCTTCTCTTCTCTCCGTGCTTCGCGCTTTATCGGCTGAGAAGGTTGCTTGGACGGTGACTTTGCTTTGTGCTTAATCTTCTGTAGAGGCTTCTGTAGATTTTCTTCTCTCCGGGCTTCGCGTTTTATCGGCTGAGAAAGTTTTCTTAGTTTCCAGAGAAGAGCTTTATGCTTGATCTTCTCTTTAATCGGAGTCCGGATCTCTGAAGAACTTTTGTTTTGTCTCTGGAGGAGGGCTTGAGAGCTTCTTCTTCTCTAGAGGGAGAGCTTCTGTCTTCTGAGAGAAAGTGATCCAGATCCCCTCTCCATGAGAGAGGCTATTGTATTTATAGACTTAAAGGTAATTTAGCTTTCCAATTATACCCCAACTTAAAGAGGTTTAATTGATTTGTTTAAAAGGCTAAATTTGTCCAAATCCAATTTTAAGGATTTTATAGATTATTATTAGGCTAAACTTATTTATTTGGATATAAGGCCAAATACTTAATGTGTGGATCACTTGATTTTTATGTAGATCATGGGCTTTATTTGCGAAAACCCAAAACCCAGGCTTATAGGAGGCACGTTCCTATTTAATGGACTCAATTTGTATGTGAGGCCCATTTATAACTTTAGGAAGTTCATTTTTATTTGTAAAAACCTCCTCAAAATTTTGGTCCCTACAGCATTTACTTTCAATAGAAAAATTATCAAACAAAGAAGCTATAAAAAAAAAAATACAAAGATGTCAAAACATTTAAAAAATAAACATCTAGAAAGCGATTTACTTATGAAAAAAAAAACAAAAAGAACAGTTGGAAGATAGAAAATCGATAATATTTTACCTCGACTTTCTCTTCCTCTTTTGTGTTTTGTTCCATGGAACTACATAAGGACCCGATTTCAAGGAAACAAGGCTCTCCACATACATTTGTGCATCAATCCGAAAATTTGTCAATTTCGGGACACCATGGATCTCAAGATTCCTAATACTTGCACACTTTTGATCATACAAAACAAATTCTGTGCTATCCTTCACCACTAGAATGTCACCACTCTTGGTAAAGCAAACTGGCCTGAAGTGCCTGAAGTATTCGAGTGACGACGTTAATCTTGATTGTGCAATTGTATATAGTTTAGTCCAAGATTCCTTTGCACCATGATGCTTCATAACCCACACGTCTTGACGGAAATCAGCTGAAATATAACAAAATATGCAAAGGCATCCTCCCAATTCGCCGATTTCTATCTTAGATACTTCATCCCCATAGTTATCAGGTTGTGGAACCTCTCGGTACTCTTCCTTCTTTATATCAAAAGAATAGATAAATGTGGTTCTACGTAATGCACTAAACTCCCAAAAACTCCAATGAAAAGTCTCATTCACAAGGACACTCGATGAATGTCGAGGACGATGGCAAATGTTACTAGGGGGGTCTCGGATTCTTCTCCATGAATTTGTTCTTAATTCATAAATTTTGACTTCATTGACATCAAGAGGAAGCCAACGTACTGTTCTGATAACCTTATAATCATCAACGGTAGAATCGTAACCGAATTCGTGTGTAATATCAGGCAAGAGAGATACGTTAGAATCGTCCCTCCGAAAATCGATAGGTTCAATAGGCAATTTCTTGTACTCACTAGTACATGGATTCCAAAGGTGAACATCTTCCGGACAATTTACTATGCATATTAATCCATTACAAGAACCCACAATTTTAATCCAAGAATATAGAGATCTACATGGATAATTCTTCTCAATAGCTTTAATAGATGATGCATCATCAACGTCATCAAAGTGTATAGAGTAGATATGATTAAACTTGTTAATCAAGATAGTAAGGTTGTCGTCGGTTTGAGTTAATGCACGACTGAGATGCAATTTAACGAAACTAGGATCGCTGATTAAAGCATACCAATGCTTACATACATACTTGAATTCCAACAGAGATTTTGCAGGAAGCCTTGAAAGTATGTCGAAGATTATATCATGTGGGAGTAGATTCCTCATCGTTGCTACTCGTCTCCTCTTCCCTTCTCTTCTCTTCTCATCGTTGCTACTCTTCTCCTCTTCTCTTCTCTTCTCTTCTCTTCTCTTTCACTTCTATTCTCTGCTGAGGTTAACTTAATTAATGTCGCTCAGACTTAAGAGAATCGCTATTAATAGAGAGTTAACACTAATCCTCAATAGAAACAACTTTTACTTTGATACGAATTCGAATCCTAATAAGAATATGAGAGTTGTGATTGGCACCCCAACTTTTACTTATTACACTCCAATTAAAATTAAAAAATGTTGCCGCTTCTGGAGAGAACCGTATTAATAGAGAATATTAATCCCAGACAGAAACAAGCTTTAATTTGACACGATTTCTAATCATAATAAGATTATGCAAGCTGCTACTGGCACTCCAAATTTTATCGCACTCCACTTAATTAATTTTTTTTATAAAAATAAAAGGTCAATGGCTGGAAAACAAGTAAATGTTGGGGATCCAATAGAAATTCTCTCTCTCTCTCTCTCTCTCTCTCTCTCTCTCTCTCTCTCTCTCATTTTTCATTTAAATCTATATATTTGTTAGATTCAGGGTTTTATATGAGCCAACCGCGATTCTGAACGGGGTGTTTTACTCTCTAATTAGGGTGTTCTAAATAATTTAAGAATATGATCTGGTACATTTTAAGTAGTTGTGGGTCCATCTTTAGGACGGTCGTAACCTTTTAGTTATTTATAAATAAATTAGAGATATAATGTCCACTAGGACAAAAATCTGATGGGTTTTGGATATTGAAAAAAAAAGTGTTTGGACGTGATCCCCATGAAATATTGGACGTTAGCATTTCCCACATACATATTCATTTAGGGTTTGAACATCAAATTAGGTTTGATCCAACCTTGACAAGCTCCAATTGTTATTGGATCAGGTTTAATATCAGGATCCAATAAAAACCTGATGCAAAGTAATCAAATTTAACATTTAAGGGAACATATACCCGATCCATTGACAGCACTAGTTCAAAGGTGGCAAACAAATCGAAGTTTATCATCTAAAGAAACAGCAACTGTTCCTAGTATATAAAAAAACATGATGATCAATCAAAAGCTAAAAACCGGGGGGACTCTAATTATAAGATAACAGCAACAGATGTGAATAAGCAGTAACCCAAAAAAACAAAGAGAAGCAAAGACATGCACCTACAGCTCTAAAGACGAGAGAAATAAGAGTCAAATCAAAAGAGTATAGGAGGGGCATATACACGTGGTGAGACTCGGCCACAACCACCACCACATCACAACGTCTAATATCACTTTAGGGTTCCACATGAAACTCATTCAACAACATAGGCAGAGAAATTGCACAACTAAAGCCTCAACAGCAGCACCAAAAAAAAAATGCCTCTCCTACCCAAAAGAATATCAACAAACCACGAATGACTAAGAAGCTTATTTCCAAACCTCCAAAGGATCTCACCACTTTGCCATCACAAATAAACAGGATATCACAAAGACTGCTTGCAAGCTTCTGCTTCCTTTTCCACCATTTACTCATTACATACGTGTTGTTCATTTTGAAATCAGTAGGTACCCATGGAAGGCATGCCAAATGGCGGCATTGGGGGCATGCCCATCCCACCCATAGGAGGTGGGGGAGCATAGCCACCACCCATTCCTGGCATTGGCGGTGCAGGTAAAGCAAGTGGCAGCAACTGGGCGTACATATTCTGCAACCAGGAGGAGAAAAAAAAAACATTATAATTTCATTAAATCTTTAACCTATATAACATAGGAATTTCAGTGGATCTCCCTCGCCTTTGCAATCAAATGGATGGTCAAAATCTAGCTGAAGGAAGAATAATCAACAGCTGATGTAAATAAATAAATAAATAAAAAAGCTGCCTATCAACCATGAATCCGATGATTATGATGATGAGTTTAAAAAATAAAAATAAAAAAAACTTTCTGGTTTTAAGATTTACTCGACATGAGTTCCATAGCCATACCTGCTGTGCAACCATATCCTTCTCCTCTTTCTCTTTGGCTTTCACTTCACTTTGAGCCTCAATCTTGTCCTTTATAAGTTCATCAATTTTGCCATTGTACTCACGGATAAACTGTTGGTATAGTAGTGATAAAAAAAAAAAAAGATGTAGTGAAAGATGATATACAGTTAAAACAATGGGAAATACTGAGGACAGAAATTAAGATCACCTGCAAGAGATATGGGAAGGTAAAGTCGATCATATTGTTCATCCAGGCAAGTTCAAGTGCAACATCTGGCCGAATTAAGTCGTAACAAACAAAGAGACATGATGCGAAACACTCCTTCTTTCCCTGCATGCATACATCAATTACCATATTGTTAAATTTTGCTCTGAATCACCCACCACATTCTTAAAATAAACATGTTTTGAAATATATTATTTCATAGAGTTTAGTAACCATCCAAATTAGCACAAAGGTGATACATATAGATCAAAGTTGGTTCAGCTTTATCAAATAATGATCCTTTCACTCACGTCTGGAAAGTCGAATCATATTTTTTCCAGCTCACAACACAAATGAATAGGTAGAAGGATAAGAGAAGTGCAAATGACATTTTTTTTAAATGACAAATTGCAAGAGAATTGATATGAATGACTAAATTTGAAAAATTACAGATTACATGCTTGTTAGGGAAAGGGGGAAAGCTGGGGTAAGACTATAACTAGAAAGCCAAATGAGATGGTTTGTCCATGTTCAATGAAGGCCGATTACAGCCCAAATTAGGAGTACGCAAGTAGAAGGTTCTAAATAAGCAAGAAGAATGCTCAGAAGAACGTGTATTGAGAAAGTGAAACGGATCTGAACACTCATTCAATAATAGAAGACGTGGGCTCTGTACAGAATTTAATGGAAGAACGGATCTTGTTTAGCTGAATCCGAATCTTCTTGAACTAATATCATTTGTTGAAGTCAGATAGGAAAGATCGTTCGCCAATCACAATGGGTGCAGATTCGTAACAATCTGTATAACACGGGAGATATATATACAACTTAGGCACCAAAGGAAATTCACAAATGCATTAAAACCCAGAAGCCTCCACACTGAACCCCTATACTAATTTGCAGTATTCAAATAAAGCAGAAAGCAAATAAGAAAACCACCAAAAGACTTTGCAGGACGTCTAGAACTAAAAAGAGCATGCTTTACATAAAAGGATATAGCTAAAAGGATCAAGAACTCTTAGATTTTTTTTTTTTCTTTTAGACGGGTAAGAACTCAAGATTTCATTGCTAAGAAACTGGATGAGTGATCTGAATTTAGAGTTAAATAACATCACATAAGCGATAACTCGAAAGGGAAACCTGAAGAAAAACAGTCGTGGTACAAAAGTACAATAACAAGAACCAGCAAGGAAAAATAAATAAACAATATGTTCTAGGAAAAGGAATAAGAAGGGAGCAATCAATGCCAGAAAAATGGGGGGACTAAAACAATAAACTTGTTATCTTTTACTTGGTGGGTAAGTTGGGCTTGAAGCCACAACCATACAGTCACAATGCGATATGTCAACCAACTGAGCTATGGGTCCAAGCACCAGAAGAAACCAGTGTTGCCTTGGCACTTCTAACGTCCAAATTTTTTCTGGGCCGAAATGACACAACATTTCATGGAATGACACTTAATGCTTAGACACTTTCCATACATAGGGTAGAACCACTTTTTCCATTCTTTTCAAAGGAACATCTTGTTTTTGATACATAGGTATCCAGACTTGGTCTGACTATTCCCATGGACAAGTGAGTCACCCTTCCAACACATGCCAAGTGAACTGGACACCTTGAAACTTAGCACCCATGCCATGTGCCAAGGTAACACTGGGAAGAACTATTCCAAGCATTTGCTGATAATCAGAAGAAATGACCTTTTACTAATTTACGAACAAACAGGTTTTCTAAATAGAAAAACTTTCACTAGGATTTTATATTATTTTAATCAGAACAAAAAATAACTGTCATTTTTGGTTTTCTTTTAGGCATTGCAGATGGAGCCTCCTTCAGAAGAAGAAAAAAACAAGTTTACCAGCATATGCGTAGTCAGGAGGGAATGCCAGCCTAATTCTAGTAAGACAGGAACACTAGTAATGGACAAACAAGTATGAATATGTTTTAGAAAACAAGGATTAAGGTCACATACCTGCTCAATAAAATAAACAAGCAACTCCTCTGAAAGTTCACGGTCACCGGACTGTGAGCATGTCTCCATGGCATCTTTGTAAAGGGCATCCTTCTTCGACAAAGCAATGGACTGCTTCCATCGACCTGCTTTCTTATAAATATACGCAGCTATGCGCCTCATTTCAAGAAGCTCATGCTTCTCAACCTGCTTAAACACATTATGGTTGCTTAAATAAAAAACACAACTCCATTAAGAGATATGTGCCAATAAGAATTGAAGTATCTCTTCTTCACCTTCTGAGCAAGGCCTATCTGATCAAAGTTATCATGCATATCAATTGATTCACGCAGCCTGTCATAGTCCTCCTCTTCAACGTAGATCTCATTCAAAGCCTCATTCACAGCAGCCACATTGTTGCTCTGAACTGCAACCATGTATGGCTTAACAATATGCAAGTGACCCGCCTGAAACCAACAAATAGGAAATACATTTTTTTTTATAAATAGAGCAAGAAACTATGTTCCTATGTCAAATAAATGAAAATATTTGTTTTTTCATATATTTAATTTTTTTTTTAATGAGTAGAAATTAAAAAAAAAAAAAAAAAGGCACACCTTTCGCATTATGTCCACAACACGTGTATGATCCACACGAAGGGCAAGCACATTGAGGAGATCATTAATAAGATCAGGATGTTCCTGCAAGTAGAAGTGCACAGCCTTGTAGGAAAGCTCCACATTTGCAACTTTGACTGCCACATCTTTGAACTGCATGTGATCCCACGCTTCAGGAGAATGGTTCATCATGGTGGTAGCAGCATTGTCGAACTCGTCATATTGAATGTACAGATAGGTGAGTTCCTTCCAGTGCTGCTGTTCGTCACAAGCTCTTATAAGTTTGGGAATGTTGAGACGGGTTGAGAACAGTTTGATATGTTCCATAAGCTTCTCTGGACGGTATCTAGCATATAGGACTCCCAACTCGGTAAATATGCCCATATGCGCACGTTCCAATCCTAGACCGCTCTCCATTAGAGATATTAGCTCATTAAAGCAACCTCGGTTCTGATAATAATCACTGACCTCCTCCAAGTCATCCACCTAGAATCACATCAACAAATAACAAAAAAAATTCATTTTGGTCTGTTGAGAGGGAAGGCAGGGGTATCATCTTGAATCTTTTAAAGGGAAAGCAATTGTGTAATGTATTAGGTGTCGGACTCTCCAACATGGGAATGCATAAAACAGAATGTTCTTCGATCATTTTCTGCCTGTTTTCTTGGTCCCACACCATCTCAGAACTCTATTGAATCCACATCCCAGATAAAAACCTAACAGTAAACATCCAGCACCACATGACTAGCAATTAAAGATTTTGATTAAAAATCACATTAAATCACCTGTATAATTATGTTGAGCCCACATATCTGTGCCAAGCGGAACTCCTCGGCATCAACACAAGCAAAGCAAACTTCCTTCCATGTCTTCGAGCTATTGGCTTTTCGAGCTGCGTCAACAGCACCTTGGAATTGTCTCAGCTTCACAAGTGTAATAGCCAGCTTGGCCCAGTTAGAAATAAATGCAAATATGATCTTTGCAGCTTCGTAGAGGGCTTCATCATACAAACGATCACCAACACTTTGGAGATTAGCAACATTTGGCATTAAGATGAATTCTTCTATGTCACCCAACCTATCAATCTTGGCATAGGCATAAATAAGCTCACTGTCCACCTTGGGCTCCTTAGACTTCTGCCTAACCATCAATAGGTACCTCACCAAGTCATGGTACACATTCGCATCCTCAGCAGCCCGAATAACATCTAAGAATTGTGTAGCATCATCTGCACGGATAAACGACTCAATTGCATCACTCACCAATCCCTCCCTGAGTTGGGCCTTGGCTACCTGGCTCCAAACAGCATCTTCTTCAACACGGAATGCAAACTCCACGGCTCTCTCAATGCTTTGAATATTATCCAAAAGGACATTCACAGCCTGGACGTTCAAGTTGAACTTCTTGAAGATGGCAAATGCTTCTTCATACAGTTGTGCTTCAACGGCCACCTCTCCAACAGCAGGTCCATCAAAATTGTCTAATCTATTAATGTAATCCATAACTCTAGACGCATCTGCCTTGATGGCTGTCAGGATCAGCAAATTTTGCAAATTGAAATTTCCACTGAAAGCAGAGTTTTGAAGCACAATCTTTTCGAGCAGCTCAATTAGTTCATGTGGAAGATCAGCCGTCATAAAAGCTTTAACAGCTGCAGAAACTTGCTCTGGGCTCTTGCTTTCAGGCAAGGCAGTAGATACAACCTGATCAATTAGCTGTCTTCTATACCCATTATCAGGCACAAGAACTTTATCCCAGAGGTCAGAATCCATTCTTTCCACCACATATCTGAAATAAAAGAATGAGGTAAATAACCTATAACCACTAAAAGAAGACCCCCTGCATTTATTCAATGACATGGAATTAATGGGGAACAAAATACAAACCTGGCCTGTAGTTTGAACAAGGAGTTCTTATTTGTGACATTGATAAGTTCATCGTCACATTGTCCTCTACGGTAAGCAACTACTGCCAGGGTGGGATCCCGTTTCTCGCAATATTTACCGACAACACGTGAATCATAGTATGGGTTGGTGGTAAGAAAATGTTCAGGATTGTTGTTGCTGTCTATGATGATTTTACCCAGAGCATTGTGAACATGTACATCTTGGCTTCCCTCACTAACAAGATGCTCCAAGAACTGAGTAAGTAACCGGAGGCGATTCCTGCATCCCATGAGAAAAGGATGAGTAAAAGACATTGAGAATGAGAAGGTGAAGGGTGGACACAGGGAGGAAATACCAAACCTCTTTTCACATTCATCCACAAGGGGCTCCACCGGAAGGAGAGAACGGACTGAAAGAATAAGACCTTTAATAAAATCTTCAGGGCATTCATCATCAAGTAGCTGCCCTACAACTAGAGGAGCATTCCCCGGATTGACCTACCAAAAGAGGAAGCATAAGCCAGTAGTTGACTTTCTTCTTGATATTTTCAAGTAAATAACAGTGACTGAGTTTCATATGATAGTTACCAAACTTCTTCACAAAATTCTTACCTTTTGAACATAACCTTCAATGTATCGAAGCATGTTATTCGAGTAGAGGTAGTGGGTGAGATCCGGAACAAAACCAAAACGGTCACAGACATTAATCAAGGGTCGTGCATCTGGAAGTTTGGCTTCCATTAGAAAGTTCTTCGTCTTCTCAGGGTCGTAGAAGTTTGATTCTCTAGTCACACGCTCAACCTCCTTAATCTGTCCAGTTTTAGCAGCTGATTCGATGTACTTAAAGTGAATGTCAGGATCCTCACTGCCCCAAGCATCAGAAAACTCCCAAGTATCAGTAAAAGAATTAGCAGCAACAAACCAAAGTCCACAGCAGTTGCCTGTTTTTTTTCATTAAATACCTGGAGCTTAAATATGATCCCAAGAAGAAGTATAAACCTTCATAGGACTTGAATTGTTCAAAAAGTTTTATGCATGCATCAACACCCAACTGCTCAGAATATTCTTTGGCAGTCTGCACGGATGCGATAGTGAACCTTAGTTAAAAGATACAAATAGCAGCAACAAAAGCACCAGAGAAACAGACAGTTACCTGCACAATTATCTGAAGATTTCCTCTCAGATTAACTAGTAAAAGGTCCTTCATGCACTCCAGTGCCCATTCTCTTGAAAGGGTCCCAAAGAATTCTACAAGAGACTGGAAAACACACCATATATATATTATTAAATTTACAATCTTCCCTCAAACAATGAAAATGTTTATGTTGGAGTACACAAACCTGTGGCTCAATGGCATGTGTATTCACAATGACACGTTTAATATCCGGCAACTCTGAATAATGCTGCATGAAAGATATGTTTAATAAAGGGAATACTCAACTCTGTAAAATAAAATTCTCTCTATAAAGATTCCAAGAGGTCATACCTGAAGGGCACGCACATACAGACCAGCTTTTTCACAAAGTTGTGCAATTCGGGGACGGTCATAGTGGCTGAACATTCCATTAGCCAATATAGCGTCTGCTACATTTGGAAATGTCACTAGATTGATCTCCAAGACCTGCACAGAAGACAAATGATATGGTGCTTAAGAGAGATGTGAACTAAAGAGAGAATTACAAGAACTCTATCAACAAATAATTACCTTTGTTTGAAGGAATGCATGTTCCGGTAAATTTGGTTTAAGGACGTCCAACAGAAAGGCTGTTGCCTCACGAATCAGGTTTCTCTGGAATAGAAACAACAGAAACAAAACAATCCCAAGTGCTATGTTATTCAAATATTGGAGCAGTAAATCATTTGACGTCAGGCCAACCTTTGTAGCTTGAATACATTTTCCAGATGGTTAAACAAATATGGGAGCACTCTGTTGTCAACCTAATATTATAAAACCAACATAATAAACGACATACAAGAGATGTACCTGAAGGAAGAGATCTGTGATTGTGTTGTAATCAACTGGACAGCCTCCCTCCATTTGTGACATCATCAGAGCAAAATTGACAGCTCCCTGTCATCCAGAAGAAGTTGCAAGTCATCCACAAACCACAATCAGAAAATGAGTTCTGGTAAAACATAAGCCACGAATAATGCGGAATACAGGAAAAGGCTCATCTTTTTTTAGTATATGTCGCGTAGGTGGGATATGATGTGTTATTCAGGGACTGAGCTGTTTTGCTTCTTGTGTTTGGCACTAGTACGTTCAATGTTTACAAACACTGAGGTGTGAAGCAAGGCGCTTGGCTGATTAGTGCCTCGAGGCATAAGCCCCGAAACATAAAGCATGAGTCTCACTATTGAAAAATTAATTTAGCCACTACAAATTCCCAATTTTCAAACCCACATAATCGAATTCTAAGCTTTAATACATTACAATAAATAAAAACATTCAATATTATTATTCCATATTTAACAAAAAATATATTTTTAATTTGAATAGTAGAAAGATTCTACAGTAAATTATTTTATCTTTATTGCAAAAATATTACTAATATTATTTTTCAATAACTTCCTCTGTGTAATATTTAGTACTACCAAAAATCATGTGTAATCAAATGAACTCAATGAAATAGCTATTTTGTATTCGAGTTTTATTCTAACCAGTTACGTTGCATGCTAACAACAACAAAGAAATGAAAGTAAAAAAAAAGAGCTCTTAAAAATCTGGCTTAATTAGTACCACAAAAAGGAGAGAAAGAAAGAGAGATGACAAAAATGTATTATTTAAAAATAAAATAAAATAAAGGAAATAATAGAAAAATTAATGTGGGGCACGTCTCGGCCAATAGAAGTAGGCCTCAGTCATACTTCACACTGAGGCATATGCCTTTCGTGAGCCTCTCAGTCTGAGGCGTATCCCACAATTCTAAAAATAGTGTTGTTTCTGCCATTTGTACGTTAGCCCAGCTCAGCCTCCTTTTCCTTCTATTAATAAATTTTTGACCAAAAAAAATTTGACAGGGTGAAGGTTCTACACATGGGCCTTCAATCCTAGCATTGGGATCGATATACTATTTTCACTATTTTACTACAGACCATACTGTTTGATCCAATATTGAACCAGGGACAAGCCCCGACTTCCATAGGTCGTAAGAAATATTTTAAGTACAAGACACCCAGGATCTTTGGTTATCAGATATAGAACCAAACGAAATGACAAGTGTAGCACCTCTGTAGATCACATCCACAAAGTGTTTCATACTTTTAACATTGCAGCAGAAGCAGGACAAGCAAAATATATAAATATCTAAGACATTTATGCACAGGAAAGAGAAATACCTGCGGATCCGATCGCAGAATTGTTTGCAGAAGGAAGAGATAATCAGGCGTGTATCCAACCTGCATTAATGAAAACATCATGGCTATGTCAAAAGCCCACCACCCAAGCATAATATAAAAAAAGTATCAATCATAAAACTAAGAATAAAAACCCAAATTATCATTCCTCCCGTGCTGGAGCATGTTGGAGATTGACATTATTTAAAGCATACAATATTACCTGCTTCGAGTAGATCAGAATTTTGTCAAACTCCCTTCGCTCAGCAAAAGCTGCAACAACTTTTGGAGTAGCCCTGGCCTTGATATATATTTTAAGTGCAAGGTCATTATCAACAGTCTACAACGAAAACATGCACCAAGATATCAGAAAAAGATAAAGAATGTATCGCCACAAATTACATACAATCACCAAAAATGGCTCGGATTGACGATTTCATATAAAATGGATCTGAATCATTAGACACAAGTTTCAAACAAAAAATAAATTGTGAGTTTTTTGGTGAATGTATCAGAAAAGCCACAGATTGGGACAGAGTGTAATCTTAAATTCTCAATCAAACCTTCACAAGGTCTCCAAGTTCCTCACTACATTCAAGCTTGTCCTCTGCCAACCAATTCTCCAAAAGATTCTTTTTATTTTGATTTACAACAAGCCGTGATAATTCCAATGATTCGAATGCATTGAGCTTTCCTTTAGTCAACAATGTCCCAAAATACTGCAATAATGGTGGGGTTTGCCCAGATTGAACAGGAACACTCTGCGAAACATGAACATCATAACAATATGAGGAATTTTATCTTCGCCCTGCTTCCAAGACATTGCAGAACAGAGACATGGGTTGAACTTGCTTTGAAGCAGGAAATAATTATTAAAACTGAGGACATCAAAAGTATCAATTTCAACAGTGAGAACAACACAGTGTCAAGGAAAACATCTAAGAAAAACCACATCAAATTAACTGAAATACCTGAAATTTCGCAACAGTATCAGGGGTACGGAGGATTCCCTGTGGGGATTCTGCAGCAAGCTCTGCAGCCTCCTTATATTTTGTCTGAGAGAACAATTCTTGGAACCGCTGAACAACCTGAGATATTTTTAAAAAAAAAAAGATGGACGAGTAAACTTCCAACGTGCAACAGAAGTACATAGCAAGTATGTTAGGAGATATTTGAACACATGATTCTAGGCTGCATAAAGTTCAAGCTTCACCACTTTCTTTCAGTTTTAGAAAAAAAAATGCAGTATTAGGCTGAAAAAACCAGGAGTCAAGAATTAATTTACCAAGTTCTCCGCTCCAGGAAGATTTCCTCTTTTGGCCAGATTAACTGCAAGCTCTAGATTGTTCAACTGTTGCAGACATCAGATGGCATTCCTTAGTACAAACTTTAATTTACTGTAATGGCACGAAAAAGGGAAGTTTGCATAGACATACTTGGCCACTGACAAAAGGCACAATTGTTGCCTCATTTACTGTGGCAAGTAAAACCTGTCCTCGCCTATTAACAGCATAAAAGCCCCCTACTGATGAAGCTTCTGCTGTCAAAAATATAGGATCTGGGCTAATTCGGTTCCTGTAAACGGCGGTAGCTGTCTCCAGGTCATACACGAATAGAAGTCCAAGCTTTGTGATCACGTATATCAAACTGTACTTATGGGATATCTGTAAGCAGAGCATGTTAGCAACTTCATATTGACACGATACAACACCAGGACTTGGTACAAGAAAAATTGGCTAAAAAATATACCTGCATTGCCACAGGGAAGTCGTCAGCAAAATCAGGAGGGAAGAAAAGATCTGCCTGTTTCTTTGTAAAAGCTGGTTTACCTGCTAATCAAAATCATGGAAAGACAAATAGTCGAAACTTTAAGATAGCAAGAAAACTTAGAAACACTGACTTTAAATTGAGAACAGTCCTGATAGTATGGATGCCGATAAATACAACACTTCCAGAGTTGATGGACATGATTGAACACCACAACTTAAAAATGGAGCAACATACATGAACCAACGTGAATAATTCCTAACTCATAAGTTTTATTAAAAGAAATAGGTAAATGGAAAAGAAGATAATTGGACCTGGCTGAGCACCAAGTTCAATCACATGCAGTTTTGACGTAATTTGCCCAGCATTGGTAGTCTTTGAGGCAAAACAGATTAGAGTAGAAGGATTTTCATTCCCTTGAACCTGCATATAACACCCAAATAACTATAATTTCCCAACTCAAATAACATCTTGGCATCAAAATTATGTATGCGAGAACCTGAGACCTGACACAGAACAGGTAGACAATTTTTAACTACCGGAAAGTTAAGTTTCCTCAACAGGTGGTCATCATCACCGGAAATCTGTCAATTATGATATTATTCACCATACAGACAAAACTATGACCTGAATAAACATTTTAGTTCAATAGTCAGGATGTTTCAATCACGAGCTTCATAAACGAGCCCCAGGGCACATGAGTGAAATGCATTGGGTCAAGAGTTGAGACCCAGAATAAAAAGTGATTAAGTCAAACAGCTTGAAATCTCAGATCAGGCTGATCTTTGGTGTAGGCTCACCATGAGGTACACCAAAAATTCAGAGTCAGAGAGTGCAAATGAGTATAACCTGGCACCAAACTTAATCATACGTAGAAATGTTTACCTATAGCTATCCAAAAAAAGAATAGTTTACCCATGTTCATGTGTGTCTACACACAGAAAATTGTAGTTGCACAGTTTTGATTTCATTATTTTCTACAAGATCTGTGGAGTCCACTTCTCAAAATATCAGCTCTTGCCTCAACTCCATACAAAGCCATAAATGTAAGAAGGTACATGGACCGAAGGACCATGAGAGCCTGGATGAGGTCCTCATTTGGACCATGTGGACTACCACGTTGGTCCAAATGACACCTCAGCCCTCTAGAGTTCATGATCCAGATTAGGTTTTAAAAAAATACGTGATCCAAGACTTCCAAAATGAACGGCCGATCAACACCCAAATTTAAAATTCAAATCCAATTGTTAAAAAAAAATCCTTAATTTTTTTAGAGTTTCTAAAATGTTATGCTTTGCATCCATGTGGCACCCAACATGACCATGTTTTGAGTGCCATTTGGAAGTTCAATCCATATAGATAGGTGGTCCTTAGGTCAATATAACCCAATCTCATATTGTATATATGACCCATCTTTTTGGCAATGCTCATGTGACCCACAAAAAAGGGCGGAGCTAGTGAGGAGCTGGTGGGAGTAATTGCCCCCACAGAACTTTGAGACATCCCTATATTTTCAATGAATTACATGCCCCATTTGCCCCCACACCCTCACCTCCCTCCAATTTTTGCACCCCCCCCCCCCCCCCCCCGGTTTCAAACTATTGTTGATGACATTGCCTCTTGACCGGGCCTTCTCATATACTACTTGGAAATAACCTAAATATCCTTTTCTTCAACTTCTAATCAAAAACCTCTAAATTTCTCCCTAAAACCATTCATCTTCAAGTTCTTCAACTATACAACTAACCATAGTTTGCCCCCACTACAAGAAAATCCTGGCTCCGCACCTGCCCACAAGGAGCCTAATGAAATGCGAATTGCTTCTAAGAATGATCTCCTCACCATGGGAATGATCCTCATAGAAAATCAACCCTTCTAAAACTACAAGCCTATAAAAAATGTGGACTTCAAATTGATGGTGAATGGAAGGGACGCATTTTTCTGAACTTGTAATACACTTTGATAAGGCAACCGATCTTCATGATGAAGACAACATCCTCATCCTAACCAAAATTCAGTCGTTGATTCATGGCCTTGTGAGAACATATTATTTATAATGCGTCAACCAACCCAAGCATGGTCTCAAAGTCAGAGGACTGGTTTAAAACGTAGAAAACAGGGAGGGGGGGGGGAGAGAGAAAAAACGGGGAGAAAACAATGAAACACAAAAGATAAAAAAAATATTAAAACTTATAAAAAAAATGTATATATCTAACAATACATAAGACATTTATTTTAATTTATCCTATATTTCCAATATAACATCTTCTCAAACATGATTATACATGTTAAGATGCCAAAGAATAGTTTACTCATAAACAAATCTGTTGTTCAAAATAATAAACTATTGAAAAAATGAAAAATCATAACATCAAGATATTATCATCAAATCTCATATTTATAAGTTTTCAAAAAAAACTTGTTTAAAATGTTAAAAAAAACGCGTTTAAAACAAAAAACAAAATAAAAACTAGACTTTTCATAAGTCACGTTTTTTATTGCTTTAATTGTCCGAGGTACAAGACATGTTTTAAACGCATTTAAAAAAAAAAAATATACATGCATTTTATTTTATGAGTTGTGTATGCTATGCTGTCATGCCTTTGCACAGAGACGTAGAGATGCATCAAGGGCTGACTTTTGTGAGGATGAATCATCCTCAAAAAGAATCAGCACATTTTAAATTTCTAAGTTCTAACCCAATAGAATGCGGACTCAAAGTTAAAGGTGAATTATAGAGTCTGGATTTTCCTTGTAGTTGTAACCACATTTACATAGGACTGGAAATGTCAAAATCAACTGATATGTTGTGACGGTGAATTCCATGGTTGACGAAGCATCCTCACCCAAAATCAAGCCTTGACTCATCTCCATGCAGGTCTCACACGACTTTGAATAAATAGATAGAGTCACACACAAATGAAAGAGGAAAGAAAGGAACGTACTTTAAATGTGGCAAACGATGCAGCGTGGGCTTCAAGAGCTTGGCTACGCTGCTGTTCGACGGAGTAAAGCTGCATATTTCCTTTGACTAGTTGAGGCCTCTACAACCAAAATTAGAAGATGAAAATACAATTACAACGCTAAATTGCCAAGGCTATCTAAAAATCAATTTTTAAACCAGATGATAATTGGAACAAGTTGGGATCTAACACACACAAACAAACAGCAGCAATAAGAATGTGTGAGTACATAGACAGGGTCAATACTCGTGTAATTCATTAAGATTAATGCATGTGTGAGGACCTATCAACCTCAAAGCTTATAGTTATCAAAAGAAAAAGTATAAAAGTTGTCAGATGCTCAAAATAAGCAAATAGTAACCTGATTCAATTCTCCATAACCTTTAATAAAATTGTGATAAAGTTCTTTTTTCTTTTTGATAAGTAAAGTTTATTAAAGAAGAGAAGCAAGCAACAAAGGCAATCAAGAAGAACAGACTAATGAGAACAGAAAAACACTACAAACACGGCTCAAACAAGCTTACAAATATCTTTCACAGCTATTAGAACACATACACTCTCATCTAAACAAATAAAAAATTCTTGAAGAAAGATCTCTTGAACACATAGTCCAAAAATCAAAGTCTGCTTCCATGAAAAACATGTATGCATTGTGATGCCTCAAAAGAGTGTTGTGATGAACTTTCAGAAAATATTTGGAAATCATGCCATGCACATGCTTATCATTTTTTTATAAGTAATGAATATGCTTATCTGTGGACTGAATATGTATTGGACAAGAACCCAAGTATCGGCATAAAAGAATTTTTTGATTATCAGCCAGTTATTTTCAAATGGGAAATTTTATTGACACGCCAATAATCTCTAAGGGCCCTCATATTTTTAGGGTAACTTCTAAAAATTGAAAAAAAAAAAAAAAAACATTTTGGGCACTCCATTGTCAAAGGGCACCCATTGCTACTTCATTGAATCCGGTGATTGGAGAAGAAAGAGAAAGATGCGACTCAGCGACTCCATTGAATCCGGTGATCGGAGAGATAGAAGAAAGAGAAAGATTGGAGAAGGAGGAGGAGATGAAGAAATAAGAAGAAGAAGAGAGAGAGAGAGAGAGAATGGTTGGCGTGTTGGTTCATGGGAGAAGGCACAGAGAGTGATCGACATGTTGGTTCACCGGAGAAGACGCAAAGGGTGGTACCCTTAATTTATTTTTATTTTTATTTTTTTGAAATCAGCCCGCCCTTAGAGTTCAGTGGCGTGTCAATATAACTTCCATTTTCAAATAATCATCTTTCAATTTGCCAACATAGAGCTTGTACACGGGCATTGCCAAGACAAAGAGAGTTGACTGAATGACTTATTCAACATAAACAAATACCTCTGCTGCACCCGGAGCAATTCCAATCAAAACAAGCCACTTTTCAGAAGGATCACATCTGTAGTTAATTATTTGATTATTTGCCAAATTAGCTGTTCTATCAAACATCTTTACAGGCTCCGAGTCACCTGCAAATGACATGCAGTTGAAAAAATGTTATATAAAAAAATTTGATCATGTTATAGAGGTTTGATTTTAAAATAAACCAATCAAACATGGAAGGGAAAAAAAAAAAAGAAAACATAAAAGTGGCAAAGCAACATTATCCTGGTAGGGGGCGGTGTTTTACCTTCAATTGACCAATGATATACTGAGGTTTGTGTAACAAGACCCAACATTTTTGGTGTAATCCATTTCCAAAAGACAATCTATATAAAGCAAGAAAAAGAGTTGGAATACTTGAACGAATTTTATCTAAACAAAAATAAACCAAAGAAACAGCAAGCGGAGTGTGTGAATAAAGTGTAGAAAGGCAAGTTATTCACCTGCTCAGGCATCTGATACGACTTCATCTTTGCTTTCATTTCAATGTTGAATATTTGTAAGTGGTCTTGAGTAGTTCCCGGAAGTTGAGCTTCGAATAGAATGTTAAATTTATTAGCCATATAAGAGATATGACGATGAAGAGACAACAGAGCATTTAAAACACATCAAAGTCAATGTTGTTAAATAGCATATGCGACCATTCACACATTGCATATGAGGTGGCATATGCTCCAAGAAAAAAAAATTGAAAAAAAAAAATATGCCATCACATATTGGCAGATAGCATAATTTGGGGTATGTGACTGTAGCATATGTGATCTCATATGCAAATATGTGACAGCATTTGACAACACTGGTCAAAGTAGATACTGCACAAGCAAATCAACCTTTGGGTTCTGTTATAGAAAATTCTATTCAGGAGTATCCAATAAAAGGGGTATGAACACATCAAGACAAAGCATTACAGGAACATGGAATAATTATCCCATAAAAGCAATTCCAATATATCCAACATATGTTTAGAGATCAATATCCAACCACTGTAAGTGGAAAGCTAGATTTTAAAAATTAAAAAAAAAAACCTCTACTTATGCATGAATACTCTCTCTCTCATTTTGCATATTATTATATATTTGTATAATGGCCCATCAATGTGCCCCTTTCTATTTTTAACATGACTTCCTTCTTATTGGCTCAATACAAAGAAAAGAATGAATTCATAAAAATAAAATAAAATAAATCTTCAAGCCAAATAAAAGTATGCCTCTTTAAGTATCCAATCATCGAGTCAGCATAGCAAGCCTACCAAGGGTCATGCATAGTCACTAGAAGCAGTCTAGAAAGAACAAAAAACTATGAGAAGATTATAATGTGTATTACAGTTAAAAACTCATAGGGATAGATCTACATGCCATTTAATTATCTTAAGAACATCATCCCAATAAATAGATGAATAATTGGATCCACCCCCCCCCCCCCAAAAAAAATAAAAAAAAGTTGATAAAATGGAGAAAATGGAAATTATTCAAATCCAAGTGCATGAAATATGTTGGTGGGAATGTCTATTACTAGCCAAAGAAACGACAGTGCTTGTGGTCGCCACTTATATCAACCAGAATAAAGTCACAGTTATGGGAATTCCTATCCTGAAAGACTAGAAATCACTAGTGTGAAAATTCAGCCCGGCATATCGTGTTAGCCATGAATTTTTTTTTTTTTTTTGGTTGATAGATAAAAAAAATTATCTCTATTCCAATCACATAAGGAAATCAGTTCTGGTTTGTACCAAACTAAATCATGCCATGTTACATTGATATGTGAACAGTTTCCTCTATTACTTTCTCTTTCACTTGGTTCTAGGAAGTTGAATCATGAGGAGAGTCATAATTAATATCAGAATCAGTTAAATTGAACTTAGTAACAACTATGATTTAAAACCTCTCCTGAAGCAAATTTTGCTTAGAACAAAAACCGAAACACGCGTGATACTCATGACCAAACATTCAATGTTTTGTTCTGGTCTCAGCTGAAACTAGAATGCTTTTTCTATATAAATTGAAGTGTGCGGGTGGGGCGTTGATCCTAGGTGCAAAACCAGAATGTTCTACCAAAATGACACGAAACTTTGAACTATATTGTAACACCAACAAAATAATAATAATAATAATATATTATTATTAAAAAATTACAGCAACATTATTGTATATTGTTTTACAAGGTGCCAGCTAGCTTAGTTGGGTAAAGTCTTTGGATGTTGATACCATAGACCTAGGTTCAAAACCAGCCATCACCCAAGCTGCTGACTCTCATTGAAAACACTCTTACTTGATGGCAACACCAAATTTGTTAACTTGCCTCGCAACAACAAAAAAACAACATTATTTATTTTTTCAATATACCTCATGATTATGATCATCGATAACATCTACACCTTTCCCAATTACTACGCTCAGTATCATGAATGCTATTTCACCACATTAATTCTATCATGGTGGCAAGTAATTTACCTAAATACACTAAATGAACTGACCACATTCAAAGAACAAATGGCAACATGTTTTAATTGAATAACATGCCCAACAACAGAGCCATTCTATGATCTCATAATGTAAATAAAAAGTATATCATTTGGGTACTAAATTTCTTACCTTTCAAAGCAAGAATTCTAGTATTAGGGTTCATCAAAGCCGAGTCTGCAGTGATAGGCCTTCTCAATGGTTGCATAGGCATGTTCATATCGATGATAACAACACTGTTCTGTGGTGATGTCTCTCGAACACAGATGTACTTGTCCGATTCCATCGTAACATGTGTAAATGTGATAAATTGTGGATTAATTCCAATACTCGGTAACTGAAAACACATATAAGCAAATAATTTCCATTAGAAAACCACATTTTACAGCTGAAAATCAGGAAAACAAATAGATGAATGAGATTCCTATCTATCCTTTCGGATCTGAAAAGATCCTATATTTAACTAAGATTCTTTTCAACAAAAAAAAAATTACAACAATCATTCTCAAATGAACTAATTGAAGAAAAAAAAATCAACTGAAACAAATCAAACAATGATCTGTGACACAATTAGAATCAAACTGCAACCTAGATCATCTTTAGCGAAATCAGATAATAAGAAAATGAAATCGAATCCAAAATCTAAATACAGATCTTCCAATTTACCAAAATTACGAAAATAAACTAATTCAGCTTAACTTCTAAGAACATGCACCAAATCCAGCGAAGAAGATTCAAAAGGACAGACGGATCAGAACTCACCGTCAACGCCTCCTTCATGGTAATCGGAGCATTTGCAGCAGCCATGGCGACTAGATCGATGCTTCGAAACCAGAAACCAGATTTGAATGGAGGATCGAAACCCTACAATCGAGGGTTCAAAACCAGGATTTGAACTACAAAACAGCTAAGTGGTTTTTCAATCCTTGCGAGATCTGAAGTAGCGAAGAATCCCTTGGAACCTTCAAAAACGGAGAGAGAGAGAGAGACGGATCTGAAGAGAAATAAAAAAAGTGGGGGAAGCGAGCGAAGGCTTTTCTTTTGTTTCTCTCTCTCTCTCTCTTCTTGTTAGTAGTCTAATGGATTGGAGACATAAATTACACTAAAATGTGGTGGAAATGGAATTCCAACCAAATGACGAGGAGGCAGAGAGATCTAAAAAGCCTTTGATTATAAGAAAATATTTCGGATACCCCTCAGAGTTTCCAAATTGTTGATACACCCCCTTGACTGTAGTTTCCCTAAGAGCAACAAAATGACCGAATTATCCCTCTTCTTCAGCCCTTGTCCCACTATCATCCTTAATTTTTTTTCCAGTTTTTGATAACCAAGCAAGTGATTAGTAATTAGCCAGGTGAAAGAGACCTTCGATTCAGGTCAAAGTTACAATACCTATAGACTTAAACCAATTCAATCTTTAAGATTAAAACTTCAAAAGCATTTGGTTTAGATTCTAAAATATGATTCTCACTCCTGAAGTCTGAATAGACGTGGTTGACCTTTAAAATTTAGATTTTAAAAAAATTATTTCAATTTGTTTTATTTCAAGCTTTAGTGGTAATTCGTTGGTTTTTTTCTTATAATAAAATTTTGATGTGAATTAGTAAAAGTTGGGGTTCCAATAGAGTTTCTCCAACATTTATGGAGAGCTTTTAAGCCAAGAAGGACAGACACCCAGCATGGCAAGTTTAAGAGAAATGGAATGTAGGACGAACATCATGCCCATATCTTAGAGCAACTCCAACGCACTCAGGATCTTGCTCTATATCATCTCTCAACTGCAATTTTACACAGTCAAGGTCATCCAAAATCATTTCAATGCACTCAAGTTGAGGTTCGTTACTTTGAAATATTCTAAAGAGAGAAAGTCAAAAGAGGCAAAAGAAGAGTTAATTTCTCTCTCTCTCTCTCTCTCTCTCTAGATGTTGCATGGTTTTAAATCTCGCCTAAGACCAAAACGGCTAGTCCGATACGTCTTGGTATTGTATACCAATGAGGCAGATAGACAAGTCAATGTATCAGACAAGATTTAAAATCTAAGTTCATTTTTTTCATTTTTGAACAAGATGTCTCAAATGCATAGAAAAACTCGTCGAAGACGACTCGATCTTGTTCACAGGTGAGATGAGACGACTCAATCTCACTTACAGATGAAACGAGACATCAAAACAAATTTTAAAATATGCACTGTTGGCAATAAAAACAAGGCAGTTGTTAAACATCTTACTGTAACTGAATTTGTAGAGAATCATTTTGGCTCTTACAGTTGGAATGAAGACCCATTGACTAGACAAAATTACTCTCTATAATAAAATACCTAACAGATATGCCTATTATGTTGGAGTTGCTCTTATCAGTCTAATTCGATACATTAAATACTAGGCTCATAAGTCATAATTATAATCAAATCAAAAAAGTGCATGGGCGGTGGGTTAAAACTCTTTTTTTTTTTTTTTTTTTTTTTAAAGGCAAACAAGGGTGGTTAGTAGTCAACGTGGTACATTTCTTTTAATTTTGGAAAAATTACTTAAAAGGACCTGGCGGAGGGACTTCTTTCTAAATAGTCCCTGAGTTTCGAGGGGTCTCAAATCTCCACCTCTTTGTTTCAATAAGCTTATACTAATCATAAAAGGAAAAAAAAAAATACCAATAAGTGATCTTAAAAACCAATCGTGTACTAGGAAAAAAAGATCTAGTATCACATTCATTTAAAAGAAAAACAAAATACTGATTCTTCATAATGGTCTGATAGAGCTACAATTACTTAAATTTGTGCTACCATGGTCACATAATTAACCAATAATCTTAATTGAAGTCGGCGAGTGTGGCCGTTTTTTTTTTTTTTGAGCCCACCAAATGGAAGGGAAGACATTTATAATAATCAGTTTGTTGAATGGAATACCCTTTTAAGGGATGTAGGTTATGTGAATGCTGCAAATTCAAACTCTTTACATTCTCTACTATATGAAATCTACTAGAACTAACCCACACGTGGTACATCTATCGTGTTTTCCCAGCCCTTGATTCACGTGCTTTGTTGACCAAATGTGTTGCCATGATCTTGACCTGTCTGATGCGTGTTGTAGGGGATCAGTGGCTTGTCGCCAAGGCTGTCACCAGAAGACCCAACACAAGAAACGGCTGTGCACTAGCCTGTGAGTTGAAGCCAAATTCTTAATTAGACGTTTACAAATATGATATTTAAAGACTTGGATAAATCTACACAATCTAAACAACTCAAGCTGACTTCCAGTATCCGAGTCCGACTCCAGTGAACTGAAGTCAAACTTTCACTCATTGTAGTGTTCTCAAATTTGAAAGACTTAACATGACTCCGAATGAAACCTAATCTCATGGATTATGTGGGAGAGATTACCTGGTATTTGACATCATATTTGATTGGGTCCTTCAAAAAGTACTGAAACTGCAACAACATTAATAGAAGCATTAGTATGAGAATTGTCATATGCTAACTCGAAACAGCATTTATATAAATCACAGAATATTAAACACGTTGACACATGAGGATTGGACATGAGGAACTACAAATAATCATTCACTAGGGCTGATTATTTTATCATTTGACAAGTTGCTTAGTGATCCTTATTTAGAGTCTTGAAGCCTAATTGACATTTACTGGGACAGATTAGGTGAAGTCTATGTAACTTGGGACACAACGTATTTCAATCTTAGACACAGAAATTGGGTGTCTTAAGACACAGAGAGCCTGAATAAACAATGTCTGCACATGTCATATTCAAACAACTATGTATGCTACATCTTTAAAATAATTTTTTTTTTTGAAAAGTGACAAAAAAAATAATAGCGGAGTAGAAATGGTTTGACACCAAAATTTGAGACGTCATAAATGCCCCCACTTTTGTATTTAATTTCAACATGATCAGGGTCATTTTGATATATGAAAAGAAAAATTGCAACCCACCACGTTGCTTAATTTTCAAAATTACAAAAGTATCCTTTTTGACTATGTAATCTTCAAAAACCCTTTAATCCGTATTTTAAATTACAAATAAGCCCTTTAGATACATGTGCATTTGCACATGCCACCTTCAAGTTCAAAATAAAGAGATACAATTTTGGGAAAACGCTTTTTGATGTTACCATCTCAAATCTGAGAAAGAAGTGTACTAAAACCATTCTCAAGAAGCTGAATTGTAATTTTGCAAGCAGTTGCTTTACCTGAAAAACCACTTGTGGAATTATCAAAGCAAGTAGGGCCAAGGCATAATATGGTTTACCGACGGCTAGGAGGTAACCTGCAACAATAACCAATACAATATAAAAAAATTCATATTGCGAGTCATGAAACTATAGAAGCAGCAGTAATCATGTAGCCAGTTAACATTCAATAAGGAAATTGTATGTTTTGTTAAAAATGTATAGCAGAGGTCTGAAACAGAAAGCAAAACGTAACCGATTTCACTCAAGGACTGAAATGATGATCTACAATTATGAAAGTGTAAATAACAAACCCTTTAGTATAGATAATACATAAAAGCACTATACAATCAAGATACATGGATCATAGGTGTGTTTTCGCATTGGAAATGATCAGAGAACAGTCGCTAAATCATAGTGTCAAACGCAATGGAATAATATCAAGAATCCACAAGAACAAAAGTAGCATAATAAAGAGAAATAGATAAAACAACCAACCACACAAAGACAAAAACTTAATGCGGTTTACTGGGTACATCAACGGTTGATGAAGATTGAGAATTTCCACCATGAAAACTTAGCAAATTCAAGACAAACCAATTTGCACGGCACTCAAAACTCCCTCACCCAACACACATTTCCAACTGATTCCCAGTTGAAATCCCCTTCAATGACAACAACAGAGCCTGATCCCAACGATTTGGATTGGCTAAACAAATCTTGTTCCTCCATTCTACTCTGTTGAGAGACAAGTCTCTTGTTATTGAAGTGAGTTCATACATGTCCTTTTGGGTCTTTCTCACGCTTTTTTAGGGCCTTCGTCTTGAATATTTCTTCTAACTGGGCCTGTAATTGGCCTTCATTGAGCATGCACAAATCATCTTAGTCAAATTTCTCAGTTTATTGCCTAATGGAGCTGCTCAACATTGTCTCGAATGCATAAACTGCTAATTTTATCTTTCCTAGCTTTCTAATCATTCATCTCAACATCATCATCTCTGCTATGCTCCATTTATTAACACAATGCCTCTTGACCGCCCAACATTCAGCTTATAAGACACAGCTAGTCTTATGGCCATCTTATTAAATTTTCCTTTTAATTTCATTGATGTGTTTGTCATATAGCACTCTAGAAGCACACCACTTTTAACCATCCAATTTTGATTGAAAGGGCAAGTTCTTCCTCTATCTCTATATCCTTACGCATAATAGACTCAAGAAATGAAAGTGGTCGCTTGAGGTGTTTCTAGATCATCAATTTTTACTAGACATTCCGCGTCTTGGGTGTCAGTACTAAATTTACACTCCACATACTCCGTCTTTGTTCTATTTATTTTAAAGCCCTTGAACTCCAACAACTCTCCCCATAAATCATTTTATGTGGACTCCGTCTCCAGTCCCATCACTAATACCACAAATAACATAATCTATCAAAAAAAAAAATACCACAAATAACATACACTAAGATATGTGTTCTTGAATATGAGAAGCTACTTCATTTATAACTAGTACAAAAAATACAAACTCAAAGTCAATCCTTGATGTACAATTGTAATTGAGAACTCATTAATCGCCTATCCCTTTGTTCATACACTATTAATTCCTTGGAAATGATCAGAATCCCCTCTTAACATAGAGACGACCAGGATGCCCTTCCAAAAGCCTAGAGCTTCCTGGAATCTCACCAAAGTTACCTATGAATAACACTCCCAACAATGAAGTATCTTCTTAAATACCTCTGAATACTAGGGTCCTTGAATTTGTAGCCATCCAATACCAACCATGCATATGCCCACCGCATTTGAGTGTTTGTAGCATCATATCACACATAACACTAGAGCAGACTCCTACTATCCTACTTGTGGATTTATCTTCCATTGACATCTAGCCACCCTCACATCCTACACTAAACCGTGAACTCATCATCATCAAAGCCTTATCCCAAAATCATAATGGGGTTGACTAAACAAATTACATTTCTCCATTCACTAATGTGTGGCACAGATATCTAGTGTCCAATCTTGATGAAGTATAAGATTCCAACCAGCCATTAAGATTAAATTTCCCTCAAAATCCAAGGACAATGCTTCCACTTGATTAACATCATTCCCAACTCCGAAAATTTCCTTGCCCGTACCTAAAATAGAAGCTATTTATCAAATCCTACTTCCCTATAATGTTTCTTGGAAGTTCCATACTTCAAACATGCTTCCTTGTTTCCATTTGGCCTCCTTTTAGCCACTAGGACTTCTTCATTCAAGCATGCAACCTTCAAAGCATATTCTTCTGATCACCATTTGCCATGTCTACAAGCTTCCCCTTCAGACCTTTCAGTGCCTTGTGCATCCCTACTGAATCAGAACACCCCTGATCTGAACTTGCCCAAAACCAAAGTTGAGTTTCCCATCAAACTTCACGAATATTTTGTACGAATATTTTGCATCTATCCAGAAAATTCAACCCTTACAATATATTCTGACAACCAGGGGCGGAGCTAGTAAGGAAACATTGGGGGCAATTGCCCCCACTCAACTTTTTTGGACATTTTAGATACCCTTGAATTTATGCTTAAATTTGAGATACCCCTACATTTGAACTACTGACCTGTTGCCCCCACTCCCTCATCTTCCTGCAATTTTTGCCCCCTTCCCCTCCAATTAACTACAAGTTTGCCCCCACTAAAAGAAAATCCTGGCTCCGCCCCTGCTGACAACTCCGATTTCCCCAAAGATCATAACCAAGCATTGATACCAATTATTAGTACTAAGGTCTAGCTCTGCCACACTTTGACAACAGTTGCTGGAACATAATGTCTGAACGCAGAAAAATATAACCAGGAATCCACAAGAAATAATAGCAACGAAAAAAGAGAGGTTGAGAAAATAACCAACCAATCGAAGACATTGAAACTTACGTGGTTCATCGTTACAGGCTTAGTGCACAGGTAATGACAATCGATAATTTCAACTATGCAAACTGAGCAAATTCAAGAGATGCTTATGGACCATCCCTATACCCCTTTATATAGAAGTAAACTGAAACCCACAACTATATTGTCTAGGAAAACCAAATAAAAACCCAATTTACGAGAAACCTGGACGCGGTACTCTTCAATAGTCTCTCCCTTCAAAATCACCTTTTATGTTTAGTTCCCAAATTCGAGACACAATCCAACATTTCAAACATGAATATGCAGTACAATGAAACTTATTTACAAGCGGAGAATTTGTAATACATGAGGGAGCATCGTGCCTTAACAAATTAAAATTTTGAACTTTAAAATTACTTACAGCTAGCAGTAAACTAACAATAAGCATCTTTGACAAATAAAAGTAATATAGAATGCATTGTAAGTATCAGACATGTATTCTGAGGATTATAGGCAATGATGGTCAACTATAAGCACAATACTGCATGTTTTACTCATGCAATGGCCAAAAGAACACAAGACTTCATACGATTGCAAACATTTGATCAGATTGACTACTGAACTAAGTGATCTACAAAGTGGGACCCATCAAATATGTGGGTACCAATCACCTCACATGAACTATATGTTCTTCATATTTTGCTTATTGGTCCCTTCAGAATTAAATCATAGATTCACCAAGGTTTACATTTGATATCAAACCTAAGATTAACGAGAAATACATTTATGAATGTGCATCATAAAAACTAAATTCTTAACAAGAATAAAATTAACGTACCGGCAACAGATAACTGAGTTATGTCAATAGCACCAACACAAATCCATTTAGCAGTATCAATGCCAAAAGCCACTGGAAGTGACTGTTTCATACGAAACAGCCAGAAAATAATTAAACCAATTGCATCTGAAGTTACATGTGACCTTTTTGAAATAGCAAAACATCCAAAATCAAAACCAGATATATAAGAGAAGAAAAGACCTGCAGTCCCAAGGCCCTGTCTCCTTCAATACTTTTAAAGTCATTTATGATGGCAATGCCTAGCTGAAATGTACAAAAGTTAAATTTCATCAATATTTCATGTACAATTATATGTGCCAAAGCTACTACCATGAAAGCATACCCCAGCTGTGCTATACAAGATTGTGAGTACAACTACATCAGGCGTAAGAGTGCCAAATAAAGCTTGGCCAGCCCACCTGTCGAATAATTTCACATTAAAACATGTTAGATGGTATCTCTATGAGTGCTTACATCTTGGGTGAATGAGTTTAGAACAAGAAAATATATTGTAGCTGTTGAGTGGACAGTAATTGTGGCCCGCCAAGTCATACCAATGAATACAAACCACATGCAAATGCATTGACCCACAAGTTGATTAGTCCCACTTGCTACCTACGAGATCTAAGCATCAAATCAACTAAATTATACCACAATGACCTCCCAATCTATTGCATTCTTTAGGATGGTTAGATGCAGAGTATTAAATTTTGACATATTTGGACGATGTATACCGAAATATTTCTATTTACACAAGGTTCGACATGAAATTTAACCAACAATTTAATTTTGTATATTTTAGTCAAAATCACTATTCATTTTGCAAAATATTTCGCTGCATAGTGAATTTCGACCGAAATAATAAATTTTAGGTATGAAAATGCAAGATTTAGATGGAAAATTTCAATCAGCAATAAAATTCGCCCAAAATATTTTTTGTCGAAAAAAATATTGTCCCTTATAAGAAAACTATACATAATATTCAATTATTAGTATAAATGAATTAGAATTGGTTAAGTATATATATAATCTTATTTTGATGTATTTTAAACATATTAGTACGTTCATATAAGCATACCTATACAATTATCCATGTTATAATTAGTTGAATATATTAGTAATTTATTCATACATATTTAAAATTTAAAATATAATAATGTATGAAATAATAATTTATAGTTTGTTAATCAAGAAAGTGTTTTACATATTAAAGTGTCTATTGTTAATGTGAAATTATTATCCTCATTTCCATTTACAACATCATTGTTTTCCCCATCAAGTTCTCAAACAGTGGTTCAAATGTTGGAGCGTGAGGCATGGCAATCGATTGGTCCAATGCGTACGCCTTCATTTTCCACCATATTCCTAATTTTAAATGTCAAATCCACATCAATTGAATTCCAAGTTTAATCCCCAATAATAATAGTAATATTAATATTACTATGTTGTATTTAAGCAAGAAGGAAATATTTCATATTTAAAAAATTGAATCTTTTTGCAATACAAAATTGTTTTATATTTATTAAAAATATAAATTAATATTATACTTCAATCCCTTTTGTATTTTAATACTATTTAGTAAAAAAAATACTTATATATCAAATCAATGCAACAACTTTCTTTGCATTTATTACTATTTTATATTCATGTTTACTTCTAAATGCTCCAATTATGTTGCACACAAGTAGCAACAAAGAAATTGAAAAAGAGAAGAAAGAAAAGAATATAAAAAAAATAGAGTAAGAAAATAGAAAATATAACTAATATATAATTTTAAAAAATAAGGAAAAAATAGAAAAAATGACATAAGACGCACGACTCAGTAGACTACTCAACCAAGGTATGCACCTTTTGAGCGCTTATTGGTCTGAGGTGTACACCTTTGCTATTTTTATGTGTCTTCCTTCCACCTCAGGGAATTTTTAATGAGCCACACCTTGAGGCATAAGCCGCACACAACTTTTAAAGCACTGCTCTTAAATCTTTATATGTCGTGGAACATTGTTGATCTTCATTTCCACACTTCATATGGGCGTTTATTGTATTTTTATCATTTATGAATGCATTTTAATATGTGTTAAATCATTCCCAACAGTTTTAATAACCAATTCCTTTATATTTCCAACATTTCCATGAAAATACTATTAATTTCCACACTAAACAAAATATTTTTATCTCTAGGCTGACTGAAATCGAAATTTTATTACTTGGTCAAAAGAAATTTGACCAGTCCGGAAAAAATAGATGAATAGTCAAGCCAATTTTGGCCTAACAAAGTTCTTGGGCAGGACATATCATAGCATCCTGCATGTGTCAGGCAGTCCTTATGACTAACCTAACAGGTGCCCTAGATTTCTACTTAACATCAACAAAGGATGGAGTCAGACGATAATGTATTGAATTATACAACTCCAACCCCAAGATTGTCCCTAAAAACCTATCAACTTTACAACCAAAAGTACAGCAAAAGGAATCACACCATGGCAAACTGATGTAGCTTGCTCCTAGAGCAAAATTTCCAATCCATCCATTCTGTTTGAGCTGCAACATATTGAACAACAGATACGTTTTAAGGTGTGCATCTTCTTCAACCATTAATGAAACTATAGTAATTGTAGTTGCATGAAATAGAGAAAGAAATGTATTAACCTTTAGAGGTGGAGCAGAATATATGTATGACAGCAAAGATCCACCAACAGCAAGGTAAAAAACAGCAGGAAAACTATGCCCCGCCTAAAATGAGGCAAAGATTCAGTAACCAACAACCACATAAGTAATCTTTAAAAGTGGCACCACTCATTAACAACACATACCCACACATCCAATAAACCAGCCAATCCAAGGCCTCCTAAGAGCAGCAACCAAATCTGGGTAATCACCTGAAAAAATCACGAACCCTTTTATCATTTGACGTGCCCTTAGAACATTTCTATCCCGCAGCATTTCATCTGTACAGGTTTACACTTTTGATTCACTATTTATTTCTTAGCACCACAGAGGAATGATCCCAATCAATGCCTGGCGAGTATGGAAAACTGGATGATATCATAGAAGAACACAATACAAATGGTTGAGTGTATTTTTTTTTTTCTTTGATAGATAGTTGGGTGTATATTTTCCTCCACTCTTGGGTGTGTCATACCCTAGTTAAGCCTCATGACCCTCTTATATTCATAGTTATCCCCCTCTCCAACAGATCGGTCTTTTGGAATAGTTGGTTGGTTAACATAGTATTAGAATGCTAGGATTGTATAGGTCACGGGTTTGATTCTTTCCACCCTTATGGGCAAGGGGAAATGTTGAGTGTATATTTTCATCCACATTTGGGTGTGCCATACCCCAGTTAAGCCTTGTAACCCTCTTATATTCCTAGTACCCCCCAACAGATCGGTCTTTTAGAGTAGTCGGTTGGTCAACATGGTATCAGAGCACTAGGTGTGTATTAGTCGCAGAGTGGAGTGTATATTTTCCTCCACATGACCCTCTTAGAGTAGTTGGCTAGTTAACACAAATGAAGTTGGATGTGAGTGTAACACAAAGCAATTCAAGAACAAGAGAAAACTTCTTGGGTCCGTTACAAGATCTCGTAATTTGAGCACTAAAAAATAGTATATTTGATATCTAATTGATTACCTAATCTCATACCTCATTCTCAGATATTGCTCCTGAAGGAATTGGGCGATAAGGTTCATTAATTGCATCAATCTCTCGGTCATACCAATCATTGAGTGTCTACATATGTGAAAAACACACAGAGACAATCTTAATCCACTTAGTGATGTCATTCAGATTTGCCAATTAAGCAAAAACAAGCACCAAATTTTACATCCAATGAAAAAAATTTACTTGAGTATAGCCAGTGAGACATGGCCCAGACATTAGCATACAAACAATTGATTTTGCAACATCTTCCACATTCCAGTGGAAGTTTCCTGTAATGTGAACAAATATGAGAAGAAAGGTTGCAGATACAAAACTTGAAGAAATAGAATTACTAACAAAATATTCATCAAGAAGGTTACCAAACAAGAAACTGGAGGTAAATAAGCTCGGGATAAAAAAAATCTAAAAAAAAAGAAAAAGAAAAACACAACATTTAGCTGCTGTTATTCTGTAGAGGAGCATTAGCAGTAATGTTAACACATCCATAAGGGAACATTGAATTTCCAAATCTAAATTGAATTTATAAATGCTGAAATCAAGAGGTGGTGCATGGAGAACTTAACAGAAAATTCCAACATCAGACTGGCAGACAACAGTGGGACTGTGATAAAAAAAAAAAACACAAAGAATGTAATAAAATGGAAAAAAAAATAAAAAATTTACCAGAAGCAGCAGCCCCACAGACCACTCCCCAAACCAAAGGAGGCCATGTAACAGGCTTCATAAGTTGAAGACGTATCTTCCATTTATTCTGCACATAAAATAATGCCACAATCAACATCTAGTGTAGCTTCACTTGCTAGCATTGCAAGTAGTTCTATAAACTATTCTGCAAGGAAAACCAGAATATACATTCAACACATAAAGCTTATTGGGAAATGGATGGCAATAATCAATCAATTGCAATAAAAAACATCGCACCATTTTATCACCAAAGAAGAATCTCAAATGATTGTGATAAGAAATAACTGCACAACAAGGCAAAAAAACACGCAATTCTCCGCAATCTGCATTATGTTAGATCTCCTAAATTCCATGTCACCATATTAGTTGCTTGAGTACGGAGATTAAGCAGTGATACTGTAATAACAGAGGAAGAGCCTGTTGGTATCAACAACTGTGCCTTGTTGTTCTTTGATCATTGCCAAAGAACAACAATCATTTTAGGAATGATATGGCACCAAATTGACTCTGAGTCAACTTGGTTTTACCAAGAATCAATACATAATTCCACTGTGACTCGGGATTAGTCTAACTCAATCAACATCCAGGCCCAGATTTTTTCGCCTGACTTTGTCTTAACTTATCCAAGGTGCCGAAAAGGGCCAATTGGGGTGCCAATGGGTACCCAGTTACCTGATGTATCCGGAACTGATTAATCGATTAAACAGGTACGTAGTGGATTTATTTTACTTATAACTCATTTATAAGACACTAAGTAATCTAATTAAATATAAATCAATGAGGTAGATATAGTAGTAAATGTACTTTAGTTAAAATTATAATCTAAAGAGATTGTGGAGTATTTATTTATTTTACTTTCTCTTTAACAAAGGTCCATTCATATTCCCCATTCCCACCCAAAGTCAGTGTCAAATAAAGACTCCATATCCTTATTTTCAAATGAGGTTCAGTGATAACATTGCAAAAAATCTTTGCAAATCTTAGATCTGAAATCTACAACCTTCAAAACCTCCCTTTATCTAACCTAACCTTATTTTATATTCCTAAAACTAATTACAATGCCCTATTGCAAAATTTCGTAATTAACCTTTAAAATATAGCCAGATGGCCTTGTAAACTTTCACGATGGTCAATAAGCATGAAATCTTCACTTGAAACCCATTTTTATTATTTTAAAAAAAAAATCCTCTTCAATCTGAACCACCTTTTTAAAGTAGAACAGGCCTAGAATTGATAAAACATAAGTTGTCCTACATCAATCTTCACAACAATGTCTTTTCTCGCCCCTAATCCACTTAAAACCTAACAACTCCTACTCTTAGTCTTCACTCTTAAACACTAATTTTCAAATCTACCAATTTTATCTATCAACCTCATGATTTCAATTCCATAGGTAATTCAAGAAAAACTTTCAGTGTGAGAGAACAAATAAGGTCAGTAGAGCAATGGTTAGGTTGATCAGAATTAACATACTCAAATCTAAACTATAATTAAGCTTCTTTTTTTTTTTTTTGTTTGGGGGGGGGGGGGGGGGGGAATTTAACAAACAAATTACAGATATAAGAAGTTCATATCAAATCTTAAGAGTCAATCTTACAATAAATAAACTCCAAAGTGAATCGAAACATCAACACTCACTGTCTCTTGTGATGCTCCTTTAATGCCGAGAAGCTGATTGATACTTGAACCATTGGCAGATGGAGCGTTATCTGGTGCCTGAGATTTAACTGCCATAAAACAAAACCCAGACAACATCAACAACAAAAACACATTTGTTTGATCTTGAAAACTTAAAGAACTGAAATTAATGGAGAGAGAGAGAGAGAGAACCTTCATTGGTATCAGTTTCTGCAGCTCTGATTACAAATCTCCTTCCTGAGAAATTAGGAAATTTTTGCCTTGTTATTGTTTGTGGTAGGAGTTTTATGTGTGTGAGAGAGAGAGAGAGAGAGCTCACTTGTAGAAACAGAAAGTGGTTTGAGAACCAAAGAGGGTTCATGAAGACGGTTTGTGCTTCTGTTGGATAATATTGTCCATGAAACGCTGTTCAGTAAGGTCGCCATTGCCGACGAAGCTTACTACTTGCTTTTAGTAGCAACAAACAGATGGAACTTATTATGGAAGAAATGAAGAGAGAGTGAGAGAGGATGAAACGGTGGAGTGATAAGTTTGATCCTTTTGTCAGAAAACATGATTTAGATCAATGGCTACAATTGCATAGTTAGCAAATTAGTCTGGATTAATTCGAAAGCTACATCCAACAATTTATTTAAGGCTATAAATCCCAACCGTTGAATTTAATGGAGAAAACCTTTCCTTACTCTGAAATATCTCACGATTTGTAAAACAATACCTCAAATTTTGTTACGAATCTCGAGGTCTTTTTTATGTTGGATGGGACTTAGGTGATGTTTGTTAAACTGAAAAAAATAAGTGTTGAATAGCATTAAGTGCTGAAACTTATAAGCGTTGAATTTAAGTGCTAAAAAAGTTATTTGTTTAAATGATGAATCATGTTTGTTACACATTGCTGAAGCTGATAAATTGTCTTTGTTACCTTTACAATCATATTATACATTGTTTGCATGTTTCAAATACCTATTTCGTATCAAACACAATAAAATATATTATTTCTTATAAAATTAAAAGATAATTCATTTTTAAATAATAAATAATACTCAAATTTTAAATTTATAAATAATAATTTTTATTTATAAAAGCTCACAAATTTCAAATTAAAAATAATAATGTCATTCAAGTCACAAAAATTTGAAATCAACATTAAAAAAAAAAATTTAATTTTTGATGAATAATTTTCGATGGAAATGAAGGATGTGTAATTATAAAAGCACCCTATGAATTAATAAGAACAACCTACACCATTGCCATTTTTTTTTTTTTATATGGGTTAAAGTTTTTTGAATGAGCAAATTTTTTGTGATGATGGTCCAGAGATCATCCTTACCAAAAATCAGCCCATTTTGAGACTTCTAACCCATCAAAAATAGTTTTCAAAAAAAATAAAAAAAATTGACGAGTTATGGTTCTTAAACTTACTTTGATAGGGTTAGAAGTTTTAGAATGGGTTGATTTTTGGTGATGATGATTTTTTCATTGTAGAGATCGTCCTCATTAAAAATCAATTTATTCCAAAACTTTTAACCTATATAATATAAAATAATTTAGCCATGGTGTGGATTTATTAATTTGTGGGGTGTTGATATACTAATAAGGAGATCATCATCACCAAAAATCAATTCATTCCAAAAAATTTAACCCATATAAGACAATAATTTAGCCTTGGTGTGGGTTTTATTAATTTGTGAGGTGCTTATATATTTATTCATGAGATATAAGAGGTAATATCCTTTTAAGTATAAGGGCATACTTATTCGTGCTAAAAAAAATGAAGGACATATTTGTCTGTGTCGAAAAAAACGAAGTGCTTACCGCTTCAACAGTTTTTGTCAGCATCAAAATAGTGTTGAATTTTTTTCACTTATTTTCAATAATAAACGTTGAAAATATAGAATAAACAAACGCTGCTATTTTGACAAAAAATGCTGAATTTATTTTTTTTCAACAATAAGCATTGAAAAATAACACAAACAAACATTGTCTTAGTAAAGTTTTTTTTTTCCTCACTATCCTAATAAGGCTAGTCGGACTCTATATTATGTTTAGAGATCACCTCAAGTTTTTTTGGTCATTCTTCTCAAGTCACCACCCGACCCTCTATCCAGAGTCAATTTTCTTACACCCCTTTGACACATGCTCTCTTATGTGGCATGGGTTAGAATCATTGATTTTTTTTTTTTCTTGAAATACAAAACTTTACATCCACATAAATATGTACAATTGTGTATCCCAAGGCATGTGTCCAGGTGTGCGTTAGGAAATCATTATTCATCCATTTATATAGTGAAACACTTTCCTTGCTAACATAGTAAGATCTTAAGTCTTACTGAGTGTTGTTTTGCACAAATAGATTAACGCATTAGCCATCCAACACGACAATCCTCTCAATTTCATTGAAAAACTCATATTCAAAAGAAAGAAAGAAATTTCATAAAACAATTTATTTTGAGCTTGATCTAAGGTTTTGAAAATGGACAACTCCTAAACGTCTACTTAACTCGTAAATTTTAAATAAAAATTCAATAATGAAAAATAAATTTTCTTTTTCAAATTCCATAAAATTTTATCCTCTACAACCTTGGACCATCTGATCATCTTTTTAGATGCACAAGGTGGTCCCAAGGACCCTTAGTAGGGCTAGTCATATACATATACATATATATATATATATATATATATAGTTGCACATTGTGTTTCATGGCACACTATCGTAGAAGTGAGCACCGGACCATAGATCTTTCTCAATCATATCTTGAGAAAAAACATCTATGATTTCATGCACACTTCCATGTCAATACGATGTGAAATTCAATGTGTGATTCAACCACTTCATCAATTTTACTGAGTTTGTCATAGGATAGGATGGGCATCCTTTTTTTTTTTTTTTTTTTTTTTTGGGGGGGGGGGGGGGGGGGGGGGGGGGGGGGGGGGGAGGGAAAAAATAAATAGTAAGTTTGAGAGGAATTATTAAGAAAATGGGAGAAGAGGAAAGACAATAGGGTTGGTTATTTGGAGAGGTAATATTGAAAGAGGGTAGAAAAAAAAGGAAAAAAAAAAGAGTAAAACTTATCCTCGAGATACATTTTTTATCTGGTATAAATCTTTGGGACAGCGAGAGTAGTTCTATTTCATTATATATATTATAATTTGCACATGCCTACACAAGGGCATCTTCTTTGGAGTTTAAGGTATCAGAGGGAAAAAGAGGAAAAGCAATCTAGAAAATTGTAAGGATGTTTTTGGAGATGAATAAAAGGAAAAAATAAATAAATATAGTATAGAAAGCTTTAAGGGTGTATTTAAAAAATTATAGAAAAGAAAGGACAATAAAGTTTTGTGGGTGGGTGGGTTATACTTAGGAAGAGGAAGAAGAGAAAAGACAAAAGATTTCTCCCTTATCCGACATTGAAAAAAAAATACATAAATAACTTTCCTAAATATGAAGAAACCTTCAATAGATGTACACAAATAAATCAAGAACTTTAGCCTTGTAATTCTAAACAAGCAAACGTCATTTAAGCCAAGTCAATGTTCCTCAGAGCCAACTTAATCTAAATTTTGATTCTCTTAAAGCCTATATAACGGGTGAAGGAGTGGAATGTGGGTTAATCAACATGTTGATCCTCTAGTATTGGCTTAATGGCAATTTCATATCAATAAGTGGTTAATGTCTGTAGGTCGCGAGTTCGATATCCAATATGAGCATTAATTCCTTAGGGGCCACCCACGATGGCACATCCTCACTTATCTAGTGCATGTGATGTGTGGGCGTTGCACATGCTTTGATACTAATCCTTGGACAAGACCATGATTTATGGATTGGACAAAGCCCAAATACAAGCCCAGTCCGTTGTCTACAGGGATTCCTTATTACAAAAAAAATAAAAATCCATATTGTATCCCAACAATTGAACTATATAACTCTCATTATTATGAGTGGTACTAAAGTCTCTTTAGAGATCCCAAAAGACATAACCTGAGATTGATGCTTCACTTGGAGCTAAGTTAACTAATTAGGTTGTGCTTTGAACAAATCTAGAAGAAAGAATGGATGTAAATGAAGGGCTTAATTAAAGAGAACATCCTAGAACACTTCCACGAGCTCAAACTCTAGATACCGATTTTATTATTGGATAGCCTTGAAGTGGGGGCGTGGTTTTAAATCTCGTTCGAGATAGAAATGACTTGCCTGAGTCATCTCGATATTGCTAACCAATGAGACGGATGTACACAATGTCTTAATCTTCACACCATCTTGCAAGATAAACAAGATGTTTCAGATGGTATTTTGAATATTTCGGTCAAGTCAACCGGGATTTTTTATATTTTGATTAAAATAATTATTGTTTTGTATAATTTAAATAGTTTATTATATAAATAAAATACAAATTATTGTTTTGTATAATTTAAATATTTATTATATAAATAAAATACAAATTAATGACTAAACCTCTTCTAATATCTCTTCATTTAAATATATATAAATAAATCATTATAAACTGAATTAAAAGTGTTATCTCATTTGAGACGAATTGACCTGTCCAAGGCAACTCGGTCTCATCCATAAACAAGACATTAAACCGAGTTTTAGAACCATGAGTGGGGGTTAGGGAGTTTGGATCTCGAGTTTACTCTGACAACTCGAGAACTCAAGGACCACCCCACAATCAATTAAGAGTCAGGTTTTTGATGACTCACGAGAAACATTTGATCCCGATTGTGTAAAGATGAAGTCCAATGGTCAGGATTTATAACATATATTGGTAACATGCGTCTTGAAAATACTTATCTCTAGGATAAATCCCAGCCATTAGATTGCATATGACTAACTTGGAAGGAAGGAATGTCATGGGCAAACCACAATTCAACCATAAGATAATGTAGAGAACCACAACATCACCATTGTTGGGAACAAGTAAAGGATGGGTTGATTTTTGGTGAGGATGATCTCCTCATTGTAAAGATCATCCTCATAAAAAATCAACTTATTTCAAAACTTTGAACCCATATAAGACAAAATAATTTAGCCATGGTATGGGTTTATTAATTTGTGGGGTGCTTATATACTAATAAGGAGATCATCCTCATCAAAAATCAACTCATTTTAAAACTTTTAACCCATATAAGACAATAATTTAGCCATGGTGTGGGTTTATTAATTTGTGGGGTGCTTTTATATTTATCCATGGGATATAAGAGGTAATATCCTTTTAAGTATAAGGGCATACTTATCCGTGCTAAAAAAAATGAAGGGCATACTTGTTCGTGTTATAAAAAATGAAGTGCTTACCGCTTCAATACTTTTTTTCAGCATCAAAATAGTGTTGAATTTTTTTCACTTATTTTCAGCAATAAGCGCTGAAAATATAGAGTAAAGAAATGCGCTATTTTAACAAAAAATGCTGAATTTTTATTTATTTTTTCAGCAATAAGCGCTGAAAAATAACGCAAACAAACAATTGTCTTAGTAAAACTTTTTTTTTTCCTCACTATCCTAATAAGGCTAGTCAGACTCTATATTATGGTTTAGAGATCACCTCGAGTTTTTTCGGTCATTCTTCTCAAGTCACCATCCGACCCTCTATCAAATTAATTTATTTTAAGCTTGATCTAAGGTTTTGAAAATGGACAATTCCTAAACTTCTACTTAACTCCCAAATTTTTAAATAAAAATCTTCAACGATGAAAAATAAATTTTCTTTTTCAAATTCCATAAAATTTCATCCTCTACAATCTTGGAGCATCCGATCAATCTTTTGGATGCCACAAGGTGGTCCCACGGACCCTTAGTAGGGCTAGATGTTTCTTCAATCATATCTTGAGAAAAAAACATCTATGATTTCATGCACACTTCCATGTCAATACAATGTGAAATCCAATGTGTGATGCACCCACTCCATCAATCTTACTAGAGTTTGTCATAGGATAGGATGGGGGGGGGGGGTATTTTAAGCTTGATCTAAGGTTTTGAAAATGGACAATTCCTAAACTTCTACTTAACTCCCAAATTTTAAATAAAATTTCAACGATGAAAAATAAATTTTCTTTTTCAAATTCCATAAAATTTCATCCTCTACAATCTTGGAGCATCCGATCATCTTTTTGGATGCCACAAGGTGGTCCCAAGGACCCTTAGTAGGGCTAGATGTTTCTTAATCATATCTTGAGAAAAAACATCTATGATTTCATGCACACTTCCATGTCAATACAATGTGAAATCCAATGTGTGATGCAACCACTCCATCAATCTTACTAGAGTTTGTCATAGGATAGGATGGGCATCCTTTTTGTTTTGGGGGGGGGGGAGGGGAGGGGAGGGGGGGGGGGGGGGGAGGGAAAAAATAAATAGTAAGTTTGAGAGGAATTATTAAGAAAATTGGAGAAGAGGAAAGACAATAGGGTTGGTTATTTGGAGAGGTAATATTGAAAGAGGGTAGAAAAAAAAGTAAAAAAAAAAAGTAAAACTTATCCTCGAGAAAATGTGGTATAAATCTTTAGGACAGAGAGTAGGACTCAACTGTTTCATTATATATACTATAATTTGCACATGCCTACACAAGGGCATCCTCTTTGGAGTTTAAAGTATCGAGGCAAAAAGAGGAAAAGCAATATAGAAAATTGTAAGGATATTTTTGGAGATGATTAAAGGGAAAAAGAAATAAAAATAATATAGAAAGTTTTAGGAATGTATTTAAAAAATTATAGAATAAAAAAGACAATAAAGTTTTGTGGGGGGTTATACTTAGGAAGAGGAAGAAGAGAAAAGACAAAAGATTTCTCTCTAATCTAACATTAAAAAAAAAAAAAAAAACTTTCCTAAATATGAAGAAACCTTCAATAGAAGTACATAAATACATCAAGAGCTTCAGCCTTGTAATTCTAAAGAAGCAAACGTGATTATTCCTTAGAGCCAATTCAATCTCAATTTTTATTCTCTTAAAGCCTATGTAACAGGGGTGAAGGAATGGAATGTGGGTTAATCAACATATTGAACCTCGAGTGTTGGCTTAATGGAAATTTTAGACCGATAAGTGGTTAATGCCTATAGGTCGCGAGTTCGATACCCAATATGAGCATTAATTCCTCCGGGGCTACTTGCGATGGTGCATCCTCACTTACCTAGTGCATGTGATGTGTGGGCATTGCATGTGCTCCGATACTAGTCCTTGGACAAGACCATGATTTATGGATTGGACAAAACCCAAATACAAGCCCAGTCCGTTGTCTACAAGGATTCCTTATTACCAAAAATAAAACTCCATATTGTATCCCAACAATTGAATTCGGTCGAGTTAACTGGGATTTTTTATATTTTGATTAAAATAATTATTGTTTTGTATAATTTAAAGATTTATTATATAAATAAAATACAAATTTATGACTAAACATCTTCTAATCTCTCTTCATTTAAATATATATAAATAAATCATTATAAACTGAGTTAAAAGGGTTCTTTCATCCGAGACGAATTCACCTGTCCAAGGCAATTCAATCTCATCATTGACAAGACAAGACATTAAACCGAGTTTTAAAACTATGAGTGGGGGTTGGAGAGTTTGGATCTCGAGTTTACTCTGACGACTCGAGAACTCAAGGACCACCCCCACAATCAATTAAGAGTCAGGTTTTTGGTGACTCATGAGAAACATCTGATCCCGATTGTGTAAAGACGAAGTCCAATGGTCGGGATTTATAACATATCTTGATAACACGTCTTGAAAATATTTATCTCAAGGATAATCCCAGCCATTAGATTGCATATGACTGACTTGGAAGGAAGGAATGCCATGGGCAAACCACAATTCAACCATAAGACAGTGTAGAGCACCACAACATCACCATTGTTGGGAACAAGTAGAGGAAGACTTCTTGATATTGACATAAGATCACCCAAGGCCCAAGTTCATATGAATATCAGTATAAAAAAAAAATTAAAGAAAGTATACATCTGAACTGTTTTTGAATTAATAGAACAAAACAAATCCAAAGTAAGCAAATTGTATCATTTTTGAAATATTCAGGAACAAAAAGAGAAATAAATGAAAATAAATCCATTTTAGAGGTAAAAAAAACTTCATGGAGAACGAAGGACCTTATTAACCGAGAAAACTTCTTACTCACTAACATCCATTTCAAGATCATAATCAATCTTATCCGACGCTCGAGTAATAAAGAAGAGAACAAAACCCACATCAAATCAAATGGGAAGGGTGCATGGAGAGTACGGGAGTTGACTCGCCCAAGTCATCTCGTCTGATATGATATAAATCATTTAACGTTGGTTTATTTATCAATATATTTTTATATTCAAATAACTATAATTTGACTTTTATAAAATAAGGTGGATTAGAAGATGATTGATGAAAAGATCTTACATGTATTCTGATATTAAAATTTTAAATTATTAAAAAAGAATTATTTATAAAAAAAAGTACAAAAACCCAATTATCATGGTTAAGTTTTATTAACTCGGAAGAGAATTTCAAAATATCGAATGATTCCTATTATATCTTAGATGAGTCAATGTGAAGGATGATTCACAATGAAAATGGGAATATGCTCTCTTCTTTTACCCATATCTATGCAATCTTCATGTAAGAATAAGATTCTTATTTCCTTAGTGGGAATGTGATGCCTGATTAAAAACAAACACTGAATATCTTGAGAAGGAGAATTTTTGGGGGAATTTTCTTAGAGAAGGTCCAAATTCTTGGAGAATCTAGGTTTTTAGAAAATATAATTTTGTTTTTTTTTCTTTTTCTTTTCCTTTTAATATTCCTCTTTGGGGTTTTTGGAATCTTTATAGGATATATTACATAGACCCAAATTCCCCTTATTTGTCAGGAATCATCATAAGAATCTAAACATCTCCTGATTTGCCAATTAGGTTCCAAGCTATTGGGTTTTTTGGTATCTTTTTCGTCATCGATTCGACCAATATTCCAAAACAGTATAAGTTATTTTCTAAGGAATTTTTTTGCTAGAAATTTGTATTATTTGATAAGTAATGCAAACAAACCATGTAGATAGTGGAGAAAACCCACTAAGAGAGAAGATGAAAGAAAAATCAGTAAAAAACTCTTATTATTTTAGGGTAGTTGCTAAAGAATTGAATACAACCTTGAAAAGAGAGATGATTAGGTTCAGTTGACTCGAGAAATAGCATACGATCTTGACTGTGTAAACATAAAAATCAACAGTTAAAAATTATCCTTAAGATAAACTATCTTCGGGATATGTATTACAGGGATACATATAAAATCTCAACCGTTGGATGTTGTCTTACAAGGTTGGGATCAATCACTAAAGACTAATGCTGGAGTGACACATAGGGAGGACCCATTTGACGTGGTGGCGCGCACATAACGATTACGTGTGCTCTACCATGTTAGATGTGTCTCCCGTGTGTCACCCCAACACGACTCGTCACTAAAACACCTCTAGAGAAGATGTAACAATACTACTTAGAAACTAAAATTCTCCCAAAAGATCAAAAGAAGAATTGTACAATGATCTAGCTATGCTAGCTTACTAAATCAGATGTTTGGAAACTACCTCAAAAATATATATAATAATAATCAAAACACAGACATCCAGATCAAAAGTTACGTTATATTTAAGTGCAACATTGTTTTTATGACGCCAAGGAAACCTTGTTTGGAAGGTTAACTTCTTTTTTTTTTTTTTTATAAATAATTTTATAGTATCTTGCAAATTATTTGAAATTTTCATATTTGATAATACTAATAAATAATAATAATAATTTCTTTCACAAGATTTTCTAAGAACAAATTTTCAAAGCTTCAACATATGACCTAAATGGCAAATTCAACTCTCTTGAAACAGAATTAGGAAATCATTTTTTTTTCTCAAAGTTATATGAGGTCCATTATAGGATTCCTTTCCTTGCCCATTTTTTTATTCTATGTGTTGGGGCCCTAATACTCAGCAATGAATAGATTTGGACTTTAAAGTGGTACTCTTAAAAAATAAACAAAATGAAAAAAATAAAATAAAAACGTTTTCCATTTTCTCCAGAAAATTTTATTATTTTTCTGTTTGTCTTTCTAACCCTCATTTTCAACACAAAAGAACATTATTTTATCGGAACAAATTACCTACACAGTCAATGGAGAGAAGAATTCTCTATAGTCTTGAGATTTTCATCTCACAAGCCAAAAGCTGATGGGGACCGACGTGTTTCTCATTGCACCCATCTATCTCAAGTGATAAATTTAATTATTTTTAACTAGAGAAACATTTTCCTTGGTAAGATTTTAATTCTGCCCCAAATGGATTGCCACATTAACAATCTAACACCACAACCTTCTAAATTTTCTCCACAAAAAAAAAAAAAACTCAGATCCAATTTTAGCTTTTTTCGAAAAATAATTTTCTTTGGACTTAATTCAAGTTTTTGAAAATAGCCCGCTACCAAACTTTCACCTTTCGACGGTGAAAATAATGTTTTTTCCAAAATTCATAGAATTTTGTCCCCTACAACCCCTGAAGCATCTGGTCGTGGGTTTTTTTTTTGTTGTCACAATGTGAGCCCAAAGACACTTAGTAAAGGTGAAAATCCTTACTAACTTAATAAGGCTAGTCAGACTCTTCTAACTATTTACAAGAATTATAGGGAAAAAACCATTTTATGAAACAATAACAATTTTAAAAAAAAACCTCCTCCTCCCCCCTCTTACGTGGAAGCGGATCCTCTGTAGCACATGGTTCCTATGATAAATTTGTAGTACATTTTCAATAGTTGAAAGAGTGCCACATCAACAATAAAATTAGATCTCACACTTAAAATATGAGGAATTCAGTAGCCGTTCATTTTTAAAGGCATGAATCAGTATTAAATTTTTTTGTTTTGTTTTGTTTTGTTTTGTTTATCAGATCTAAGTCACGATCACAAGAGGTTGAGATGTTAGTTTTTTTAAGAAATACCTCTCTCATCATTTGAAAGTGTGTTACAAGGTTGCCACATGAGTTGTGTGCTATCGAGGATCTGCTTCCCTCTTACCTACAATATTCTAATTTCAAAAAGGGTGTTTTACCATTTTTGAAATTAAAATGAATATCCTACTATTTTGAAAGAAAATCAATTTCTGTGAGTGATTGGAAGACTGTTGGTCAATAACACATAAAATCTTATCAAGATGTGTAAAAGAAGAGAAGCAAATATCTCAACTCAATTAAATGATTCTCAATTGGATCATGATCAATTTAAGCGAGATCAAAATCGGTTAGATTTTTAATAGAAACAAAAAAGATGATTACATGATTAACGGCATTTTCAGGCCTAGAGGCAGATTCAATATTGATTTCACGTGCACTCAATAATTGGTTTAGACCTCTATATCAACACCATCGTGGACTTGATTATCGACTATGCTTTATAGTTTTTTAGATTTTTACTTTTCATTAAGTTTCAAATTCTATAACAATTCTATTATTCATATAAGAAAATTTTGTCTTTTAAAAATATTTTCTCCAAAATAAATGTGTACTGTTTCAATATTTTCGAGGCTTAATTTTCTTGAACTCTTGTAATAGTGACTAAGATACATTGGACTACAACATTTCCTCACAAGTGTACACCATCAAATCACTTGACAGAAGTGACTTATTATTAAAGGGTTGGGGTTGGGTTCCCTTAACTCAAGACATAACTCGTGATCTTAACATGGTACACGTAAAATCTAAGGGTCACTAGAGTGCAATTCTCTTGGTTTGTTTTGTCAAAATAATTCTGATTATATTAAATTGAAATATAAAAGCAGAGGCATTTACAACAATTCAAATTTAAGTGTCTAGCCACTTCTACTTTGCCTCCTCTCATTATAATACTTTTTTTTTTTTTTAAAAGATCAACAGGGTTAAGGTAGACCTAGACCAGCTACAATCGAAGAACTGAGACACCACAGGCATATTGATAAATAACAGAGATAAGGTCAATAGAGAGCAACTCACAATGTAATTCAATACAACATAAACTATTCTGATAGGAAGCAAGCATGTCAGCAGTCATATTGGCCTCTTTAAAGACGTGGGTGAAGTATATTTTGTTGAAGCTGTCAAGTAAGTTCCTTACAGCAAAGACAACACGAAGTACACTCCACGAGGGGCTCTACCTACCCTTTAGGACTTGGACAACGAATAAGGAAACAAATTGGATCTAGATCTTACAACATCCTTTAGAGATTGCTAACTTGATCCTATGAAGAATTTCCTGGAGCTCATGAGAAATGGTAGAGATTAGAACTTCACATCCAGCAATAGCCGTCAAAGATGTACTTTCTCCCATTTGGTTAGAAATGGGACACTATTGATCCAATATGTTATCAAATAAGATCTGCATCGAAATTCAAAATCCAAATCCTTGATTGAGATCTTTAATTTTGAGTTTGATCTAGTCCATTGACACCTATGATTCTTTATATCATATCATACGCTTCCTCGAATATTATCATATTGGATCCTTATCGATTTGGGTCCTCTTTAGATCCCAAATCCTCGATTCCAACCTTAAGTTATGAGATCTGATTGCATTCGATTTCGGATCCTACCTGACCCATTTATAGCCCTAATTTAAATATCCAATCTACTTAAGCAAGCTCTTTATTAATTTATTATTATTATATGAAATTTTCACCATAGAATCCAAATAACGATGAAATAAGGCATCTAAGATTGAATATTCACGCGTACAAACCATCAACTTTCCCACTCAATTCCAACAACCTATATTCTAGTCTCTCATTATTCCCATATGCCAATATGAGGCTCATTGACTCATGAATGGGCCCCATCTTGAAATGATTATATCCATTGGATGTTCTTTATATGCTTATAATGGAATTTTAAGGGGATATTATCAAAGCAATTACTTTATATTTTGCCAAAATTAATGCTAAATCAATCATGTTTTATTTATCTTTATTTTTTTTCTATTATTTATTATAATTATAAATATTTATGAAAACAGTGAAAATGATTACATGATGTATTATTGTTGTCTGGACAATTTGATGAATTTACCGTTATGCTCTTCGGTTGAATGGAGGTTCACAAGAAGATTAAGTAAATTGCAAATGTGATCGTAGACAAACAGTCAATGTTGTTAATAAATAAAAAATGAATTACGGAATCAGATATATGACCATTTTCATAAGTATATTTTTTTTTTAAATGACCGTTTGAATATTTATTTATTTTTTCAAAATACTTGATCATTTTCATTAAATAATTTTATTTTGACATATTAAACCTCATCTTCAACATCTTGTATAAAACCTTTGATTTTTCTATCCAAAATTTGATCCTCTTCTACTTCCTCAAAAATCTTATATTATTCTCAACGTTTGAAGGTTGAAGAAGGTCGAATCTTAATGCTTAAGATTGGGTAATTTTTTATTTTTTAAATTTAGATGTTAAAGATGATAAATTTAGGAGGAGAAAATCAAGGGGTTTTAACCCGAGTTTGACAAATAGATAGCATTTAAGTCATTTTGATTCGTCTCTTAGGGTCGAGGGGAGTATGTCATCACCTAGAAAATCTGGGTATTTCGCATATTCACTAAAATATAAGGATTTGTCTAAATCAGCATTTATTTTTCTAAAAAAGAAGTCGAAAAGATTATGGTGGGAGAAATTTGTAGTTTCCACTTATCTTGATAAATTCCAAGAACCATTAAAATCCTACTTTGATGCACTCCTTGATTCTTGGCACCATCAAAATACATGCTAATTCACACTTATCTAGCCATTTAAATCATCGGGGAATAAAAAAAGCAAAGAAAAGATGAAGGGTTTGGATGATTGTAGGGATTTTTTTTTATAAAGAGAATATGAATTCCTTCAAAAGTTAATTATGAGAAAAATAAATTTCTTCGTTTGATTGCACTTAGGAAAATGTCATCAAAAAAGAGAGTTGGCCTTTTGTTTTCGGGTAACTATGAGAGAATAACATTTGGAGGTGGGAAAATTAGTTTCCTAGGGGTAGGGTGGGAAATTTTTCACATTGATTATTGGACAATCACTTTGGGGGAAGAAGATGAATTTAAAAAAAATATATAATTTTTTTTTTTTTTAAGAATTGGCTATCTTTGTAGACAATAGATTGGGCTCGTATATTGGCTTTGCTAGGTCTGTAGATCATTGTCTAAGGACTAGTCTTGTGGCACGTGCAATACTTACACATCACACATACCAAGTAAGTGATGGTGCACTTTTGCGGGTGGTCCCTGAGAAATTATTGATCATATTGAATATCAAACTCATGATCTACTGGCACAAAAAAAAAACACAATTATACACCTTAAAAATATATTTTCCGATCATTTTTCATGTGCAATTGTACAAATCTTGAACAATGATTATCTTTTGAGCTTTCTTTAGAACTCGTGGCTTATTTTGTGTCATTCATTGTGGATTCGTCCTTTATTTTAAAGATTATGTGTTTTTTTTTCTTTTTCTTTTGGATTTCTTGTGATGATCAAAATATATTTCTTTTTGATTTCCTTAGTACAGAGTCCCATCGAAATCTTTCTATTTTGGATTTAATTTATATTTTGTATTAATCTATTTTTTTTTTTCCTAATTCAGCTTAGGTTTGTCATTATTGATCAGCATTACTATGTTTGTCTTGCAAGGACACCTGGCCGTTTTTGGTATAAAGAAATTGTTTGACCAATTAACTATAATTATTATTCCTCCACTGACAGAGGCGCAGAGAAGTTACCACACTCTAAGGTTTCGTTCACGTGGAAGTTGAGTTGGGGCACCAAAGACGTGTCCACTTACTTCCACTTACTTTTCCACCTCAACCTCTCCTAATTTGGAAAGTTTTATCTGAACAGCCATACCATAAATGGTAAAAACCAGGTAGATTCCTTGTACACTTAAAAGGAACATGATAAGGAAAAACGAAAATTTTCTCCTTTTCTCACATGGCTGTGATAAGTTGAAGAAAAATGTGGAGGCACTTTGGACTGGCCACCTCAGTCATATGCTGATATAACTGGTGTTTTTGAGTAATGATAATCTCACACCCCCACGTGGCATATTCAAAATACCCTCTTGACATAGGATGTGTCAAAATCATAGATTTTCTTTGATCGACATAGATTTATGGGGATGTGCAGTTATGTATCCCGATGCATGAAGTCTATGATTCTAGCACAAGTCATGCCAAGAGAGTATTTTTAGTATGTAACATGGGGGAATCAGATTATCACAATACTTTTAATATTTATGAAAATGATCATGTGTCTTGATTTTATAATTTTTATCAAAATGGTTATATATATAATAATTAGGTATCCCTGTAAATAGCAGACTGGACCCATATCTAGACTTTTGTCTAGTCCATAGACCATGATCTTGTCTTAAGACTAGTCCCAGAGCACATGTAATGCCCACACATCACACACACCAGGTAAGTGAAGGTGTATCATTGTGGGTGGCCCTGGGGAATTAATGCTCATATCTACAGGCATTAACTGCTTATCAGTCCAAAATTGCCATTGAGCCAATCCCTCGGGGTTAAATGGTTATATATCTTACACGATCATATTTATTGTTTTACTTGTCACGTGATCTGAGGTTTGGGGTAGGGTAACCTCATCCTTGATTGCAAACGATCTAGATTCATTGAAAAATAATTTTGTAAATTATATAATTACTTTTGGCAAAATATGTCATGTGTGTAAAATAGTGACACAACAAAAAGAAGAAGAAAAAAAAAAATTGCACACGAACCATATTAGGATTTACATGGTTCGACAATGTATCTATATCCATGTATCAAAACCAATCTTTTGCACTAAGAAATTAATGGAGCTGCTATATAAGAAAAATCCACTTAAGATTTTAATCCCAAATCCAATCCCAAAAAATCTTGTACATCCCTTCCACTTTCTCTTTAAATCTTATAAGAAGAAACTTCCCTTGTAGTTTTTACAACTTTATAGATCTCTATTTATAAACAAGAAGTTACTAAACACATGTCTATCTTCCTCGAAATAGAAAATCCTAAAATAGAAGAAATTCAAAAGAAAATATTACATAATTTCCTTTTAATAACTCTAAAAATAAAAACCCCCAAAAATTAAAATACAAGACAATTGTTCAACAATCCCCATGTTGGCTTGAATTCTACTGCATTTGAAAAAAATCGTAAGTATCCCACACAACGAACTTTGCATCGCTTATGTCGGGGATGCAACTCCACCTCAAACCTAAATCAACCTGACTCAATTACCTATCTACTAGCATTGCCCAATCATTAGCCCCTTAAACCCTTGGCTACACATACTATCATATCATCTTAGTCCACCCTGACTCAATCACATGACCAATGCACATGTGTAGTTGCCCCCAGTCGACTGCCTAGTAAAGTCTAGAGAGAGACCTTGCCTTGTCCTTTTTAATTGTAGGAATCACCTCACAATCATCTGCAACTTGAAAACACAAATTTATCTTTATTTCATCCATGAAAGAGACTCTCCGTAGATATCTATTACTTTGTAAACCCCATTTTCCAATCTTTCATTGAGGTCTTATAAACATCGTGCATCGCAACATTTCCTATGAGATGATACAACTCACCGCACTTTTCTCTTCTCATTATTTGGACTATGCAACCGCGTGTGATTTTTATAATTCCACCTCCAATTGGATACCTACAACCCATAGAGTCCAAATTACCAAGTGATGTTAGATCCGTCTACATTTTAGGGACAAAAAATCATATCACCAAAAGAATGTACTACACTATCAAACATTTTTATTTTTATTGTACCAACTCTTGTGACGTCACAAACTGATTCATCACCCAAAAAAATCACACATGTCTAATTTTCTTGGAATGTATCAAAATACGCCCATTTAGAGCGTATATAAACAAAATAACATGAATATAATATCCACTCATCTTTGGAAAATATGTGCATACCTTTGGAAACTATGAGAACATCTTTATAGTCATCATCACTTTCCATTATAACAGTTGTGCTAATAAAACTATCTCCACTTTCTTTTACGTAGAAACCGAACATTCCATTTTGATATGCCCATATTCCTTGTAGTTGTAGTGTTGTATATTGTCATTCCCCTTCGTTTTGGATCTAATCTTATTATTTTAAAATTCTTTATTCGAAGTCCTTTCTCGTTAATTCCCTCAGCGAACAATCAACCCTTGAGCATTGCCTTCAAGATTTGGTCTTCTCATAATATCATTTGATAAAAGCGTTTTTTTGTACAGAAGTGCAGTCACCAAATTGTCGTATGAATCTGAAAATGAGATTAGAAACATAAGGGTCTTGTCTTCTTCCTCCGACTTAACATCAATTTTGTGAAGTTGATCCAAGATTTGATTGAACATATTCATGTGCTCCAGGAGATTCACACCCTCTGTCATCTTCAAGGCACGTAATTGCCTTTTTAAAAATAACCCGTTGGTCAAGTCAAGTTCTTACCCATGTAGAGATTTTCCAATTTCTCCCACAATTCTAGTCCCGATTCCTCATCCATAAAGTTAAACAAAATGTTATTTGCAAGATAAAGTCGAATAGTGTTAATCGTTCTCACTTTGATATATTTCTAATTTACATGTCATATTCTCTGGTCGAATAGATTTTCCTTTCAATGCCCTAACTAGGTCTTTTTGAACCAAGATGTCATTCATCCTTATTTACCACATATTGAAACTATCATTCTCATTGAATCTCTCGACCTCGAACTTTGTATTTGAATTCTTTACTGTAATCCATACAAACTTGTTGTCTCTGATACCAATTTGTAAAATAGTCACGTAATAAAAAAAAAAAAATCACACTATGATTTACATAGAATTAAAACCAATATCATTCACTAAAAATCAATTGAGAACAATATAAAAAAGAAAAAGAAAAACACTCAATATTTAAATTTCAAATCCAAGCCCAAAAAATCTTTTACATTCCTTCATTTATAAAAGGGGTCACTAAAATATGTCCATCTCCCTAAAAATAGAAAATTCAAAAAAAAAAAAAAACAATCAAAATAAAATATTGCATAATTTTCTTTTAGTAATTCTAAGAAAAGAAACTTAAACAAATTAGAATACAAGACAATTACTCAACAATATAATTGTAATCGTGAAAAACATAATTATCAGATTAGGTATATTTGTTTTCTTATATATATACTTTTTCTCTCATTTGTCAACAGTTGATTCAATAATTTTGCTAATTATATATTTATTTTTTGTAAAATACATTGTTATTGTGAAAAACATAATAACAAGATCAGATATACGATTGTTTTCATAAATATTTAAGAAAAAATAAATAGTGAGTAATTTTGATATAATGCAAAGCTGTTTTAATAAATTTTCCCATAATAAAAGCTTGGTATTGGAAACCTTTCTCTCATCTGTCTCTGTAGATAAAAACCCCTAAAAAAAGAATCGTTGTCCCATGCCTTTAGCTTTATTGATATAATAATAGTTATCATTAGTTTATGAATGAGATTAGACTGTAATTAGAGTCATAAAGACAATCTAATTACAAGCGTATCGATAAGGAAAGAGACACCTCACTTCAAATCCCACCTACCCAACATACGGACAAAACATAGCTGTACGGAAAATGGACCATACTCCATCATATAGGCCAACACTTCCACCCAAACGAACCCCACTAATAAAAATGCAGATAGAAACCAAAAGTTGGATAATTTTGATTATTGGTCATTATTGTAATATGGAATGAGGTGAGATGATTAAGGTGAATAAACTTTGTGTAAGAGATATTTAATCAAGATTTTCATTGTGAATTAACCATCTCAATGATGCGGCCGCGATAAAAAATGATAAAGCCATTCAAAGTAAATTTATATTTTTTTGTTTGGACATAAACTCTAATACGAGGACACAAACTACAAAGGGTAGCAAGTAAAATCTAATTTTTTTGTGAAGCATGATTCAAAAGAAAGAAAGTTGGAGTTACAGGGATCTGGAAATGAAGAAGAAGACTAAATAGATATTTTTTACAAGGTTGGAGAGTGTTAGAAGAAAAAATACTCCATCATATAGGCCCAACACTTCCACCCAAACGAACCCCACTAATAAAAATGCAGATAGAAACCAAAAGTTGGATAATTTTGATTATTGGTCATTATTGTAATATGGAATGAGGTGAGATGATTAAGGTGAATAAACTTTGTGTAAGAGATATTTAATCAAGATTTTCATTGTGAATTAACCATCTCAATGATGCGGCCGCGATAAAAAATGATAAAGCCATTCAAAGTAAAATTTATATTTTTTTTGTTTGGACATAAACTCTAATACGAGGACACAAACTACAAAGGGTAGCAAGTAAAATCTAATTTTTTTGTGAAGCATTGATTCAAAAGAAAGAAGTTGGAGTTACAGGGATCCTGGAAATGAAGAAGAAGACTAAATAGATGTTTTTACAAGGTTGGAGAGTGTTAGAAGAAAAAAAAATTCTCATAGAAAATCAATATAAGATTTCAGAGAATCTCGAATTGACCAATCATGCAAATTACTAGTATTGAAGGTATCCTTAACTTACAAAATTATCCTCGTGAGATTTCAATCATCCAAGGGACTCCACCAATAAGTTCTTTCTCTTACGTAATTTCATCTGTTCAAAAAAGAACCAACCCTTTGGATTGGTATAAAAAACACCATTGAATTTTAAAATAGTACGATTTAATCCAAATTTTCACCCAATTGAACTTGTCTAGCATAAGTCGAATCTAGAGTCTATTAATGAAGTAAATTCAATGAAGCAACAACTGGTATCATGGAGAAGCGGCCATAAATTGGAGAGTCTTGACCAATGTGAAAGATCATTTGATGTAGTTGAACTAACGAAATCGTGGGTTGTTCGATCAAGTGTATTGCTTGTAGTAGTGATCCTTATATATCTTATTAAAGATCAAAATACGATCAAAAGAAAAAAAATCTCTATATTTTATAAAATCCCAAATTGACTTTTCTGTGAGCAAAGATATTTCCTTATGAACATAAACCCACAGTTCAATTGGTTTAATACATTGCAAAGCAACTTTTTGATTTTGAGTTCAAGTCTACCTTACCTATAAAAAATCATTTTTTTTTACGAGTAATTAATGTTTCTCAATCCGACTAATTTCTTGGTCGATATTAATATGGTTCGTATTGTCAGATTTCACTTCATCAAGTTTCTCAATTCGACTAATTAATGTTATTTTTATACCATATTATCGATCTCAAATCCTGATAAATTACAGTTTAAAAAAAAATTATTACTTATATATCTCATCATCTTGGTGAGTTCGTTCGGGAGTTTATTATTACGTGCACAGAAAAACCCTAACTCAGTTACTGGAGTTCGCGAAGACAGTAGAACGAGATCGAGAGGGTGGCAATGGGGCAGAGGAACTTGGGAGAGCTGATTCACCTCAGCATTATAAGAAATACGCTGAGAAACGGAGGAATCACGGACGGCGTAAGGGTTCGGGGTCCAATCGTCGAGGCTCGACTTCGTTGCCGGATGTTACAGCGATTGCCTCTGCGGTGGAGGAGAAGCGTAATGGTCCAGTACCGGTGGATGACCGGAATTTTTCTATTCCGGTGGGGTTGGCTCGGTTACACACTCTTCCTGAAGGTATGCCCTTGTCGGACTTCTCCCTGGAGTGAAAACTGAATTGAACTTAATTCGTAATTATTGGGCTTTATGATCGATGTTGTGGGTTTTATTGTACTTGTTATTATTGTTTGTTTTCTAAAAAAAGAAACAAAATGACGGTATATTGGATTTTTAGGAAGTTTGGATTGTATAGTTATATGTGGATTCTGTTGGGAACTGGGAAGTGCAGTTGAGTTATATTAAGTTGAATTCAAATTCTTGATTCTTATACCATGGTTGGAGATATTTGGAAATTTGGGTAGTTATGGATTGGGGAATGATATGGGCTAAACTTTCCTCACCACTGACACCTCCGTAGTTTTGGTATATTGGTTGGGTTCCTATCATAGTTATCTTTGCATTATTTAGCCATACTCTTAATTTTATGAATAGGGGATTTTTGGTGTGCAAGAAACATGAAATTTCGAACTTGGCCACGCATGAACACAATCTATTAGGGATTGAGCAACATGGGATTCAATTATATCTAGAATCTTTAGTTCTTGCAGAATCGATTTCTTGATCCAGACGGAGCCATTTAACTCTTGGGCTCCCTTCGTTGGTGATCTCTCTTGGACATATTTTTTGACATTTTAAAAAAGGAAAGTGGGTTAGTAGATTAGTGGCAAAGACAGGTTTGGATGGAAGTCTGTCTAATCCTTATGCACAGATTTTCCAGCTTAGCAAGTTGTGAACACTCTCTTGGGAACTTTGCCATAACCTTGGCTTTCCACCTGTAAAGACGATAAAATTCTACTGAGGAAAACGGTACTAATGTGGAGCACCTCATGCTGGGTTTGAATTTGATTTGCTCAAAGTTACGTGCCCTTTTATTTTTATTTTTAAAACTTCTTTTTGATATGGGGGAATAGCTTTATTGAAGTAAAGAAAATAAATGATGGGCAAATGTTTGAGGAAGTAAAAAATGAGTGGAAAGAGAAACGAAAATAAATTCAATAATGCGAGGGGACCATGAAAAATAATATTCAAAACATAACATGCGTCAAGTTCTTAATTTGGTCTGAGTCAACATGGTATTACCTCACAAAAAAAGTTTTGGCTGCATCTTGAGTCAACTGAAATGTTTTCAAGAGGTTTTTATATTGTTCCTTATCAAGTAAGCAACCCTCAATGTATGTCATGAACTCCCCTCCTCCCCCACCACACACACACACAATTACCATCACACATCCCAGTGTTTTACCATTGTTCCCAAGTGTTATTATGGGATGTGTTACCATTGTTCCCAAGTGTTATTATGTTACAACATCCCAATTTTTGACCATTGTTCCCAAGTGTTCTTTTGAATATTTTCTCTCATTAAAGTATTCTTTTGAACTTTCACCAAGAGTTCTCCGTGCACACAAATGTTATGATATTGAAGAACCATTCATATGACCGTTTTATTATATTTTCTCATTTTGGGAAATCACACTTTATTCTTTCCCAATGTGACAACCTGGTGTGGGGTGATGATTTCTCATGCAGAAATGCGAAAATAATTTAGAATTTCCCGATCAAGTGTCAAATCTCTTTCTAGGTTACACACATCTAATTCAGAGAGGCATCATAGTACTGCACCACGAACTTTTATTTGTGATGATTTAAGTGCTATGAATGCTGCTCATAACCCATCTTTTTCCTGAAAGATTCACCAAGTAGTGCTCGAGTATTTGTTCATGAGAGGAATAATGGGAATAATTGTATTTGGCCCTGTACATCCTTATTCCCCCCTTTTTGTTTGTTGTTATTAGTAAGTCTTATCATTCACTTTCAAGTGATGAACTAACTTTTTTCCCCCTCCTTTTTTCATTTCCATCAAATTATTTATCTAACGGCTTTTCCATTTCTTTTAAGTTCATTAACCATATACCTGATGCTCTTATCAGGGTCACATGTGCCGATGATAATAATAATATTTATGTTAAGCTTCATCAATTTCCACCTTTTGAACTAGAAACTAGTAGACAGGGTTTATATGTCCATTGTGTAGTGAAATAAATATTTTTGTTTTGAGTTGCATGCTTGGTGTGTGATTAGATAGCAAAATGCTTACAAATTTAAGAAATTGTTTTAGTTGATGACATTGTTGTTGTGAAATCAATATAGTAATACCCATTGCAAATTATCCAGTTTTATTTGTTGTCTTGAACTTGCAGATTTACATTAGAACTTATACTTTTTCAGGACAATCTGTTGGTCAGGGAAGTTCTGCTAAGAGAGCTGGACACGTTGCCAGACCATCTTCTCCTAAGTCTCCTGTTGCTAGTGCTAGTGCCTTTGAGAGCAGAGAAGTATCAGATGAAGAGGATAATTTAACCGACAACCCTAAATTAGACACTAGCTATTTGCATGCTAATGGGAATGCTGTAAGTTCATCATTTGATTTTGAATGTGCAATTGAATATTTATATTTATAACTGATGTAGCTTTCTTCTCTCTCTGATGTCTGTTCATAGTGGATATTTATATGTTTGAGAAATTTCTCATTAATTTCTATTTGTCAACTGGGTTTTGTTGTGTTCTCTATAATGTGTTGTAAAATAATTATGAAATTGTATTCGAAACCTTTCATTGACAGGGACCAGAGTGTACAAGCCTATTTCAAACTTTACCAGATCATGTTAATGCCAATGTGGAACAAAATACTATTGCTGCAGCTAACATGATCCGATCTCATAGTGTATCTGGTGACCTGCATGGTGTCCCACCCGATCCTGTAGCTGCTGATATTCTCAGAAAAGAACCAGAGCAAGAAACCTTTGTACGACTCAGAATTACCCCATCTGGTAATGACGTCTATTTTCTCATCGGTGTGCAGCATCTTTGAATTTGTTCCCTTTTTCAAAATAATTAAGTGTCTCCTGGTCATTGAATTACCTAATTAATGTCTTTTCTATTTGTGGTCTCATGGAAGTTGTGTTCTATATACCTTCTGTTGGTTCAATTTGCTCTTTTCATTAGGTAAAAGATAAAAGAAATTGAAAAAGAAAAAAAAAGAAAGAAAGAAAGAAAGAAAGCAAAAAAGGTTTTGTCTAGATAATTTTTTCCCCTCTCTTGAATAATGGGATTCAAACTTATGCCTTCCTGAACTAAACTGTCACCTTGGACGAGCTTGCCATCTAGACCATCTCTAGAAGCCTTTTTACTCTGCATTTGACTAATCTTACTTGTTTTGTTTTGTTTTTATTTATTTATTTTGTTTTGCCCTTCACCAGTTTTTAGCTTATAATTCCAATGTAATATGCTAGTGTGTGTATGCAATGAAAATAAGTGAATGCCTTGCTCAAGCTTGCATATTGTGCGGCTTGTCAAAATCAATAATTGAGTTTTTGGCTTGTACAAAAATTTCAAAATTGAAGCATATTATGTTTGATCCACATGCATTTTTTTTTTTTTTTGCATTGAGGTGAAATTGTTAAAGTGTTGTATCTGTTATCATTATTAGAGGTACCATCTCCGGATGAAGTAGAAGCATATCTGGTTCTTCAAGATTGCCTTCAGTTGCGAGAAAGTTATTTGTTCAGGGAAGAGTTTGCTCCTTGGGAGAAAGAAGTTATAACTGATCCCAGTACGCCAAAGCCTAATCCAAATCCGTTTTCATACACTTCTGAAGGAAAAACTGATGTGAGTTTGTATTTTTGATACCCTAGTGCTGTTATAGTTGGTGTTTTAATATTACATCAAAATTATGTCTGCCGCCTGTTACTTTATTACTTCTCTTTTTTTATGATGAAGCTGAGATTGAACCTATGACCGCTTGTTTGGTGTGCGATTCATCAACCTATTAACGTCTGTTACCTTCTTATTTTATTTTTTCTGATGCAATTAACATGTTAGTTTTCTTTCTCAGCATCATTTTCAGATGGAAGATGGAGTTGTTCATGTTTATGCCAATAAAGATTGTGAGATGCCAACTCATTAGTTTATGGTGCCTTAGTCTGTTTGCTCTTTAATCACAGGAAGGCCTTTCTATTCATTTTCGGGATAGTTTATACTGTTTTCTTCTTCGTTTTTGTTTTTTTCAGTGGAAGAAAAGCTTTTTCCAGTAGCTGACGCAACAACTTTTTTCACTGATCTCCATCACATCCTCCGAGTGATTGCCGCAGGGAATATTCGAACGTTATGTCATCATCGGCTGGTTCTTCTGGAGCAAGTAATTTGTTTACTATTTTGAATTTTTGATGATGCCCATTACTTAAAATGAACGTGTACTCCTTCAATTATTTTTATAATGGATAGAGTGGTGTTTGATAATACTTTCTTATTGGTCTCCATTCAGAAATTCAATCTTCATTTGCTGCTTAATGCGGATAGAGAATTTCTTGCTCAGAAAAGCGCACCACATCGTGACTTTTATAACGTTAGGAAAGTCGATACACATGTTCACCATTCGGCATGCATGAATCAGAAGCATCTTTTGAGGTTTATTAAGTCGAAGTTGAGAAAAGAACCTGATGAGGTAATGATTTGGATTGGCTTCCAGATAACATCTGATGATTATTTCTTTTGGGACAACTTTAGGATCTACCATATTTGACTGATTTGCTTTTATAAGGCATGATTTTTTATCACTTAGTCAAATCCCATACTTTCAGCTCATCCGATACACTCTGATTTTGAAGATGTTTTGCATTGGTAATTTAATGAAACCCTATACTTGCACATGCTTTTATTCAGGTTGTAATATTCCGAGATGGGACGTATCTTACATTGAAAGAAGTTTTTGAGAGTTTGGATTTGACTGGGTACAACAAAATTTTCTTTTACCTCATATGAGCTCTTTTCAAAATTATTTTGAGAAATTGTAATAAATATCTTCGCATGTTTCATTGGGACAGGTATGACCTTAATGTAGATCTGTTAGATGTTCATGCAGACAAGAGTACATTTCATCGGTTTGATAAATTCAATCTCAAATACAATCCTTGTGGGCAAAGTAGGCTCAGGGAGATTTTCCTTAAGCAAGATAATCTTATCCAAGGTGAGTCCTACTAGTTAAGTTTGTTTTCCTTAATAATCTGATTCAAGGTGATTCCCTGCTAGTTTAAGTTTGTTTTCTTATCTTAATGCATTGACCTTGAGAATTTGTGAGATTGAAGCTACAAACTCTGCAATGAATTTGTATTACGTTACAAATACTTGTGCTATTTGACTTAAGTTGCTTTTTTGCTAACCATGTAACATTATGATGTTTATATGTTGTTTTGAGTGGATCCTACCCTTTTGATATTATTCATGATAACATTATTTTATGAAGGACCACAAGCTACTTATGTAACAGTTGTACATTCTGAAAGGAAAATGAACAGTGTTAATACCACATGGTGAAATATCTCCAAGCCTTTAAACACGAATAGTTGTGATTGGAGGTTCACCTTCACTTCTACCAATAAGTTATAATACAGATCACTCATCACTGGGGCTGAAAAGATTTTTGGGGCAATCAGTTTTGTTGGGGCCATTTATAAGATTATCTCAAAGCCTCTGACTATAGACTGAAAGAAGTGATAGCTTTCAATGATTAGTCAAGAGCAAATGAGCTTTTTGTCAAAGTGGGGTAGTTGATGACATGGGGTTAGTTGAGACTAAAAAGAGTCAACCCAAAAGTAGGAACTGTGGAGAGTTCCTTTGGAGTCCAAGGGCCTAAGAATGAATAGAGCTAAGACAATATGTGTTGTGCCACTTTAAGTAACGATACCCATATACAGGAAGGGATGGGGAAAAATTGGTGTCCAGAAAATACAGTGAAGCACCGACATTTTGTTAGGATGGAGAGATTGGGGACCATGTTATCCACATAATTAGAGTTAGATGATTAAAGTGGAGGTTGTGCTTTGGGGGTGTTATATGGCCAAGACATCCTAATCAATCTAATAGGAAAATTGTATATGATGATAGTACTTGAATATGCTTTATGAAGCTGAATGTTGGGTAATTGAGAAATTAAATGTTTATTGGTTGATTGTTGTAGAGATGAAGATACTGAGATGATGAGTATATAGAAAAAGAATTATAATTTTTTTATTGATCTAAGAAAATTTCATTAAAATAGAAGCAAAAACATACTAAAAAGGAAGCTGAAAAGTGATCAAGGTGACTGATGAAGGGTCAACACCAGAAACGCTGCTAATCACAATGCACAACAATAGTCCACTACTAACCCACAGATTACAAAATTCATGAATCCCTTCTAAAAACAAAGTCGATGAAGATGAGCCCCTGGACTTCTTGAAACATTTAAGAGCATAGATGATGTAGGATTGTGAAAACTAACCTAATATGTGAAGTCTGAGATCAAGATTAAATTAACATAAGCAATTCAAATTATAAAATAAAGCTCAATCAACCACAAACCAAAATAAAGGTCTAAAAGATGACTAAAAGTGGTTCAAGGAAGATGATTTGATCGGCCGATCCCATATTGTTTGGGATAAGGCTTTGGTGATGATGATCCAATATAATCCAGGTTTAAAATCCCGTCTCTTGGCAATGTTTCCATCAGGAGGAAAACCGAGACAGTCTCGACCGAAACATTCTGGGACATCTGAGATGATCCAAAACACTAAATGTTTCGCTCCTATCTCGGCCAAAACCGGAATGTTCAGCTGAAACATTCCAAAATGGAATAAAACTTTGAACCATGAATATAATCATATATTAAAACCCCTTATTAGTGAAAAGTGTTAATTCTGCTGAAGCATACTAAAATCTGAACAAGCAAGAGTCCAGATCAAGACATTCTACTTGAAAAGAAAGTTTTTTTATTGGTGTTCCCCTTCAACCTTAGATTTATATGTTTTGTGCTTCATCTCTTCTCAATCGATTTTTGTATTATTTACTTCAGGCAATGGATGATGTTGAATTTTATTTTTTGGGTCACTGTTCTTTTGATTGATCTTGAAGTGCCTTTTGTAAGGACGTATTTGCAGAACTCCATTCTGCAGAAGTATATTCATAGTTATCTCCTGTCTGACAGGTCGTTTCCTGGCTGAGCTGACAAAACAAGTGTTCTCTGATCTTTCTGCAAGTAAATACCAGGTGCTCTATTGATTTCTTGGGCCAATGTTATTTTGTTCCTTGTCTCAGATGTAACATAAAATCTACTTTCATCATTGATTTTCTTTCAACAGTTTGTACATTTGTGCATGATCTGCTTAGTTGAATAGGGCATATGGATATGGGTCAAGGATGTGAGAGTCAGTAGGTTCCCTACCAAGATGATTATGAATGCCTATCTTCAAAAATTTATTAAAGGTTTAATTCTAGTGGTAGTCCACTGTTCTTCACTTTTTTGATGGTCCCATGGAGAGGTTGAAGTCAGTTCCTCATTGTTCATCTCTTGGGGGACTAGGCATTGAGAGTTTTGAGCTTTACTACCTTACTGGTTGTACTTTTTTTTGATAGGTAAAGATAATTTCATTAAAAAAGCGGAGGTTGAGGAGATCAACCGAAAGACAGAATAAACAACACAAACAATAGGCCAAAAAACACAAGGGAGAGAAGAAAAAACGACCAAAAAAATTACCCCATATCTACATTGCACACCCTGTCTCAATTAACAAGGAAATCTTCGAAGAAAAAACCCCTAAATGCCTTATTATTTGTACTTAAATTAAGTAATTTCATTTCTTACATAAAAAGGATATTAGTTTATGTTGTGCTAATGAATTAGTTGATTTGTTGGCAAGGTGAGGTGTAGATTGGCCTAATATTTTTTTTTTATAAGCATATTTAAATAAAATGTAAAAGAGAAGGGTTGAATGTTTGGAAAGAGCTTGGTTTACTTTACTTGTAGATTTGACTTATATATCCAAATTAACTGTGTCAAGCAAGTTAACTGGAAATATTTAGGGTCTGGAAAGAATGGCGTGAAGTACACTTCAAGGTCTTTGATTTTGCTTTCTATTTATTTATTAAATGACTTATTTTAACAGAAGACACATTTTGGACGGAATTGAATGAAGGAGCAGGGCTTGTTCACCTGACCCCACCCCAAGTTTTTAGTTTAAGGCTTTGATGATGATAATCCAACTATCCAGAAACTGATGCTTAATATTCTTGTTCTTATTTTGTGACTAATTGGTGCCCAATGTTGGTTTGGCAGATGGCTGAGTACAGGATATCAATATATGGTAGAAAGCAAAGTGAATGGGACCAACTAGCGAGTTGGATAGTGAATAATGAGTTGTACAGTGGGAATGTTGTTTGGTTAATTCAGGTATTTGTTGTACCCTCGTTGGTTTTCATTATAGAATTTACTATATATGGGTGAAATACAATATTTGAGTTTGCATACATAATGATAGTTTGGCATTTAACTTTTCCCTTTTATCATTACTAAGTACTTGGTTTTTATGGTGCAATAGTTCACAGCATTAATGCTACTTTGACCTAAATATTTGCATGTAGCGGAAATGCTATATTATATTTATCTTTAATGTATGCTTATATAGCTTTCTTTGTACGAGTCTGCTATATGCTATATCCTGTGTGTTACTGTAGCATTTTGACATTATTCTACTAGTAGTTTTTTGGTTCTTCTAAGTTGATCTTGTACGCCAAAGGATGGAGATTCATTGCTGGTAGTGAGTGAATGGTCTGTTTTGTTGGATTATTAATATTATATTTTCTATAACAAGTATTATTAATGTTATTTCAATTTGCATAATCAATGAACCCAGGTTTTTCTATTGTTATTTACTTCAAAGTTTCTTTTCTGGTAGCCCTAGTTTTTAGAGAGGTCTTTCTCAGTTTCTATGGAATTTAATTGATATTTCGTATTAACCGAAAGTTATTGATTATTAGTAGGGATTGTATATTAGGATGCTATGGATCTCATTGTGGAATTTCCTTTTGTTTTCCAGCTTCCGCGACTGTACAATATCTACAAAGAAATGGGAATTGTTACATCTTTCCAGAACATTCTTGATAATATTTTTCTTCCCCTTTTTGAGGTTACTGTCAATCCAGATTCACACCCTCAATTACACATCTTCTTGAAACAGGTTTGCTCCATCTCTTATTCTAACTTATAATCCAACTCGTTGTAGTGTAGCTTATCAAATTTATCCAAGCCTTATGGATTTTGTTGAGATTGTTGCACACAATATTGTAACCACGAATGATTGTTGACCATTACCATCGTCTACACCTTACCCCAATAACTGGGGTTTACATGTATATGATTGCTGTCCGATGATTGTAAATAGTAGGATTTGGTGTTTGGTTGCATGGTTTCTCTGCTTGTAATTTGTTACAACTCTGCATAATGGGAGAGGTCTGATCCAAAATATGATGAGAATTGCCTTCATGTCTATCTACTGCATGAAATTGGTGCAGTGAATGTCCACTTTTCATGGTCTAATGACCTGTTAGATGTTAAAGTGCAATCAAGCATCATCATGATATCTCTGCCTTTGGATATTGACATGGTTGGCTTTCAATGTGGTTTGGTAAGTTTTCATGGTAAATTTGGATCTAGTTCTTTTTGGCAACCTAAGTTTATGGATGTATCAATGAGGGGTCCTACTTTGTGACCCCCACTTTGTGGCCTCCTTTTTGATGCACTCCCAACAGTTGGTGTGGAAATTGTTGATATTATGTTAGTGACATTGACAATTATTGGGAAAGGGCTTTGGTGATCCTGGGGTGAATTTCCCATGCTCACCTCAAAATTTGGGTGATTAATACTTCCTTTTATTATCGCCTCAATCTCCACTTCTATAGGGTACCTATCGATTACACACCGACTTTCAAGTTGGTAATAGACCAAATGTAAGTTGTAACTTAGTTCACATACACCTCCCATCTTTATTTATGGACTGTTCAACATTTAATCTTCGTGGAATATTTTCTAGGTGCCCACCTGATTCACAAGATCTTAATTTGATTTAGCTTAATGAAACCAGGGATCAAAAGGATTTGATTTAACTCCTTTCTATTTTGATTTCAATAATCTATTTTGCATAACCACCAATGATATTTTTAGTAAGTCGTCCTGTCCTTGTACCTGGGAAATAATTATTCCATCCTTAAGGTTAGGTCTCGGGCGTGTGATTATCTTGAGGACATACGTGTCTGACCAGGAGGGGGTTGAATGAGCTATTACCCTGACAATTGCCTTCTCGAGATCTTGGAACCTCTTCTAAATGCAAATTGTACCTGCCATCATGTTGTTTGGTGTTCCATGGTTTTGTCATGTTGCATGACTTGTTACATCATGATTTTTTTAAGATCATTTTGGTTCTGTCTTAGGCTTTTCCTTACTTCCCTTCCACCACTGTAAAATAGGGTTGGTGGGATGTAACCTTCATGCTACATCCATATCCTTCTTTTCTACTTTTTTGGAAATGAGGATTAATATCTTTGATTTCATCTGATCCTTTTGATTTCATCTCCTTTTGGTATTGCTCGGGCCAGGTTGTGTGACTCTGGGTTGGATCCAAGCCTTGCTACTCCCATTCGCTCTGCCATGTAGTTAACCCCTAACCATCGTTTTCCTCTTTGTACCCACTTTCATCTTCTTAAAACTTATTTTTCATCTCAAGCAACTCCTTTTTTGCATCCGTTCAGTTCCATCGCGGTGGGATCATCATCCGGAGGGGCTGATTGTCAAAATTTCATTTGCGATTATCCGACTAACTATTGAGGACTCTGTTATTCTTATGTGGACATGTTTCTATGGTTCATGGGTGGTTCATGGGTGTCTTCCATATGGAGGCGTAGGTCCTTGAGCTTCTCAGAATTCTCAAGGTCCATCAACCACCCTTTGAGGAATGGTTTTTCTGACTCCTTTCCTGTTTGGGAGGAATACCTCTTGTAGGGACTTCCTTTCTCATACACCAATTCTTACAACTATAGAAATTTATCGTTGTCATTACTTGTAATTTTTTCTCTTAAGTGTCCCATGGATGCTAGGGTACATCTCCTTCCATTTTTTTTTTCATGTAGTAGATCTTACATCTATGAATTGGTCCACCACATGCGGACCTTCCCAATTTGCTACCCAACTTCCTAATATTGGGTTCTTGTGTATTCTGGAAGACCTTGTGCAAAATCATGTTTCCTTAAAACTTTTGTTCATGCTCTTTGTTCGTACAATAACTTAAGTTGCTACTGATAGACTGCCATTCTTACTGTCAATATGGTGGTTTACCAGATAATCATTTGCTTATCTCCGCACTGCTTGAGTTCTAGTGGTCGAGATCTCTACTTCTCTTTTGACTTGGGATGGCGATGTCCATCCCGTAGGAGAGTGCAAAGGAGTATTTTCCTGTTTGCTTTCTCAAGGTGGTTTTGTAGGACAATAGCTACCCATGGAGAGCTTGTTTCTACTGGTATGTAGAAAAATTCTAGCGTCTTTTTGATGTTCTTGAGTAGGACCAATTTTATGCTCCACTTGTCCGTTCTATTGTGGATACTTAGATTTTTCACGCCAGCTACCTGGTTATAATATTCTTATTCTCAAGTTAGCAACAGGGAAAAAAAGGTTATAACTCACTTTGCATGTTCCCCGTTTTCTTCTCCTCACTCAATTTATAAACTTCTAAATATTTAATCTTTGTGGTACTTTTGTTGAGATTCCCACCTCAACTCCCCAGGATTTTAACTCTATATAGGCTTTATCACGACAGTTTCTGGGATACGAGATTTGATTTAATCCCTTTGTGTTTTGATTTGGATAGTAAATTGTGCACAATTTCCAACAACTTTTTAACTTATATTGACTTATTGCTCATCTAATAGTTATCTTGTACTCAAATTTGGGTCTCGTGTGTATGATGATTATCTCGAGGTGTCACCTACCAGTGGAGGAGAAAAGGTGAACTTTCACCCCGAAATTAATGATAATGTCAATAATATTCATATTATTGGGGATGTTGGTGAGATATTCTTTTCGTTGATCTAAATCTTTATCCCGCGTTAAAGGATCTTGGATTCTTCTATCTTCGCATTGTGATACTTTTATCATAGTGGCTTTGAGCATATGGTATTCTTTTTTCCTTTTTTTTGTTTCTATTTTGTTGGTTTTGTGTCACTCACTTTCCTGTTTCTAGTTATCATAGTTTTTTATTGTTCTGCAAATGATCATGCTGGGGTCGCGTAAAAGATATATTAAATTAATTCTTTTTTCATTGAATGAACAATAAGAACAGCAACATTTTTGAATAAGATGATTGTTTTGTATCTAATATTAGTGGCATCATACTTTATTCTTAGGTACCACAAAATTGGTAAGTTCAATATTTACTAGATATTTGACATCTTTCATCTTTTTGGTCTTGCAGGTTGTTGGGTTAGATTTGGTGGATGATGAAAGCAAGCAAGAGAGACGCCCAACAAAACACATGCCTACACCAGCTCAGTGGACCAATATTTTCAATCCTGCATTTTCGTACTATGTGTACTATTGTTATGCGAACCTTTACACGCTCAATAAGGTGTGCCTTGGAGAAAGACTTTCTTTTCCTGTTTTAATTAATGATTAGAAAGAGTTTACCAAAGATCTTGACATATAAACAATGGGGAATCAGGAAGAAACCATCTTTCCTGCCTGGTTCATTCACGTGGCACACATGCATGGGCTCTGTATCTACCTTTTAATGAGCTCTAGCGGGGAAATCCTCTAGTTTCATACAGTAGTTTGAACTTTGAAATGATTGAATCATGTTTCCTACAAACAATTTCTGGGTGGTTCATATTCCTGCCCTACTTTTAAAAATTTATCAAAATGCTGAATTGTTTGTCGTTATCTGTCAGCTTCGTGAATCAAAAGGCATGACAATCATCAAATTTCGTCCACATTCAGGAGAGGTATTTACCAAAGACCTTTTCAACATTCCTGATGCAATTGTCCAAGTGTCTGGCTCGTGTCTGATGTTTTTTTTTCCCAGGCTGGTGACATAGACCACTTGGCTGCAACCTTTCTCACGTCTCATAATATTGCTCATGGAATCAATTTGAGAAAATCTCCCGTCCTTCAATACTTGTATTACCTTTCACAGGTAAGAAAAATTCATTTCTAGCTGTTATTTGAACTGGGAAGTTTGGCACAAAAATCTTTAACTAGTTGTGATTGCTTTTGGGTGATCAGATTGGTCTGGCGATGTCTCCTCTTAGTAACAACTCCTTATTTCTAGATTATCATCGAAACCCCTTTCCAATGTTTTTCCTACGGGGCCTCAATGTTTCTCTTTCTACGGATGATCCTTTGCAAATTCACTTAACCAAAGAACCTTTGGTGGAAGAATACAGTATAGCAGCTTCAGTGAGTAATCTCTCTACAAGCTTGGAATATAACTTCTCACAATTCAGATCTGAAAAAAATTAACTTGTTTACTTGCAGGTCTACAAGTTAAGCTCATGTGATCTATGTGAGATTGCCCGTAATTCGGTCTACCAGTCAGGCTTTTCGCATGCTCTAAAGGTACAAAACCTTAGTTTCATGTTATGAAAAGAGGCAATGTTTTGAGAAAAAGCAATGATTTGTTATTGGGCCCACATGGATAGACACTTGGTTGACTAGTTTTCGGCATGTGTATATTACCTAGACACTATTGTACGTACTTTGAGAAGCTTATACTTCTTATTAGGAGATATTTTGGGGTATCCAATTAATTACAATATTCTTAAAATGCCAGGTGCTTTTACACTTCAGTAGGGAATTGTTTATAAATGATGATGATGCTCTCTTAACTTTGAATCTGAGCCTTTAAATTTTTCTTGGCAGTCTCATTGGATAGGGAAATCATACTATAAGAGAGGTCCAGATGGGAATGATATTCACAAGACAAATGTTCCTCACATCCGAGTGGAATTCCGCGACGCAGTAAGAGATTCACTTTGTTGGCCAACCCAAATATTTGGGATAAGGCTTTGACCTAAACCCTAAACCCTATTGTGATGATATTCCGACTAAAGGAAATATTGGAAGTGATCAGTTCTGTCGTGTTTGTTGCAGATCTGGAGAGAGGAGATGAACCTGGTTTATTTGGGCAAGGCTAACCTCCCCGAAGAAGTTGAAGCTTGAAGTGGAGATTCCTACATGTACCTCTCATTCTTGATTACCAGTCATTTGTTTTCCTGGTAAGCCTTGATTAAAAATCACCACATGGTTGTTGGATTTCTGTTTTTTTTTTTTTCATTTTGGACTCATCATTGTGAGTCTCACTAAGTAAATAGTCTTGCGCAACATTGAATGCAATTGGATGATCATTGGTTCCTTACCGTATATTGTACTTGGTTGAAATTGTTTTGTTTTGTTTGTGATGCTTGTCCTGTGAGTGGGACCTACCCAATCGTGGGTCCCAATCCTCATTAGTTTAGTTCCAATTTCACATTGAATCGTGCGTTTGGCTCTGAAATAATTCTTTTTTTTTTTTCTCCTTGGTCAGGCCGTGGTCGAAGATGGACCTAATTTTCTTCCTGTTCATTCAGCATTGAAGGGAAGCAGTTGAATGCAGGTGCGCAAGCTGAGAATCGGTTAGCACGGGCTAGGAGAAGCTAATAATGAACAAAAAAGGTCGGCAGTAGTCATGTATACGATAAAATTATAAGATAAAAGAGAATTTTCAAGCTTATAAGGAGAGATCGATAGGTCGACAATTCTGACTTAAATTAGTACTAATTAAAATATAAATGAGCAGAATTTAATTTCCAATGAGGCTTCTTTATTAATAATATATAGTTTTTAGAATACTTTTACTGGTTCACATATGAGGTTGAATGTTTTGGTGGTTGTGGTGTTGTTTCTTCTTTCTAAATGTCTTCCGTATCAAGATTTGGAATCATCATCATCTACAGTGAATCCCATTTCGGTATTTATCCTATCATGAATCATATCATACGATCATAGTTAATGGTGAAGATTTTTAATTTTTGATTTCCATGTCTTGCATCTTCAAACGTTGAACTGTTTCTAGGGCTAAATTTGCGACCAAATGACGATAAAATTGCTAGGTTTGATAACCAACAAGAAAGGGATTAGTTCCTAGATTATGAACCAGGAGATGTCAGTCCATTTAATTTGGAATTAAATGGATGCATGTTAACTAGGGATGTATAATGTAAGAAGGGCATTCTTGCACTTAAAAAAAATAATTAAAAAAATTATTGTATTAATTAGTAGGTGGCATGTGCAGTGCAAAAGCCACATGTATTAAAAAATTAGGGTCCAGGCAATATCGATGCATGCTTACTTTTATTTATTTATTTATATTTTATCATTTAACATTATTGTAAATGCCTAGCGGGTATTTTTGTAATTTTGAAAAACTTTATGTAGAGGGGAGGCAAAAGGCTCCTCTTTCAATTAATGAGAATCCTTCTTTATTTTTTCTTTTTAAATTCTTTCCCAGAGAGCTATATTATTAAACCGTCTCTTTTTTAAGAACACCCAAATCAATTATTCTGGAAATCATGAAGAACACAAATGTATTTTTATTTTTTATTTTTGAAAGTTAACTACCTGATCTGTCTAACAAGACTTTCCTGCTTCCAAGGGGTTTCGCACTCCTCTTTAATGCATTGGACAGTAATCTTGGAGTCGATTTTGATCCATATTTTAGTTATGTCGGCTGGCTATGGCTACTCTCTTTCCTTTCTCCAAAGCACCCAACAACTCATGTTGGATCACAGACTTGGGCTCCATGTAGACAGCCAACCAACTAAGAGTCTTCCCTTCCCCTCCTCTGTTGCTTCTCGTAGAGTCATCGGAGTTGAGCATATATACGACACCTACTATAAAGAGCTGGGACTCCATGGAAGTAAAGTAATCAACTTCAATGCTCTAGGCTGTCATAAAACAATCTTCAGGCTCTCTAGTTGCACTGCCATGGTCACATCTCTAACAATGATATGGGACACTTGTGGGTTAGCTATGCCAGCATAGTTGGATGTCACCAGGTCTTTCAACCCCAATCCTCATTCTTCCTTAATCCTAACCATTCTCTTCCAGCTCACAGTATGGTGCTTCTTCTCCATAGAGGGCCCTGCCAAGATGAATCTCCATCTCCTTAATGATTCTGCCCGGAAGCTTGAGCACACTAGCCCAAGCTTGGGAAGTAGTCTTTCAAGCTTCCATTGATAAATATGTAGTGCATGGTGGTTGACACAGCCCCATCAACTCAAGAGTCTTGATCACAGCTTCCCATGTCACCAGAGTCATAAGCCTTCTGAAGGTCTACCTTGGCAATGCATTTAGGGGAACCTTCATCTCTGTGGAAGTTTCTGATGAGCTCATGGGAGATCATTATGTTCCTCCTTTGGATGAAGGCAGACTGATTCGTGCTAATGGGGGAATTCATCCATTGCCAAGGATCTTCGAAGCACACTTGTAGATGCCATTACAACTGGCTATCGGACAAAAGTCTCTCACCTTGTTTGGCATTTCAGTCTTAGGCACCATGATAATGGTTGTTTACAATGTACATTTCCATATAACAAAAAATTACTTGATGCATCGAATTCTTTTTAAATCCACCCCTTTACTTTTGGACGTTATCTTGATGACTTAGTAAAAATTTTCTCACCCTCATCTCCTTCATAATACTTTTTAGATTACTTAAAACGTCATTTTCTGATCTCTAACATACCTGGATGTGACAGAGTAAATTTGTTATTTAAGATTCTCAACTTTTGTGGTAGATATGAATATGTCACCCCACTAATTTTAAGGCTCCACCATGGGTTTAAATCTTGTCCGAGACCAAGATGACTAGCTTGAGTCATCTCGGTATTGTTCAACAACGATATGGACATGCACGGAGTCTCAACCTTCACATCATTTCATGAGACAAACGAGATGTCTCGGACGATATTTTGAAAATCTCGGATTAGTCGGTAAAACTTGACCGAGTCAATTGGGATTTGATAGATTTTGAATGTTATTATTATTATTTTTTAATTTTAGAATTTAACTATTCTATTGTATAAATAAAACATGATTTTATGACTAAATATCTTCTAACCAACCTTATTTTGTTTAAAAATTATAATAATTTTAATTTAAATATATGTAAATCTATTATTATAAACTAAGTTAAATGGTTTGTCTTGTCTGAAACGAATTAAATCGATTGAGACAATTCAATCTCGTCCATGGACGAGACAAGACGTCAAACCGAGTTTTGACCCATTAGGGGTGTCAATGGGTCGGTTCCTAAGGAACTTGGAACTATAACCATTATAATTATTTTGGTTTTGGGCCCGATTCCAAAATAAATGGAATCGAAATTGAAACTGCTAAAAAACACAGGTACCCATCAGTCCAATTCTCAAGAATCGAATTATTAAAAAAGTATTTCAAGTCATTATAACAAAAATTTCCTTTCAAAAAAATTAGCATATTATCTACCAAATTATTAACTTGGTTATAATTTATTATACTAAAGACATAAGTTCATGATTTTTAACAAAAATTAAAATTTATCTTATTAAAAAGTAATAAATTTTTAGAAAGAGATAACTCATTTTAAGCTCCAATTTATAATTGAAATGAAAAATTGAAGAAGTTTATAGAACATGCATTGATTGTGAAATAAAAGAATGCCTTAAATCATCGATAATATAAAAAGAAATGACAAAATAAATCAATTCCAGGTACCCATTGGATAGAACCTAATGGTTCCGGTTCGGATTGTTAATGGATCAGGCCTGAATCAGATTGTGGTTGATTTGGTACCGATCTAGTAAGGATTGGATCTGGTACTGATTCAATAAGTATTGGATCAGATCTTTATTGAATTAGGTCTGGATTTGGTAAAACCCAATTTTATGTACAAAATCTAAATAACCTTCATACATCTCAACAAACATGTAATATAATTTATATACTTTCTAACATATTATCAGATCGGGACATGACTGATCTAGATCTGATCCAATAAGATATCAGATCGGGACATGACTGATCTAGATCTGATCCAATAAGACATCAGATCGAAATCTTATAGGATCGGATCCTTATTAAAATCCAAAACATCAACCTAGACCTAAAGTTATTGAAACAAATTGAGTTTCAAGTCTGATCTGATCCATTGTCAACCCTAGTTCTAGTTCCTATTGGATCGGTTCCATTTTAGACCTGGCTCTAATCGGTTCCAATAAAAAGGTAATCGAAATCAGGGCTTTTGATTTTGGTTCAGTTATATGGGTATCCATTGACACCTCTTTTACTTATACATAAATTTTTATACTAGGCAAATAAATCATTTTTTGGGGATCAAAGGCCAACATTGCTGCCAACAACTGTCTTGGCCAAAATTACAAATATTTTAATTTTTTTCAAAATTACATTCTCTCCTCTCCCCAAACTACTTTCCAAATTACTGCCTCTTTCTCCATTTTGCGTCAAATTAAGGTTAGGATTTTGTCCTCTCGTCATCTATATGATGAGATGATCCAAATCCCATATGAAGATATGGGAGTGAGGGTTGAGAGATAAAGAAGGTGTTAAACACCTTACCTCACCCAACAAGTTGGTAATTACCAAAGGTTGGTCAAAGTGAAGTAAAAAAACTGATTTTTTTATAATTTTTCAAGTTAGAAGAGATGGTAGAGACGTTAAGAATCAAATGGACCATAGTTCAACTTATAAATACTCAAAAAAGATCAATGAGCAAGCCATAAATAAAAATATATGCTTGTTAGATTTTTTTTGTAAGCTTGAAGTTATGGTGTAAATCACCATAGATTTTGCCATTTTGCTCTCTAAGCTCTCTCCAAACATTGTACACTTATGTACTCAATGAAAAGTCTATTTTGTTGGTTTGGTCATAGGGACATATCCATAGGTTGGACATATCTTTGACAGAACCATCACCTTATACATGAGATTGTGTCCATATGAGATGGTTTTTGTTGGCTTAGAGAGTTAGATATAGACCTAAAGAGATCCTCACATTTGAATCATAATCTTTCAAAATAAAAGAAACTAGTATGTGTTATGGTGTATGCATGTTATGTTCCATGTAGGAATTTATTGAATGGGGGAGATTGCTTCATATAGTGAAAACTCACTCTCTCCTTCTTAAGCCATTAAAGAAAGAAACCAAACTTGGGATTTAAAGTACTTGAAATTAAATGAACTAAAGATAACTAGCTATGCAATTAACTATTCTCTATAAAGTTCATTATGGACTTAGAAAAGAAAGATTACTTCACAAAGTGAAGATTTACTCTCTTTCACTTTATGCTATTAAAAAAGAGAAAATGAAACTATTCTACTTTGCTTGAAATTTAAATGACTTGAAAAATAAAGAATTAAAGACAAATTATGCTAAATGTTCCCTACTTCACATTAAGGGATTACTCTTTATCACCCTTGCCATAAAGAAAGAAAAAGGAAAAATCTACATGGATAGAAATTTAAATGTGCATAAAAATAAAGAGAAGAGATAGATAGAAGGGGGAGTTGGGAGTTTTAGCTACATGAAAATAAAAAATAAACTCTACACCCTTCATTAGTCTTCTTCTTTTCTTTGTGCATAAAAATAAAGAGAAGGGACAGATAGAAGGGGGGGTTGGGAGTTTTAGTTACATGAAAATAAAAAATAAGTTCTACACCCTACCTTAGTCTTCTTCTTTTCTTTGTTATTATTCTTTCTCTTATGCTTAGCTTCTAGGAAGGTTGAATAAACAAATGGATAGAATGATGGGATGTTAGGGAACTTTTAGAAGCAAATTTGACACAATTTTGGGACACTAGACTTCCCTTTTTTATTTTTCTTAGATAACTTTCTATTTATAAGCTTTAGAGAGACTCTTGGGGATATTATTGACAAACTTTCTTAAGTTCTAATTATCTTTAAGAATACCACAAAGAAAGACCTCTAATACCTTCAAATGAAAAGTCTTTAATGGTCTTTTACATCTCTATAAGTCTTATCAATCACGTTCATCAAATGGTAAGAGGTGTAATTGCTCACAAGGTTTTAGAGAATTTTAATGAAAAAGTAGAAATGTCTAAGTCACTTGACTTTGGGTCAATCTCTAGAGAATTAGTTGCAATAGGATGTATGTCGGGTTGTGATTTTGGACTTTTCTGTCATTGGCACTAGTTCGGTTACTAACAACCTATGGATAGAAGTGTAAAAAACCAAGGGTTCTAGAGAGTTCCAAAGGGTGGGCAAAAGGGTCATGTTCCCCTGAATGTGGTTGAATTATGAGCAAGGGTAATACACACGAGTAAATTACTTTAATTGAGTCTAAACAAAAGGAGGTTAGATAAATAATTCACTTTATGTGGGGATCAAAACTTGATTAAGTCAAAGATTAGAAGAAGAGGAGAATGACTAGATAGTCTATGTAGAAAGGGCATAGAAGGTAAAGAGTCAAGAGTTTCTTGAGAAATAAACCATTAAAAAGGAATTAAAGGGTCTTTTCCCTAAAGAAATCTTGGGCACTCAAGTGAACTAATCCCTACAAACCAGTCTAACTGATGGGCCTTGGGTGGGACAGCTAGGGCCATATGTGACTCACGACGTTTAGGAAAATCCTTTAGGCCATGGGTACCCCACGACCAAGCTTATTTTATGCTTTGAAAATTGGTTTCAGAAGAACTGGGCTCCATTACGATGGGCCCCACTTGATTAAATTGATGACTTAAATTGGGCTTCACATGCCTAATTTCAAGATTTCCAGGCTCTGTCACGACAAAGTATCATCATTTTAATCCTCCCACCTACCCATTTCGATTTTTTTTTTTTTTCCATTTGGGTTGGAGGCATGGGTTGCAGACGACAATTAAAATGTTGAACTCCAAAATAAAAATTATCGATCTTGCCGATGTAAAACTCATCAATTTCCATTTTTTCAAATTTTTCCAACTAAAATAAATGAAAAAATCAATTTAAAACTTGAGATATTGTGTAAATGATTTCAAACCAAAAGAACTATCTTTGATAGAATCTTATCTAAAACAAAATAAAAGAAATGAAACATCCAAACTTTTACGTGTATCTTCAAAATATTTAAAATATCTTAAAAAATGATTTATTCTTCTTTTTAAAATCCTTCCATCGGAATGGAGTCACTAAAACTCGATTGATATGTCAAAAATACAATTTTCTTTTGACGAAAATGGTGAATTTGAGTGATTAAGAAAATTTTGTGAGAAATATCTAAAGTGAAATTCAAGGACTAATTATAGAAGAGGGATTTACTAAATAAACTATTTAGCAAACCTCTAATAGTCAAGGATTAATTAAAAAGAAAACCTTTCGCCAGAGACCATTAAACAATTTTTCGTTAAGATAATGGTTACTTTTATGGTAATTTTTCAATTATTTTAGAACTTATTATATATTTAATTCATATGGGGTATGCACAAAAATTCATGCAGAGAAAACAATATTAAGTCCTTCATTGATTTGGAGATTCATTTCTCGAATTGATGATTTTGTATGTCAGATCTCCCTCAGTTATCTTATTGGAAATCTCAATAGGCTAATTTTCGATCATCTTATTAGATTAGACATAACATATTGTAAATATACATTATAAACATGGTACAAAATCAGCATCCAATGTTTCAAAGTGTACTGATTTTTTTTATAATGAAGATAGATGGTATCACATAAAAAAGACAAAAAAAAAAAAAAAAATGAAATAAATGACAGCACCCTACCGATCTGATCACATTCAAAAACATAATCCAATGCAATGAAGTTGCAGAGAACAAAATTATATTTAGATTTTTCACCGTTGAATTTTATCTTTTAATTTGCGTGGTCGATGGCAATCCATTATCAACCCAAAAATACCATTTTTTTTTTTTGATTTGGAGGGTCACCCACTATTTTCGATATTTTTTCTCTTTTTCACCGCCACCAACTACTTTCAATCTTCACTCTTCACCACCACAGTTGTCGCATCTTCTAAACCACCAACCATTTTAAACTCTTTTATCTTATTTATTTTCTTCACCTTCATCTTATTCTTCATCCCCATTGGATCACAATTTTCTGCATAGTCTGTCCTCATATTCTCCTAATCATTCAGAAGATTTTCAGTTGTTAGAATTGTCATCAACCATCAAATCTAGTTTTGGTCTGTTTAGAACAAAATCATTTTGTAAGAGTATCCTTGTTGACAGTTAGAACATTAACCATATTATAAAAAATTAAAAAACCACAAGCACCTACGCATCTTCACTTTCTCCATTGTTCATAGGAGTTTCAAAAAAAAAACAATGATGTAAGAAGAGGAAAATGAGAAAAAGGGTTTTCAAATATAAGGGCCATATGCCAATGAGCCAACTTAGGGTAAGAGAGCATTGGTGGAGAAGAGGAAGAGGGGTGGATGCCCAAATCTTTCCCCAACTTAACCAAGTATTTTGAAAATTAAATATGTCACCCAAGATAAAATGCTCAAGATCAATCAAATTTTGAATCAACAATTTCCAAATATACCATCCACCGGCCTCTATTCATCTTAAAAAGTGAGATTCTAATCATGTGTAAAAATAAATAAAAAAGTCATGCTGGGGTGACACAAAGGGATACACAATGATATGGTGGCGATACTAGTGAAAAAGCATCTCCGGTTATGTGCACACCACCACATCATTGTGTCACCTTTGTGTCTTGGTTTGTGTCATTCCAGCATTTTACCAAAAAAAACTATCCTTGAAGAAAAATTTAAAATAAAGCACTATTCCAAATAATCAAACACCACAATCCCAATATTCATCTATTTTTGTCATTCCAAACTATCAAAAAACAGATAGTGCACTAAATTGACTCAATTATGTTGCTGTGAGCCACAAACATGCTGTCCATAAGCATGGGTGGCACTTCAATTTATGCAATAGAGGTACTCTCCATTAATTCAACCCATGTAAATTTAGGTGGGAATTAAACACGGACAAGAAATCACCCATCCACATACTACAAGAAAAGTAGCCAAATACAAAGGGGAAGAAATTCATGGATACAGGAAGAAAGTTCAACAGATCACCAAGATATCATTATTATTAAGTAAAATCACCAAGATATTATTTGTCAAACCATCACCAAAATTGAATCATATTTGGGTATCTCTACACCTCTTCTTCAGAAAGAAGACCTGGAACCACACTGTTAGCATTATATACAGTCAAGAAAGAAAACAGTTACTAGAATATACACACCCATGACTCATAGGCACACTATCCTTCTTCAGATTGGAATCACTTATCCTTGTAATTCTTGATCTGCTCCTCAAGTTCTTGCCTTTTCTTTAAAGCTGCAAAGATTACAAACAATTCATGAGTAAAAATTTCAAATTCAGAACCAACAAGTGCAAGGGAATTGCAAACATGAAAACAACAAACCTTTGTTTGAGATATCCTCTATTCTCCTGGATGTTCTCACAGCAAATCTCTGGAAAGCAGGACTGAGAAGAAAAAAGAAAAAAAATTTAAATAAAAAAACAAAGCAAATACAGCTTCTGATCATCAGGAAACATGAAAATGGTATCATAACAAAAGCCCAGGAAAGAAAACACTTGGCATGCATCAATCAGTACAAAAGGATCCATATCTAGGCATTTTTCACCACAATTCAGTGTATGAGTTTGGAATGCCCAACGATTTGATCCCCAAATTATAAAGTTTAAATCATCACAAATTAAATGTCGTTTCCCAACGTCCAAATGCAACATAGATCGCCACACTGGATAGCGAGGGGAACATTTTTCTTGCTTCACTCGAAAAAAGCAGCTATCACTGAATCAATCAGGCGGCCAAAGTTGAATAAACCAAGAAAGTGAAGCAAATAAAAACAATTATTGTTAATCTTAAAAAAAATTGGAAATAAGAAAGAAATCTCAGCCCCTTAGATGTTCTTTGTCGCGGTCATATCCGCGGTCAGTACAGGTCTATGGAGTCATCATAGATATCATAAATCTCAAATCAAATCAAAAGAGAAAAAAAAAACAAAAGAAATATTTAATCAAACAATCTCCAAGTTAATCAACCCAGTCCCTTAGATGTTCTCAGATGTGATCATGTTCACAAAATCATTACAGGTCTGTAGACTTATCATTGTTGATTAAACTAATCCAGACCCCCAAATTAAATTTTAAAATATTTGCACATTTCTATACAAGAAACCCAATCCAACAAGACAATTAAAGTCCACACATATCGCCCAGAGATATTATTCAAATGTCATGAAGTAGGGATTTTTTGATACTAGTAAACAAACCAAACAAAAGATATACGTGCTCAAGTATTTTCCAAAGCAAAAAAAAATGAACAGAGGAGATAAAATTATAGAAAGAGCAACACTTCAATATTGCTTCAAGGGAACGAGTCGAATGGGAACTAAGAGATCCACAATGACCAGATAATGAAGCAAAAATTCAAAAAATAAAAATAAACCCCAATCTACTCAACCATCCCATGCTGGGATGCAGAACATTTCGCACCAAGAAAATTGCAGAAACCGCTGAGCTTGCATTGCTTCAAGGGAACGAGTCCAATGGGTATTAAGAGATCTACAATGACCAGATAATGAAGCAAAAAAAAAAAAAACAATATTTTACAGGTTATCTTCTCAACCGTCTCAAGCTGCGGTACCAGACATTTTGCACCACAGAAAATTGAAGAAACAATTGAAATTTATATAGCTTCAAGGGAACGAGTCAATCGGGAACAAAGAATCCCGTCGACCAGATTAAGAAGCTTCAATCAAACATAGAGACAGTAATTTAAATCTAAATTCAGCCAAAAGAGGGGGAAAACGAAGAAAAATTGAGAAAAAAATAGCGAGAGTACCTGTTGGCAAGGCCATTAACGACTAGCTCATTAACTACGTAAGATATAACTCTACTCATGAAGTTAGCTCCTCCCGCCATGTTTATCTCTTCTTCGTTCTTGTTCCCAACGGAGATTAATTACAAAGATCTGAAAAATTCAAATCTAAAATCGATGATAAACATAAGAAATACTAAGATTTGATTAAACCCTAGAAACATGTTCTAGAAAATTATAAATACTAAGATTCAGAAACTATTAAGAAACCCTAAGGCATTCTCCGATTGAAGCCTGTAGAGACTGCAAATGCTTGAGGAACAAACCCTAATTACCTGATAGAAACTACACAAAGAAGAAAACCCTAATTTTTCCAGAAAGCAACCAAAGCGAATAAATCGAAGGCGGCCTTTGGTCTCTCTTTATAGGCGAATGGGAACGAGATCGGACGGTTTATCTGTGGATTGGAAGATTTGAACGGTTGAGATATCATGGTCACATTTAATGGATTTGCGAAATAAACCCTAGTGAACTCAAGTTTACAATTTATGAAATGACAAAAATAACCTCAATCCTTTCTTAATTACAAAATATTAATTTAAATCCTAAAATAAAAATAAAATCTCTAAAATTGCAGCTTGTGTTAATTAGATCAAACGTAAAATGGGACTTCTTTATCCTTGATTATATCCCACATAGGAATTAGGAATCAATCTGGATCATTCAGTAATTGTCCATAATATGGAACAGCAGTGGAATGGATTGGAATAAACTTATTTTCTGTGTTTTGGTCTATGGGGATTCCTTTTGATGGATAAACTTTTACCCAGGACAAGCGAAAATGTGATTTAGAAGGAATAAACTAATCCATTGTTAGCAGAGCGAAAATGGGGATTCCTTTTGATGGATAAACTTTTACCCGGGACAAGCGAAAATGTGATTTAGAAGGAAGAAACTAATCCATTGTTAGCAGGGCGGCAGAGGACCGATCATGGATTTAGTGTATTCCAAGCAGACCTGTGCTTCCTACCAAACACCCCCTTAAACTACACATGGGACAAGTGAAAATGTGATTTAGAAAGAACAAAACATATGCATTGTTAGGGGAGCAACGGATAACTCTGATCGTGGTTTTAGTGTATGCCAGACAGACTTGTGCTTGTAACCAAACGCCCCTCAAGGACACATAAGATAAAATGAAACACAAAATAAAGGAAGGATCTAGCTTTTCATTAATACCAAAAATAATGGTTAATTCCCATAGTTATTCAATCTTCTATGGAAGTAAAACGGACAAAATGAGCTCTATATATATCTACAGCTTCCTCCCCCACCTATACAAAAAGATACTAGGATTTACAATCAAGCTCCTTTGACCAACTCTGCCTAATTTACAAAAAAAAAAAAAAAAAAATTGCAAATTTTTTTGGAAAAAAATTATCGCGTGTAGCCTCAATCTTGATTACTAGCTCGACAATGTGTTGTTTGCCTGATATCTCCGCCGCCGACTGTACTTGTAAAAAAATACCTCATGGAGGCCTATGTCTTCCTTATTTTGTTCAGCTCTAACCGACTTCTTACGCCTGGAGTAGTACTTCATACAGCCAACATTACCAAACCGTTTGTCTTCCTTCCCTTCATCCGAACTTTTAATCGAGCAGTTTCCATCCATACTAATTTCATTGTTTTGTTGGTTGAATTCGGAAGCATTCACTTGTTGGGTCACCTGTGAACATATCAGATTAATGATCAGCAATCCTTGAAAGTAAATGAGGTACGTAGAGTGAAGTGGTATGAGTTTCTATTACCACAATTGGAGGAACCGGTTTGATTGGGACACAGTCGACGCATCTGTCAATATTGGCAAAAAACAATTGTCAAGAACATAAACATCAATCATATTGTTCTTGACAAGAAAACAATGTAGCCCAACAACAGGAAACTAAATCAATCTTACAAAGCGGCATTCGTGGTATATATTCTGCAAATGCAAGGGAAAATATCAGAAGTGAGGGGGAAAAACAAGACGATTCACACCTCAGAGTGCTCCCAATGTGGAATTTCAACCAATCATTCTTTCTAGGAGCAAAATGAAGTGAGTTAGATTGATATCCAACTAAGTTGCCCAGATAAACGATACTAGGACGAACACGGGTAGGGGAAATGGGGATACAATTTCATTTTTCCTGAATCCATGAAACAGATATCTCATACAATAACTTGCTACCTTATTTTGTGTTGAGTTTATGAGTTCCCAATATTTCAATTTTTTCTATTTTTTTTAAGCAGCACTGTCATAATATATACTATTGATACATTTTTGTAGACAAATTGAGAAAATCTTAATGCCAACCTAAAAATGTTTTGGAAGTCATGAATCTCATATTCAAGATACAATTTAAAACCAATTGGGTATGAGTTGGCTATAGGTTTAGCTAGATCCAAGGTTCCCTTACTGTTGTACTGAAATAGAAGTAAAAAAGGCCATACGTGATTTGTGTACGGAATCCGAATTGGATCATGGGATGGAATGACTGGGGAGGATATTGGCATAAAACCAACGCTGAATGGTTAAAATGGTGGTGTGCTTCTGGAGTGCTATGCAACCAACACATTCCAATCAAACTAAAAGAAGAATTAATAAGAAAACAAGTCTGGTATGCTTTATGAAGTTGACTGTGGAGCAATCAAGAAACAATAGATTGACATAACATGGGAGGATACTGAGATGAATCCCAATTGAGAAAGATAAAAATCATAAGTTAACAAATTCGTGAAAATGTAGGAAGTAAACCGAAGTGATAACAAAGAAAAACATAATTTAGACGGTCTGAATATGTGCAACAAAGACAGATGACAGTCCCAGTTAGAAGGAATATGCAAAATGAAGTTTCAAGCAGAGTAAGCAAAACCAAGAAGGATGTGCATTGAGGTAGTAAGAGTGGATGTGAACACACTCGAATCATCAAATGAAATGGATTTAAACAAAACTGAACAGAGGAACTGGATTCGTTTAGTTGACCCAAATTTTGAGACTTGGTTTTGATGATATCATGATGCTAATCTTATTTGGATCATTATGATCATCCAATCAGATTAGATGTGGAGCCATTGAAAATATCTTCAAAGGAGAAAAAAAAGGTGGTTTTTTTATAAACATTTTAAACTCCACTGAAAAGATCAGCAAATATAGGGAAAAGCTTCGAGAACATGTCTCAAACGGAGAAAAAAATCATTCATCCCTTTTTTGGGAGGAACCTAAGCTAACAAATATGTCCCAAATCATCAATTTCCTACAATCCATTTAGTTACCATACACCTTCAGACAAAAATTAGAGAGACGAAGCAAGTAGGTCATTACCCTTTTTTTCACACTAATAATCTGAAGCCCCAATTTTGGGTTTTAAAGGATTTCTGGTTGCTTCATGCTTATTGCTTAATAATTTTTTATTTTTATTTTTTGGGTAAGCTGACTTGAAGCCACGACCTCGGAGTTGCTTTGCTATGTATCAAACCAACAGAGCTATAGGTCTAAGGCTCTAAGCCCATAGAAGAAATAATAAGAATGAGATAAGTACTAGCAGCAATTTAGTTTAATCTTTTTCCCTTTTTCTACATGGTTTACACAACACTGAGGAGAGAAAAAAGAACTCTAGTTTTTTTTTGTGTGTGTGTGGGGTGGTGGGGTGTTCATTTGGTTGTCTCAATTAATAACAGTATGGAGACATTAATGGTGATGATGATGGTACTTAGTACTAATACGATAATGAATATAGTATAAAAGGTTTCTTTTCTATTTGGATAGCTTTCTTGGGTTAGTACATCAATGTTGACAGGGTGTAAGTTTGTTCGATATTAGAAACTTGACCATGGTAGCCTATCAATCAAACTTGCTTTACAGACATTTTTTCATCCTTATCTTTGATTTAAAATCAAACAAAACCTGACATTTTCAATCAACGATTACCTCAACTTCCAATGTTTTTTCCTGATATTCTCCTTTACTATATTTTTTACTCTGATTTTTGGAGAAAATCAATTTTGTAATTTTCTCGCACCATTTTTCTGCTGCATCTTGTTCTGCCAACTATAGGTAAATCTCTCCATCCGCTCTAATGTGCGTCATATGTGCTATTATATATATTGTGTAAAGAAAAGTCAAGGGAATGAGAAGGGAGAACATACTCCACTGGTACTACTGTGGGTATATATTCCAAATCAATATTCTCTATACTTTGATTGAGCTCACTACCAAGTTCATGTCTGTTTCCTGCAAATTCAGCAGAAATAATGAATACCCATTTAGAATTTACAAGAGAGTGACTACTTTTCCTTCTCAGAGGGGGAAAAAGGAGCATGCATACCTCTTGGTCCAGTAAATTTTGATGTAGGTGTCATCCTTAATATTTTCTGGCACATAGTAGTGTCTTGGAAATTCAAGAAAGTGTACTCCAGAAACTCCAATCTCTCGGAACGTGTCATCTTGGAGAATCCAAATGAAGTCGTCCATGCATTTAGCAATTGAGGAACTGCAGGCAAAACTAGAGTCTTCACACCTAATTCTGTGAGCTTCTGAAGAACAAAGGAGAAATAACACGGTGAGAGATCTCACTTTGCATGCTTTTAAAACTGAACTACATTAGCCAAAGTAAGAAATGTGCAAATTCAAACTGAATCCATTGCAGTTATGTGGCTTATTCCCCCGGTGTTATAGGGTAAACAATAACATGTCATATTTTTATGTATTTGGGGTTGCTTTTTAAATTTTTAATAAAGTTATTGGGGGCAATTTGTAACTTTTCGGAGTTAAAGGGTATTTTGCAACTTTTCATATTCTATCCTTAAATAGAGGAGAGAGTTTCAGAAAAAGTGGTTGGAAGTTGTTGGAGACTTAATTTTCATAAATAGAAAAGAAAGAATGAGAGCTTGGAGTTGAAGAAAATGAACTAGAAGGAGGAATTCTTTCTCACCATGAGAGAGAACTACGATTGATGGAGCTTCAAACCTGTAATTCATCTTTTTCTTTTAAATTTCTTAATAAAACTCCCAATTTTCTGAAATTTTCTTTGTTGTTGTCTTGTATTCAAGTACAATTCGATCTAATTCATTGAGATTGGGGAGAATTCGAGTGAACTGAACTCAAATGTCCCACAACACCAGAACAAGGGCTTTAATTTATATTACCAACAACAGTGCAAATTTCTGGACATGCTTACATAAATTGGGCTGCTTCTCTGGAAAGTAGACAAAAATCATAAACTGACATAACCACCAAAAAGGTAAAATCTGAAATAAATGCAGTCATGAAAATGTACTAGAAGCCCTGATATGTGATAAAATAAGTTAATCAAGATGGTTTTTTCATAAGCAACGAAGACCATATTTGGTACCATGGTCTTGCCTCAACTGGATACAGTTTGAGAGTAGATAATGAGACACTTCAATTAACAGAACACACAACCATAGATAGAAGAGGAAAATGATCCGTTCAGCCAATCACAGATGGTATAAGGCTTTGATTATGATGAGTTGGTTAGTGATTAGAATAAAAAGATCCTAATTAACTTACCTTTTCAAGCACATCCATGAGAATACGGCACATCCCCCGTCGACGAAATTGGACACGAGTACCAACAAGAGGTACTTCTGCAACTTTGTCACCATATATCCTAAAGACATTAGAATCATGTTTCAGATTACCATCTATATAATAAAATACAATGGTGGACCCCAATCAACTACAGTTTTGTGGGGTATAAAGATTAAGACAAAGGAATGGGGTCCATACAACCCCACTTTATTGTCTTTCCTCCCCCTCCATATAATAAAACACAACGGTGGACCCCAATCAACTACAGTTTTGTGGGGTATAAAAATTGAGACAAAGGAAGGGGGTCAACACACCCCACTTTATTGTCTTTCCTAACCCCCCCCCCCCCCCCCCCCCCCCCCCCCCCCCTCTCTTTTCAATAATACCCATTTAACTTTACTATCCTTCATCTTTTACCCCTTTAACCCCAAAGAGGATACCCATGCCGTACGCAAAGGCAAACTCCGCTAATCTAATGATGGGCCACAAAAAAGGTAAAGTGGGGAGGGGAGGGGCACAATTAGGAATTATGATACAGTTAAACATACCGCACAGTAGCCACCGAGATTAGTTCGTCCTCCCTCTCCAGAAGAACAGTATAGAATCCCTGAAAGTTCAGCCGGTTCAGCACAGACCTGCAAAATTACCATAAATCGGTATCAGGCCTATAAGCAACAATGTTGGAGATAAAGAGCCAATGGAAGAAAAAATAATTGACAGATCAAATATTTTAATGAATCTTATTGAAGAGGTTATGAAGGAGGAATGAAATAGGATGGAACTCATCCACAGAACTATCTCCCAACCCCTAATAACTGTGACCAAAACAAGAACTGTCTTGATGGCCCTTTATTATTTGTCCTTTTATGCTAAGGCCTTGAATGGAAGCTTAAAATTCCTAAAAATGGTACATTTACTGCTTTTTATTCTTCAGAAGCTCTAATTAGTAGAAAGGTAAGAAAATTTTTCTTTGGAAAATTTAAGCTTATACAGGGTCTAAGTATCATTTTTCTGGGGTTTACATCAAGTCTTTTTGGAGTTGCTATCATGAAGAACATAATGAAACTTCTCATATTGCAAAATATTTACGATAATACTTGTGTAATATACTACTTGAACAGTTTAGTTGACAGGACAAACAAGAAATGGTTAAGAGTTAAGAAAATAACTTAGGCGTGGTAAGAAAGCCTAGAAATTTTTTCCTAAAACACGTTTTAATGATTTTTTTTTTGCTAGGCAGACAAGGTGGTTGGTAATCAATGAGAAAGTGGGTTCAACAAGAACCATTGTTAAGTTTTTCAGAGTGATACTTGTATAATGGAAAAGCCTAGAAAAAGATTTCCTAAAAAAAGTTTTACTATTTTGGCATTTTGGATCCACATGCCAAAGCAATAGAATTTTTTATTATATGAAAGTACATTTTAGGAAAAAATTCTATGCTTCAATACAAGGCCTAAGAGTACAATAGGAAATGAGAAAATTGTTATGAACAGGTATCCATACAGTATCCAATATGGGTTACCTATCATGTCAGATACGCTTGGCATATTAATGTGTAGAGGTATCCATTATGGACCCCACTCTCTTTATCCCACCATATATATATATATTCTCCATTATTTTACATGTGTAAAGTTATTAGTGATTAATTAATCATGTATTAGAATTAATACATGAGCTCAGAAGATGGAAGGACAGAGAAGATCAAATTATAAATATCACTCAAAGGATAAAGTGAAGTATAAGCTCAGTCTATAAGAAGGCCGACCATTTAGCAATGGATTAACAATGTAAAGATTAACACTAAGTATAAGTCCAGCATTGTAAATATCTGACCAATTCAAATTAAAAAACAAAGAACAGTACAAGCTCGGCATACAATTTTTCAGATCACTATAATCTAAATGTTTTTTACAGGAGACAAGTCAATAATAGTGTTCGGAATTATAGATGACTGGGCATATTACAAGGTAAAATAATAAAAGTAATTAATTTTTTTATTTTGTTGACAAGAAAGGTAAATACAAGAGCAGAGAAATGTTATTTACATTGTAACTGTGACATCAAGATCTAAAGAGAGAATAATTCAGCTCGGTAAAATTAAATTACTCACATAATCAAAGAGTTCTGCAAGTATGATTAAGTTAATAAGACAAATCTCTGACACATTTAGCATGATCTGTCATGTTAACAGAACCGAGTCACCACATTTAGAATGGTCTGTCATGTTAACAGATGCTTGTCCCATGAGTGTTCTTATCATATTTTGACAGCTATTAACATACTTAGTACCATAAATACAAGAAAGAAAGAAGAAGATCAGGCTGATCAATTGAAAAACTGAAGAAGGATTTACAACCCTCTGAATATACATTAAAGACCATTAAGAAACATCACAGTTTGTATACCTTTTTCGACATTCCATTTAAAGCTACTAACTTAATCATCAGATCTTCTTTGGCAGACATCACACTGGCATCAATCTCCAGTGAAGAAGTAGCTAGAAAAAAGATGAGTTGATCGGGGAACAAATAACTGAACTGACACGAATCTCGAGGGATGTATGGGATTTAATCACCACAGAAGTTTCAAACAATGTTTTTAGAGATGTATGATACTTGCACCTTGAGGCACGTCTCGCAATGAGACTCATTAAAAATGCTCTCAGGCGTAAGGTTAAAACATAAGAGTAGCTAAGGCTTATGCCTCAAGCCAAGAAGCTCGCAAAGGCATACGCCTTACATTTATTTTTCTATTGTTTCATCTCTTTTCTGTACTTCTTGATTTATTAATTTAGCAAGATCCTATAAATTTCATTTTGCTACCATTTCTTTGTCGCATGCAAAGAAAATTGTTGAGTTTATTTGATTTATAAATAAGTTTTGGTAGTATTTAATATTATATAGAAGAAGTTATTTAAAATATATATATTTAGTTTTATTTTTACAATAATCATAAAATAATTATTTACTGTAGAAACTTGAAACGGATAAAACTTGGTATTCATTTGTGTATTTGATTATTGGGAATATGGGGTTGCTATCCTACTTTTTCAATTGCTTAATATTAGTTATGTTATATCTCGCATTATTTATTTAAAAATATCATGTGTCTAAGGCTTACACTTTATGCCTTGAGGCATTGGCTAATCAAGCGCCTTGCCTCACACCTCGGCATCTGAAAACATTAGTTTCAAATCAAGAGAGAGAGAAGAGGAAATTGCTGATTTGAAACAAAGAAAACAGCAATTTCATTACTTTTTTTGCTTTTTAAACGACGAATTCATCGCTTTTGAAAGAAGGAATTCACCAATTTATTAGTGTTGTGTAAATGTCTTGTATTCTGTTGGCGGTACGCTGGGTTGCAAGGGTGTCGACCAAATTTTTAGGGTTACCACAAAGGCAATTATGTAATATTTTCTTAAAGGTTTTTTCTGTTTTTGGGGGGGTTTCTATTTTTGGGTATAGAGACGCGTTTAGCAACTAAACCAAGGAAAGAAAATAGTAATTGTTCTTGATCGGATTTGTGGACATAGGCACACTGTTGAACCACGTAAATTCTTGTGTTGTGTGCGATTTATGTTCTCTTTGATGCTTCATTTTTTTTTCACAATTTGGCCAAATAGAAATCAATGCATATTCTTTGTCATGCTTCCGAATATATAAAAGGCAAGTGAAGAATGTAAATCATTTTAGAGCATTGATTATTATTTTGACTGAATCAAAGGAGCAAATTCACCACTTTTAAACCAATAAACAGAGCATTTGCCACTTAGAAATAAAGAGCAGTGAAATCACTAGTTTGGGACTTAGAAAGCAGCTAATTCACTGCTTTAAAACAAAAAATGGTGCATTCGTTGCTTTATTCAGTAAGGCAACAAATTCGTTGCTAGACTCAATAAAGCATAGTCATCAAATAAGGGCTTGATAATAAATCGGTAAGGGAAAATTAAAATCGAGAAAAAATCTGACTAAGGTTAAGGTTGTGTAATTGTTCTTACTAAGAAGTAGTGTTTTTATATTATTGCGTTAAATCAAAACATCACTTAGCAAAGTTGGTAACATGTGTGGAGTGTTGTTCCCATGGCCAAGGTTCAAACCCCTTGAACCTAATTTCACCTTATTAACCACTAACTCTTTACCTATCCAAAGAAAAGATAGGGCAACAATTTCTCTTCTTGGCACTTCAATAAAGAAGTGAATCCATTGATGGTTCACAGCTGAGCTTAAAAAAAGGGATAAATACTCACCCTTTCTGAAGAGAAAGGCACCTTGCTTCATGTTGAAATAGCCGTTCTCCATTCGTCTTGGTTGCCATTAAAAATAGTTAAGCGTGTAATCGCAATAGCCTTTTGTTTGATAAGATAAGATCAATGGTTGTGTCCAAGAAGGTTGAATATATGGAGTATTTTGGGTATTTCAAACATTTCCTTAAGGTGAGGGGGCGTTTAGTTAAAAAAAACTTTACTAACGGGATTGTTAAGTACAGCCCAAAAATTAGTGGGCATTTAGGAAAAAAACCCTATATTACAGTCCACTAGGTAATTTTCCCTATTTTCTCTCTCCAAGGTCTTAAAATTGTGAATCATTCAAGAGTGAGGCTACTATATGGAATTACATACAATCTGTAAATAGAGAAAATAAAAGAAAAAAAATCTGAGGTCCTGGATATAATATGCTGAAAATTCTACTCATCTACTACAAATACAAAACAAGGAACATGTACTATTCCAACTAAGAAAATGAGCTAAGAAGATTTCTAGAATGGGAAATTAAGAAAATCTCACCTTTTATTGAAGAGAACATCTTTAACAAGATCTTTGGTATGAAGTTCTTTAATAGGCTCAAAACACTCGTGCATTACAGCAAGTGCTACATTGAGCTTGCTATGATGCTCCGTCATAGTCTCAATATCAGATGCATTCTTGTGATGGCTATCTCTCGAGAATTTCAAAATGGTCCATGATAAATTATCCACTCTCACTGGAACAGCTTTCCCCAAAAGTTTATGGAGACCCACAAATATCTGCAGAAAAGAAACTGAAATATCAAAATATAGATGATTATTGAGTAATTTACTAGGAAAAAAACTCACGATACTAAATTAAAATTAAATATGTCCCAACTTCCAATTGCCAGAGATTGAAAGTGAATAGAATGCAGCATCTGATAAATGATGTTGAAAAGTATGTTTTTAAACTATGTAATATACCAACAAACAGCTATGTAACAGATAATGGATACAACCCAAATACGAAGTGTCGGTCACATGAGCCCCCACAAACCTTACAGACCAATACAGCCTCTATTTCTATAATATTCACCACACATGAAAAAGAAAGACGAAAGAGAAACATTTCAGGAAAAAATGAAGCACCTTTTCACATTTTTTGCTACAAAACCAATTTCCTTTCGGGCAACTGTGAAGCTTCCCTGGTCCTCTTTTTCTCACACATCCCACATGATCTACAAAAAGTTGGACAAATTATCTTTGAACCATTACGGAACATATATAACAAAATTGAGCTTCTAAAAGATTAGAATTAATCCTACATTCACGCTCGCATTGATCACAATAGAGAACAGTCTTCTCTGTGAACTGTTCAACATTCCCATTGAATTCTCCCTGGCCACATATACCACATTGACAAGATGGGCAGAACCAGTTTCCTTCTGGCAAATCCTTCATAGTCGCATAGAAAATTTTCTTTTAGTTCCATAATCAAAACTCATAAATAATAAATTGTAGATAATAGAACTTTGAATTGAAGTAAAGAAACAAAACAAGGAACCCACCTCTAAACCAAGGCAGCTTAGGTGAAACGAGGATGGGCATTGATCACACAATACTAGAGTACCCCCATAGTGACAAACAGAGCATATGTAGTCATTCTCGATGTGAGGTTGATTGCTTTTAATTCTCTTATATGGTTCGGGAACGAAACTTTTCAGCTTATTACCTTGTAACATTTGTTTTTGGCACTCTAACAAAGACCTGCCATCTTCCAAACAAATGCTGGCCGCGGGTCGGCGATACATGCTACCAGCATGAGATTCAAAGCCTGTGAGACTGAAAACTTTTTGGCAACAATTGCACTTGATCCCATCTCGAGTTATCCTTCCTTCGAACATTAAATGTTGGCCCTTTGTACTCATGCAATGTACCTTTGACCTTGGCAACACCACATTGTTGTCAATCAGCCAAGATAGAACAGTTCGAGGGGTATGATGTGAAGGACTCGATACCACAACCTGCCGTGCCCTTTTGCTTGATCGCAACACACAGCTTGGACGGCTACCGATTAATCGTTCTCTGGTTGTCTTTCGTTTCTTCGGTTCATGGTAACCAACATTGTGATCCAATGTGTGTCCTAGCTTTTTAATGGGATTCATTTGATTTTGAAGTAACATGGATGTAAGAGGGAACGAACTGTCAATTCGTCTCTTCCGTGGTCCCCTAACTCTTTTGACCATTACATTACCAAATTCAAGAAATTCTCTTAACTGCAACAGACCGGATTGCCCATTTATGGGCAGCATATTTTCCTTGACCTTGGTAGATATCATTGCCGAGAAACTATCACCATTCAATGGGACCTCGGGTCCCTCACTAGTAATCACACCTTTCATCGGTCTTTTACTTTCAGAAAGTGATTCATCCATACATCCCTTGCAAGCTGTTCGAAGAGAATAATAAGTTCTCTTTTGTGGAGAAGTGTAACATAACTCGCGCTTTATTTGTTGCCTCGTGGCATACCAAAATTTCCACCCAACAGCCAATAGGTGCTTCTTTGCTTTTAAACGTAAAGACATAAGACCTCCAACCTGTGAACCATGTTCATACCAGTCTACAACGGCTTGAGGGCAATATTCAGGTTCAATAGCTACATCAGAATCAAAACGCTCAGGTGCTGTTTTCCTTTTAGAAAATTCTAAAGCGTGAGGTTTCTCTCGAGTTTTTTCAACCAGAATAGAACTACCACCACCACCCTTACTTCCTTGGTGTTGTTCTACATGTATATCAACCAAACTATAGCAACCATTTTGGGACCTCGGACTCTGAACCCTTGCAGTGGTTTCCATCAAATGCTTACATATCTTAGTAAGTGAATACATGATTGTCCCCTTGGGAGGGATATAACGGACTCTAACCATTCTTTTATCATTATATATCTCGATCTTCCAACCTATGTACGAAAGATGCATTCTAGCCTTTAATGTTGCACTATTATAAGTAATATCTTTCAACTCTTTCCGACAAGACATCCCCTTTTCTACGATAAGTAAATAATTTATGAGTGCATCTGGGCAGTATTCGGCTCCGGGAAGTATCTTTGGGCCGGCAGGTACCCAAGCTCTTTTTTCTCTCGATGCCAAACTTTTAGGCTTAGTATTGGGCTCATCGGAAATTGAATTATTTTTGCTTACAAGACCATCTGTAGTATCTCGATACACCTCTCTTTGAGTTTCATCTTCTCTTCCCAATTTACTATTTGTCAGATCAGAACATGTGACATTACAAATAAGTTCATCAACATTGTTCCTCAAAGTAATGTCCTTTGGATCACAAGAATCATCTAAGATATTATTAATGCATCGATCGCCAATCTCCATACGAAGATCATCAACCGATGGACCCACCATATTTCCAATCCGATCTTCATTCTGCAATACAAGCTCCAGAGCAGTAGAGTCCTCTACTTGGCCTCCCAAAACAACCTCATCTAATACATAGTGTGACCTTTTGCTATGTGATTTAGTAGAATTTTTTTCATGTTTCAAGCTAATGTCTCCATCAAATTTACACTTAATAGCACTCTTCCTTCCATGCCTCGCTCTTTTACTTGTCCCCACAACAAAATTTGATGCATTTTCTTGATCGATAACACTACGAACACACTCAGCGGTTAGATTCAAGTACTCGAGTATGACCTCAAGTACTAAATCATCCCAAATTGGTCTCACCCAACAAGTCCACTCCCTAATTTTCTGATAAAAAACCTCTTTAGCCCTCACATCGAACCAAATCTGTCTCAACGAAACGAGCACCGGCCACTCCTTCTCATGTTCCTCAATCAACTCAAGAAACAACCAATTCCCGCGAATTTTCCAACATTCCGACACTTCATCCCAATCTTGGGTTATCCTTAAATTCTCAATCTTGAGCACCAATTGATCACCCAAGTCTGGAAAAAACACCAACCTCTCATTCGAACCCTCCTCATTGTCAAAAATCACGCCTTCCCACCAAACTTCATTCAGATAAGAATCAACACAGAGTCCATAACTCAGGAACCATGGATGGGTTTCTAATGGGGGAGGTTGGGGCCTTACTAAACCACGGTCCATTACAGAAGGAAAACTGATCGTTTCGATTAGTTTGGAAGAACCATCATCGACGAGAAGATGTTCGTACCTTACTCGACAAATTGAATTATGCAAACCAATTATAGTGGCTAAATGCCATGAACCATGAAAACCTTCTTCAGTACTTCTCACCTACAATCACATAGAACAAAGAATTACAGAGAAATTAAAGAGAAATCTTGAAGAAGAACCCAAAACAAGAACTCCACCATCAAAGAAAAATAACAAAGAAATTTCGAATCTTGAAAAGGGAAAGCAACATTCAACCTCAATTATCTGACCAACACGAAGATTTCTTCGAATAGGTTTTGTTTCTTCCATCTTTCGTTTCTTCTTCTTCTTCTTCTCAGAAACATTTTCTTCGAGTAGAGTCGCCATGAACGAAGAGTGAGAGTGCGTAGGATAAGCAGGGGAGTGCGTAGGTTAAGCAAGGGAGTGTCTGTAACAGAAAGAATTAGAGAGGAGATTCTGGAAATGGTAGATACTTTTGGGGTTTCTCACTCGGGAAAGTTTCTATTGTCCAACGAGGTTTGATATAATCAACGGTTGAGATTGGGAATAAATTTATAGAGATTCTCATTTCCAATTGAGGAAACTGTACAACTGTACAACCTCGTTTTGACTCTGAAAAGTTCCTAACATTTAGAACCTTGTTGACCAAGAAAGCTAATAACATCTTTCAGCACTCTCTCCCTAAGACTAAGATTTGATCAGGACCGTTAAAACAGTGGGCCTAACTAACGAGATCCATTATATATGAAACATGTATTTTATTTGAATTTTTCCTTACTTAACCCTCCTCATTTATGAGTCTAATTTGAGCTTCCTCCTACTTTTAAAAAATTAGGTTACCCCCTTCCACCCAAGTTACACTGCAACAACCAGGCACTCTTTGTAATTTGTATTAAAGGAATATATTCTTAATGTACTGTTGCAGTAAAATTATTCTTTATTTTGTCACACTAATATTGTGATATTTGGTGATTCCCCAAAATATGGGCTTCTTGCCTTTTAAGTTGTAAGGCCCATTAATCCATGATTATAAATATAAATAAAAAAAAAAAATTGATTGGTGATTTGTCATCATAGTCAAATCCAAATCGAAAGATCACCAATCAAGCTGATTTTGATGGTATTTATATTCATCAAGAGATGGGTAAACATTCTTGAATTGTGGACCCAAAAGAGTTTGGAACATTGCATGTGGGACCCACCTTCGTTAATCTATATTCTATATAGCTTAATCAACATGATTATAGCTACTTAAAACAATTTTGATAATACCTGTGATTTTAGTAGGCCTAAATAATACGATCAATTAAAATTTTCAGTTTGGCAACGAAGAGAAATTATTAGTTCGGCCTTCGTTCCATTGCAAATAAATGTAAATCATGCAAAATTTTATCATACAAAAAGTTTTTTTTTTTCATGCAAAACTTCGCCATGCAAATTTTTAGTACTAAAATTATCATTTATGAGGCAAATCATGTTTTTAAAATATTTGTCAAAAATGTTAGAGAATAAGATGCACTGCATTAAAATACATGAGATACATTGTATCATTGTTACTATATCTCACACAAATGGAAGGTTGTGATGAAGGATATTCTAGAATATATATTGATATTTAGAATATATCAATTAAGATATTCTAGAATATTTATATTAGGTAGTATATATCTTGGTTGATGTAATGCCTACAAATACCCTATTGAGAATTATCAATCAAATTTATATTTTCTATATTTATTTATTTGGTAATTATTTTTACAAAAATAGTACTCCTTGTAATTCACATTTGCAATTTTTTTTTTTTTTTTTACAAAATTATGAAAAGGTCCAAATTTTATGTTGGGTTCAGGGTATATCAAGTTGAAAATAAGTAACAATGTAAAGGTAAATTCAGCTAAGTATCTAATTTGGGGAAAAAATTATATCATTTGTATGAATTTGAAAAACAAAGGGATATAATAGTAAATTATATTTATTGTTCACTCACTTTGGTAAAAATAAATAAATACCAAAAGGAATATAGGGTACTTTGAGTAAATATTTTGAAACAATTGTGGCTTGGTAAAACACTCAATTTTTTTTACCTAGAAATGTCTAATGTTAATTTGTGTGCTATTGAAAGCAGTAAGTCTTGTTTGGTTATTTTTCATATCTCTGTATAAGATAGAAAGTTGGCAATTCTATATATGAATAAGATAATCCAAAGCTAAGCAAATAAAACTTAAAAATTTCTCCAATATGAATCATATATGTTGAGTTCAATCTCACAGCTGACGCAAACTGCATTGTCTCTCTCCTTGTAAGCTCTTGGGTCTCTCTACTCATAGCCAATTGATTTTGAATTGAACCCCTAAATTTATCAGATCGTTGCTTCATATAGGTTAAGGGTTTGAATCTTTCCACCTTTATGGGTGAGGGGGAGTGTTGAGTGTATTCTTCCCTTCACTCTCGAGTGAGTCATATTCTAGTTTAGTCTTGTGACCCTCTTATATTCATAGTTTCCTTTTCTCCAACAGATCGGTCTGTATTTCTCTTCTTCACATAACCTAGTTCATATCTTCACATGTTTTGGCCTACTCCGATCCACATGTGCAGAGGCGAGTTGAGTTCAATTCCACATCGGACACAAACTACTTTGTCTCTCTCCTTATAAGTTCCTAGGCCTCTCCACTCATAGCCAATTGGTTTTGAGTTGGACCTCAAAATTTATCAATATAAGAAAGTATAATTGAGCTAAAATTGTAAAAATAAAAATCTCAACAAACCCAATTAAAAACAAGGAAATAACTACATAATTGGCTCATAAAGTTTTTTTCTTGATCGCGAAACTCTTTCATAACGACAATACTCCAAAACAAGGTAAAACTTATGTTCAATATTAACTCACCATATTTATGGAGTTATGGTTAGTCTTTAAGGAAGTAAGGATGAGCATAAACCAAATGGAACATTTAGGATAACTTGTTTACATAGCTTTTTTTTTTAATCTTTTTAAAATTATGTTGACAAGTTATAAATAAGTAAAAAATGTGAAACACCAAGAACCCATGATTTGGGGAGTCTTTACTTTAGTAGCATTTATTAAAGAAAAATGTTCAAGGATTCATAATATAAGACACAATTATAAATAGTTATCATCATCTTAAATGTATTTGTGAATATCTGAATAAAAATAATGTGAAGTATGATTATAGAGACATGTCTAAAAGTCAATAATGTCACGATATAAAGAATTGATTGTTGTGCCTGTAGACATATTCCTAAACAATATCATCAATCTCTTATGGGTTGCAAAGTTGGAAGAACCATAAATTATGACTAATAATAAATAAAACACAAACTTAGATCAAGTTCAGGTGAGAAATTCATGTTGGAAAAATTATATGGAGGCAACAAATAACTAAGAAGATGAAGAAAGATTGATTGTTCTACGAGGAACATGGCAACGACGTTTTCTTTAAACATTATTTGCCCCCTTCTAGTATTAAATCAATAGTGCAAATAGCTTTTAGTAATCATATTCTTAGGATACAATGAAGCTCAATCTCTCGTTATCTCCCACTATTTTTATACTAATAAGAGATCTGAACACTAAGATTTTGTGCCCAAGAAAGAGAAAGGGGGATTTGAAAATACACGAAGAAAATCTATAATTCTTAGTGAGTAAAAAATGTGTTATAAAGTCTAAATTTATAAAGTGAATTGTCTCTTTGGACATGCACCATGACTGTTGCTTCAGCAATCATGTAAGGGTTCATGTTAGATAGTCACGCCCTTTTAGAATGGATACCGACAATTGCCATGACTGTTGCTTCAGCAATCATGTAGGTTCATGTTAGATAGTCACGCCCTTTTAGAATGGACACCGACAGTTGCATAAACCTCATTGACTGTGGTCATACCTCTTGAGAAGTCATCTCACGGGCAAACCCATGCGACGGTCAAGATTACAATGGTCCATCCATTAACTACAATCAATCACTCTAAATTATCAATCAACCCAATCATCCAACCAACGGTCTAGGTCAAACCTCGATGGCACACTTAACAAATAGGAAAGAGTTACTACATGCTCCTAGCTATGATGCGTATGTGCAAAGTGCACCTCTAATGCGTTCTAAACGTCCACTCTTCCTTTCGAATGATGCGTGAATGCAACAACAAGCAATCATTTTTCACATACAATAAAATATTTTCAATTAAATAAGAATTTCAATAAATGAAGAATCATTTATTAGCTTGAGGTAAATCCCACTAATTAAAAAAAAAAAAAAATAAAAAATTGATGTTTCCATAAAACTAAAAGCTTTAAAGTAAAATTCATTTCCCTCTAAAACATTTGAATTTATTAATGGACAAAGTTATTTTAAAAGTACAATCACTTTTTAAACAATTTTTTTAATATTCCAAAAAAACTTTAATAATAAAATAACTCTACTTTTAAATTATATTCTCTATAATTCAAAATTGATAGAAAATTTCTAACAATTCATTCTTTTAGCATTTGGTACTCGTCAAGACAAGCCACACTTCCTCAAGGCTTCCAATTTATCCTTATAATCGGATGAACTCCTTATTGGTGTGGGTAAATAAGGCACCCAAATCATGTTATTCAAGGACTAATCTTATATAGTCATTATTTCCCCTTACGTCGCATTTTATAAAAATAGAGCTAGTCAAAGCCAGGTGTAATTCCATATGATTTTGTATTTTGCACTCTTTGTTGATTAATTCCATGTCTCTCCAATTTATACTAGATAGCAATTTATGCCTTCACTTCTAATGCAATCACGCATTAACTTCGCGTATCACCTTAGGTTTATGTTTCATTCACAAACTATATATATTTCATCTTAACTTGCTCGAAACAACTGTTTTTGTGAATTTATCCAATCTTTTAAAAATAGTGAGGTTCCAAGCATGTTACTCATCTTGTTAAACTACGGCGAAGAATTCAATATAACAATACAAGCAACCATCTTGAACAACAAACAATTTATCATGTGAACAAACCTTACTGGATAATAATGACAATTTGACTAAACCTGATTTGTTATTGTAAAACAAGGAAGTAGTAAAGAAAACAAAAATTGTACACGAAAAACAAAGGATTTATATGGTTGAATAGTGTACCTACGTTCACAAGTCAAAATCAATTTTATCCACTAAGAAATCAAAGGACAACCGTACAAAAAAATACCAAAGGTTTTAATCTCAAATTCAAGCTTTTAGACCCTTGTAAACCCCTCTCCCCTAAAACCCTTAAGTTTTTAAAACCTTAGAAATCTCTATGTATAAGGAGTTACTAAAACATGTCTATCTCCCTAAAAATAGAAATAAAAAAAAAACCCAAAAGAAAATATTATATGATTCCCTCTTTAGCAACTAAAAAAGGAAACAGAATACAAGACAATTATTACACAACAGTTATGTGAGAAGAGCTGACAAAAGAAAGTAAATCACTCATGTTGTTGATCCCTCTCTCGAAGGGAGGAGATCGGGATCAGATGAATATAAGAATAACTATAAGTGCATTAATTTTTCCACTCTGCCATAGACAAATATATTTTTTCTAATTATATAGATTTCATAGATGATTCATAGTAAAAATACAATAAAGGAAGATAATAAAAGAAATTATAACAAGAAGAAAGGCTTGAACAAGAATTAAGAAATTATACAAGAATTGGTAAGATGGATAGATGAAAAAACATACAAGATCAAGAAAATTTTCAAAAATTAGAAAGGCAATGAAAATGACAGACAAGAATTCAGAGTTATAATTAAGAATTGGAAGAGAGAGAGAGAATTGCAGAAATCGGCAAAAGAATCAATGAACAAGAAGAATTACAAGTCTTGAATGAACATCATGAACTTGGAGCATTCCCATGATGGGATAAACCTCCTCTTATTTCTTCATTTTGCATACAAATAAGTAGATTCCCTACAAAATGTTTCTCTCTCTACAACACAAATGTGGGAGAGAAAAAAAAAAAGGTTGGTTTCCAAGGATTTATACGTCCCTTAGCACTAAGAAGAGGGCCCCATGTTTAGAGATCATTCTTAATTAGAGAGAGAACTTCACAATATTACAAATAATTCCCTTCTCACAATACTACAAATTTCTTTTGAAAAGTACAAAATTACATCCTCTCCAATGAATTCGTCACTTTTATAATCTACGAAGCCGTTGGTAAAGTACAACGATTTTACCTTACCATATCGCCGGTAATTTATCAACAAATTCACTGATTATAAAAATGACGAATTCAAACCTACTAGGGGTGTGGCGAGATAGTTATACACAAGCAAGGGTTTGTCCCTAATCATGTGTTCGATCCTCCAAAGCCTCCTGACTTACCTAACAAAGGGTGGTTGTGTGGGTCGAGTCAATGTTGCCTAGTAGACTAGTCTGTCAGATAAGGCCCAATGGTTTATGGACTGGGCACAAGCCCATGTACGGTACCAAGGCCCGTTGTCAAGGGAATATCATTGTATAAAATAAAAAAAATAAAAAAATGACGAATTTACAAGAAAAAGCATGTTTTTGGGAATTAAAATGAAGTGTATCGAAACCAGAATTTGGACATGCGCACTTATTGGGAAAAATCCCTAATTTGAGTCTAGAGGTTGTAATGTTTGAATGAGGTGTTGTAATCTTTAATTGGGGTCTGGCAAACAATTTAAGAACTTGGAGTGAAATAAGTAAGAGTTGGGGTGCCAATAGTATCATCTCTCTCAACAAAAGGTACTAAAAACTCTCTCCCTTCCCCCCCAACTGTAGACTGTAGTAGACGAAGTAACAAGAGCTCGACGAAGACAGGTACTCTCTCTCTTTCCTCTCATCACTCTTTTTATATTAATTTTGGGATACTCGAAGCAACATAGGGTTTTAATTATCTAGCTATCTATTTATCTTGTATGGAATGGGTTTTTTGTTTTGTTTTGTTTTGTTTTTTTTTGTTTTTTTTCCGATTTGGTTTCTATTTTATAGGTTGCAAGCACGCTTTGATTTGAAGTGGAATAGGGATCTCCCCATCATCCATAACAGGTATGGACTCCATATCTATTTCTCTTTGTTCTCTCTCAATAATTTTATTTTATAAGATTGCAAAAGATTAGGGTTTCTCTCTCTCTCTCTCTCTATGTTTGGTTGGTATGAATCTCTATTTTATTTCGTTTAGTGTTTTTTTCCCCAATAAAAACAAGTTCTTGGGTTTTTTACACTGTTGTATGTCAAATATAATTTTGTGAGTTTGATCTCCAAGCGAGTGTATGAATTATAGAGCAAAAATGGTCTCAATGTGATGTTGTTCAAATGAGGTTTTTTATTTTTATTTTTTATAATTTACGAATAAAGGGTCTCTTTATTTGATCGTTGGAGACATTGTAGTCGACACCACAACGGTGTCTTTGCAGGTTAGGTCACCATAAAAGATGACCGGATATAATACTTCTCTCATGACAAGAAGACATTAATTATAATACAGATCTCAAGGAATGAGCAACCCGAAAAATTGCCCATGATCATGAGTAAATATTTACTGGTTCTAAAAACTTAATTTTAGCATATATTCAATCATAAAAAATAGGGCAAGAATCATAAACACAAGGTGAACAATCAAAGAGAGAGAGAGAGAGATTGAGAGGCCTTGAAAAATGGGATGCAGCCGTTGCTTCCAGCTGAATTTTGGATATGATTCTAAATCATAGGTTCTTAAAGCATAGTAAAAAAATCAGGTCAATCTGAAATTGGAAGGCACCCATTTAAGGTTTGAAAGCAGGAAATATGGAAGCAATATAAAAACAAAATCATTACTTGAGATTCAGTTTTTGGTTCGAGCTGAATTTTGGACATGATTTAGATCAAAGGGTTCTTAAAGCATGGTAAAAATTTCAGGTCGATCCGATAATGGGAAGGCTCCATTTAAGGTACAAGGTGGACTGTTACTGTTAGTCTGTTACCGTGTTAGGAATAATAGAAATTTTAGGCCAAAATGGTGTTTTGATGAAGGATTGGAAGTGCATTAGAGACTGGTTTGTTTTGGTTAACTAAGTTTTTAACAAGATTTTTGACACTAAGAAAATGCAAAATGAATGGAGTTTTCTGGTTCCTCTATTAGAATAAAGGAGAAATGCACAATAGTACTAATTATGTGGGACAAATATTGTAAGTCACATTTTGAAATTGTGGGAGAAAATGAAGATAAAAATGTTAAGAGAAGAAATGGTTGTATCAAATAGCTTGTATGGCTTTGTGCTTGGGAGAGCAACTATCAAGACTATCTTCTTAGACAATTCATGGAAAGGTTTCAAGAAAAGAGGAAGAAACTAAACATGGTTTGCTTTTTTGACTAAATAACTTGAGATGGAGTCCTCAAAGTTAATTTTGTGGGTATGAGGAAGAAGGAGCACGTAACTAGATATTATTAAGGACCTATATTTTGGAGTTATAACTGGTATTATACTAGTTGGTTGCGAGATAATCAAGTATTATATACAATGGGCTTTCACTAGGGATTAGATATAAGCTCAGACCTTATTGCAGTATCATGGATTAACTTATTGAAGGATAGTTCCTTGGCACATGTTATTTCCATATGATAGAGTGTTTGTCGATAAAACTGCAGAGAGTAAATTTAAAACTATAATTATGTTGGAATAGCTTGGAAATGAAAGGTTTCAACATTAATAGGACTAAGATAAAAATATATGCAATGCAACTTATTATGGGCACTCTGATTAATAAGACGCTAATTAATATTGATATATAAAACAACATCTCAATGACTTCAATAAGGGTAGTCCTAATGAATATAAGTTTTATTATTTATAAAGACAAGGAAATTTTGGTGATGGATGTGGCCTGTGACGTTGGTGTTTGATGGATAAAGTGGAGTGTTTCTTGAGTATGATGTGACTGATTCAGAGAGATTAAGAAAACTTTGAAAGATAAATAGGACCTGCCATTGTTAAACTAGATAGTTGGCAGTCGACTGATTACATCTTCAGAGAATGAATGTAGCAAAGATGAGGTGGAGATGGATGAGTTATAAAGACTGGGAAAGACAAAATAAAAATGAGTATATTTGAGGTAATATGGAAATATCCTTGGTAGATTAAAATACAAGAAACTCGATTGAGATGATTTCCGCATGTGTATAACAAAGACTAATGAAGGAGTGCTTTAGTACAAGTTGAATACTTTAAAAGGTGAAAGGAAGATTAGAAATGGCATAGATGGAGGTAATAGTAAAATATGCAGAGACATAATGCATTATTGAAGATATGGCTTAAGATAGAGTTAAGTGGCGAATTGTGATTTATGCTACCAACCTCAATATTTGGGATAATGCATAAATGATGATAATGGCTAGAGAAACTAAGTACCCCATTGGGTTAGGGTGTTCTACTAGTGGCGTGCTAGTAGATGTGTAATACTGGAGTGCACATTCAATGGTCCCACTGCCACCTATTGGATTATTTTTACCTTAAATTATGATTGGGTGATTGCATCAATCGAATATGTTCTTTGGGATGATTATAAAAATGAAATAGCTTGTTACTGAAATATGTGCTTCAGTGGTTTTGATCATCTAATTAGTTACATTCATTGTAAGAGCAAAAGAAGTACATATTCCCCGGGATTACAAAAAGATCTAAGGGATTCTAAGAATTCCAAGAGGCCGAATCCTCTACCCCCATGGGCAGAGAGTTCGGCCCTACAGTTTGATCCCCATGGATTGGTTTTGTGGTTTGACCCCTTGGTTTTGTCCTATTGTTTGACCCCCTATTGTTCAACGTCATGGCTTGGCCCTATGACAAGGCTCTATGGGTCGATCTTATAATTCCAACCTGAAGAATAGATTGAGCACTCTCCTTATGATTCCAATAGGAAGAAGAGACCATGCAAGGGTAGAGAGTTTGACCATAGGAGTTCTCACTATTGGTTCTACCCTTAAGCCTCCCACAAGTAGATTGCGCCACTCTCATGGCTATCTCTTACAACAATTATAAATGGTACAATCTAACCCACCAAGCTCCGACACGGCCACAAAAGCTCCACACTCTATCGTTTGTTTGGATTGTTTAGGTTCAATCCAAGCGCTTCGCAAGAGCATAGCTTGACTGATTCAATTCGGGATATCAAATCACCATTGAGTTTAACAATTACTCTGTCAAGCCCACTCCTTATGTCCATTTTCAAAATTAAAGATTGTGGTTATTATTGTCCATAATTTCTGAGCGTGCATGGGTTAGCGGATGAGAAATTAGGAATGACATGTGATGCTTCTAACTGCCCATCCAAGTCTGTAAGAGGGACAGACCCCTCCATTCAAAGGGACCAAATTCTAAACTTTCTTGCGTTACCTACTTTTGCTCTGCAATTTATTTGATCTCTAGCTTGATTGTCGGAGCCTCGTAGGCCGGCACCACATTGGTGTCTCGACCGTTTAAACCACCGGAGAAGACGACCAAAAGCTCAACCACCTTATTGGGAGAAGATGATTGGAGACATGACAACTTGCTGGAGAAGAAGGCATTAATTATAGTACAAATCTCAAGGAGTGGGCTACCTGAAAAATTGCCCACCTTCATGATGCCGGATATCTCTTAGATGCGACCCATTGATTGGTTCCCCTGTTTATAACTTAATGTATTCACATTTTTATGCTCATCGGTGAAGGCATTGCAATTTGGCTTATTGAGAAAATATGGTATGGGAAATATTCAAACATAATGTGGATGCAATTTAAACTTCTATCAAAATATTCCTCAACAACCACACACACACACAAAAAAAAAAAACAGTGTAAACATTTTGCAAGTATGGTGGGGGAAGATGTCTATGCCAGTTTAGTTTAGCCCCCCCCTCTTTTTTCTTTTCTTGTGTACACAAATCATCAATGTGTTGACAAAAAATCCGGGTGAGGTGATGAAGTATATTTGTGGTAAAACCACATAACTGGGATTGAAACCCCACCTTGATGCTTAACCCTATAAAAAATGCCAAGTCCTGCACTTGTGGACTAATTTTAATTATTTGAAATGGAACGCCGCATAATTAATTTTGCGAATAGTATGGAAAGTTCATAAATGATTCATTGAATTCTTAATTATGGGTGGGGAAGACAACATATCATGTTTGGGTGGACCAGGTTATGGCTTGCACTCATTGCCACCAATATAGGTAGTTAATAGCTAGATCTTTGGATCCATCGCCTACAATTGTAGGTAGACATTGCTTTATATTTTTTCCCAATTTTTTTACTTGCAAGGAAAAAGTTACTAATTTTTTATATGAAATATCTACAGGGGTTTAGGCACATCTGAGGAACTAAAGAGTGTTGGAGAAGCATGGCAAAGCATCATCCTGATTTGATTATGTGCAGGAAGCAGCCAGGAATTGCTATTGGGCGGCTGTGTGAGAAGTGTGATGGTAAGTGTGTGATCTGCGACTCTTATGTGCGCCCTTGCACACTCGTCCGGGTCTGCGATGAATGCAACTATGGGTCATTCCAGGGCCGATGTGTGATATGTGGAGGGGTTGGGATCTCTGATGCCTATTACTGCAAAGAGTGCACTCAGCAGGAGAAAGACAGGGATGGTTGCCCGAAGATTGTCAATTTAGGGAGTGCAAAAACTGATCTCTTTTATGAACGGAAGAAATATGGGTTTAAGAAACGATGAAGTATATGGTAATATTTTCTTTCTTACCCCTAGTTATCTGTCTTTTTCACTTGTGCATGTTACAAGTGAAGATTTTCTCTTTTCCTAAGAAATATCAATTGGAGTAGATGAGGTTATTATTAATATGGTATTCTGTACTGTTACCATCTTAAAAGTAATGACATTCTGGTTGCTTTGCAATATATCTGCAGTTTTGATATTTTGAATGTCTAGTGTTACATTCTGTGTGAGAAATTGTAGTGGCAATATAATTTGTGCTTCTGGAGACTTTTAAGTAGCAAGAACTAATAGTTACTAGTACTTTATAGCCAAAATTTTGGTCTTTACACCTCATCATTAACCCATTTTTAATTTAAATTTTTAAATTTAAATTTCACTTTCTAATCATTCTGCCTTCCTAAGTAAGCTTTAGGAGAGTTATTTATCATCCAAAGCGGTTTTTATTGTTAGTGGATAATATAAATTTTCTAATTTGCAATTGAGATTTGACACGTCTTTCTTTGGACTGCTCAATAAGATGAGATGGAGGTACCATTCAACGATGCCTCTGCAGAAAGGCAATTTCACCTGTATCCTTCATCCGTTCTGTAGTTTCAGAGAATCAGTTCTTTCTTTCCTCATCTGCTTCATTTTTATATTTTTTCAAATCCTTTTGGTAACAGTTCTATATTCTCAGTTCTTTCTCTGATTGCATTCGCTCCACTGTGTTATGGACTGCAACTAACAAATTTTTTCAAAGACCTCCGTGTGTTTTGGTTTAATTACTTTTGCTTGAGAAATTAAATTATGTAAAGAGACGAGGACAAACAATTTTCGGTTTGAAAGATTCTTTAATTAAAAAGATACCCTGCTCTAGTCAGTGTATGGGTTAGATCATTCATTGTGACAGAGAGAATTTGCTCATGCCATGCATGCAGGAACTCCAAGTAGGCGTCTTCTAAATGCTCTAGTAGATGTTATTGTGAATGTTACTGCTGTCAGTATTTCAGCTGGACTAACATTATTTAGTTGGCATATAATTAAGTTACAAGCCTAAGGAGTTGTTGAACAACTTTTGAGTTTGGAAGAACATCATAAATTTCCTTGAGGGGTTTTGGATGTTTGGAGAGAGACTCAAAATGATTGCTAGCTCAACATTCATTTAAGAGTTTATGTTTTTATTGGTACATATGGGTCAAGAAAATGAAGTTTTGGGATTTGGAACCAAATAAGAAAAGTGGCTTTATGATGAAGCCCTTACGGGACCATCGAAGAGTTGGGAGTAGCTTGTGAAGGATGTCAAAACCAATAAGTAGGAGATCTTTACTAGTAAGGTGAGATCCAACAACTTGATATTTGATGGCAAGGTTGGGGAAGGTTAGGGAAGATCCGAATCAAAATCGGTTTGCTAATTTTGGTCAGACAGATTGCTCAGAAGGTTTCCAATAACTGTGAGAAGGATTGTAGGATTGATGATGGTTGCGGCTGCTCCAATGTCGAAAGGGCGATTATTGGAATAGGTTTTGCATAAATTTCAAGAAGGATATGAACTTGAGCTATTGCGACAAGTTGGGTAAGAGAGATTATCTTAGAGGATTCAGAAGTATATATTATGTCAATGTCAAAAGTTTGGGACTGTTTATCAAACTTGTCCAGATCATTTTCACTACCAAAACAATTGATTGCTAGTAACGAACCAGGAAAGAAATCGTCATCGAGTGAAAACATCGATTCTTAACCTGAAAATTCTGAATCTATTAGTTGAGCAATTTGTTGGATAATCTTGATCCACTTCTCTTTGTGGGGGTTGTTCTTAGAGAAATGGTTAGATTTTTGACTAATAAAACATTAAGAAGATGTCTTTCCTTTGATCTTTTTTATCTTTTTGAGGTAAAATTCCACTTTTGTTTCTTTCTGAAACCACGAATGGGAGACTTTCCCTAAAACAACACTCTTTTCACATCATCCATAATTCCATACCATTTATGGTTTAGAATCTCTAGCATGTTATCATAATGCTTTTCAAGATCTATCCTTTTGTATGAGTAACGTTTCGTCTCCAGAGAATTCTTCATTTGCTTGTTCAATATGATGTTGGGGGGATCCGATGAATTCATTATAAAGTAAAGATAATAATGTGTCCAAAAATTGAGATTGTAAACTTGTCTCTTAGCAATATTCATATTTACCATCCACTCTGAATCAGGTAGTAAAAAAGAAAACCTCACAAAAAATCAGCTCAATCGAAAACCTCTAACCTATATTTTGAAAAACCATTGTTTTTTACATATAATATGTCCCATGATTCCCCTCATACATATATATATATATATATATATATATATATATAGATATATACATATAATTCTTTGACACCAATAAGACGGAGAAGCATTATAGTCTTTGACACGGACCTATATATAATATATATAAGATTGGGTCATATGGACCTAACAACCACTGGCACCCGAAAACGTAAATGGGTTCCACATTAATGTAGAACATAAAATTTATGAATGCTAAAAAAACAAGATTATTGTTTAATTTGTAGTGTAAGAGCGAAATCAAATTGTCGGGATTTTATGGTATCCCAATAATAAATATCCCTTGTATACTTAACTCAAGGATAAGTCCCAACAGTTGGATCTTGCGCTTACAAGATCGTTATGGTATGTTTTTTCTTGATTCATTTTTCATGAGTCAATTTGGTTCATATAATTATGTCACAACTGTAAATATAATATCGAGAAATTTTGAGTTAAATGAGAAAAAAAAATGCATATAATGATCCAAATTCTAAATATAAAATACATAAATAATTGTTAAAAAATATAGTACAAGAATTAAAGCAACATCAAAAAGAGTAAATCTGGTTGTTGAAATTTAAGAGTTCGGTGACTTGATTTTTAAAGCCTTTTATTATGTTAAAAATACTTTTATTTTTATTTCCAAAAACTGATATAAGCCATAAACCTATTATTTTCCTCGACCCGACACTCATTGTTTTGTGGAAAAAGTACTATACGGTGCTACAGGAAAAACACATTACAAAGGATTTGCTTAAGAGTAACAGGTGAAACGTGTATCTTATGTGTATTTCGTGTATCCGAAGATAAATCTCAACCGTTCGATATCCAGTATTTACGATAGGGATTATGTGTGTGCTTATGATTCTACTAATGAGTCTTAGGCTCTTAGCATTGCAATCCAATTTTAAATAGACACCCCCCCACCCAAAAAAAAATGGCTTTCTTAGAGAGTTGACCCTGCAAAATGCAATATTAGATTTGCCCCTTTCATTGACAACATGGTTTTAAATCTCGTCCGAGATTGAGATGACTTGCTTAAGTCATCTTGGTCTCGTTAAGTAACGATACGGATTTGCACATTATATAAATAAACACGTGATTTTATGATTAAACATCTCATTATCTATGTTATTTTATTACAAAATTATAATTATCTTAATTTAAAAATATTTGTAAATTAATCAATGTAAACCGTGTTTAATGAATTCTCATCCAAGACAACTTGGTCTCGTCCATGGACGAGAAGAGACATCAAACACAGTTTTGAAACCATGATTGTCAAAATGATGGATTAAAGATTAAAATTAGATATTCATTCAAAATTCCATTCAAGAACCCATTAAAAAAAATATATCATTCAACAACTTACCTTGCTAAATCAAAACTCGAATAAAATAAAGATTACATGATCAATGAAAAATGCTGACTTTCAGTTAAAGGGGATAAGTCTAATCTTGATTTTTAAAGGGAGTAACCCTAATATCATCAATTTTGAAGGGGCAGCGTTAGGATTTTTCCCTTGTTGGGATAATCATGAGTGGAATTTTTTTAATTTTATGTGGGCAATGGCAACGGATATTTTATTCGCCTTAATATCTGTCGCAATAACTCATTAATCCATAGACTCTTAAAATTTTTGAGAGGGGGGCACTGTAAATTCGCCTCTAGGAGTTATTAAAATAACCTTTTAAATATTTATATTTATATATTACTGAACACCTATCGATCCATATAATATAAATCCGTATAATATTTATAATAATAATAATACTAACAAAGAAGAATGTGCATGTTAAATACTGTGCTGATGTGGCAATGTAGATTTTTCTGCACACTGCCACATCAGCTCATTTATTAAAAAAAAAAAAAGAAATTACAGAGTGGCACAGAGGGGAATGTAAGAGCGGAGTTATCATTAGAGAAAAATTGATGGTTCTCTCTGTACAGTGTTATACCTCGATTACTGCAGCGAGGGTCTTTAATTAAATTAAGAGAGCTAATAATGCCACAGCAACTTTTACTAATGCCACACCAATTCCAATATAAAAGAAAAATAAAAAATTGAGCACAGTTGGTGTGGCAATAGCAACTGTCCAAATTAAATAGTTAGTCTGAGATACCGAGACAAGATGAGCTATCCGCGTCAAAAATGAGACTTGTATAGATGAGTCCAGAGTCCAGAGTTCATTGATGATAGATAGAACTCCAACGACTCAAAACCTAAAAATGAACATCATTGATTAACCGTCTTCAATCTTTTTCAATCAGTGATTCCTATCCATTCAATTTCATCATTAACATCTTTGTCCACTCATTAAAATAAAATATGTTACAAGATATCAATCACAAGATTTGATACCTACCTATTAATGACTCCAACCACAAAATCCTTCCCCACCCAGATATATAAGGGGGGAGTCCATAAACGAAAACTTTATTAATGACCCTAACCACAATTATATCGGTACAACTAATTTATTAGGCCCAGACTGTCTCTGTCTAAAATTCTTACGGGACGAGAGAAAGTAAATCTGATTTTGACTTTACCGAGGAAAAGAAGTACTTTTTTGTCTTTATTATTCGGAAAGGCTCAGTCCCAAAGTGGTGGGAACAACCTCTGCACTGCAGCACCCTTAGGCCCAAACTGGGTCCGTTGTATTAAATTCCAAACCTGATTATATAATTTTTTATTTGATTCCGGATCCAATTCAATCCGAAAAATCAATATGTTTTAGATACGTCATAATTCAAAGCAAGTATCAAACTATATTTAAAATAAAATATTCATTACATTTTTCCTAGGTTACATTTTCCTTTAGAGAATCCATTCACTGGACTTCTAATTACTCAACTATTTGACACATTTAGAGAACCCTCGTTACAACATTTACTTCATCTCGAGGAAGCTAGGCTGAAAGACATTGCATTTCAACTCAAGAACAAAGGCTTCATGAGCTTGCACGTGGCAAAAGGCCATGCTTGGATTGATTGATCTCCACATTTCTTTTTCTGTTTTTATACTTTATTATTTGAACAATTATATAGTATACTTTATTTATGAACTTGAAAGTTAAAATTCAAGTAATATTTTCTGTTAGTTTCAAAGTTAGACTTCTTTAATTGAATTTAATAGTAATATTATAAAGGAGGTGTCATGTATATATATATAAATATTCTCAACTAATTGACATGTTGTGGAGGTGCTCCTGCCGACTTGAGGGCATTTTGGAATTAGACGCTCTCGCGTACCCACTCCCACACCCACTCTGGTCAATAAGGTCCTAACACTCATACTATAAAACAAAATATTAATATAAAATCTAAATAATCTTTGTATATTTAAATAAAACATATAATACTTAATTTTTTCACTGGGTAAGCACAGTTAATTGTCAACAGAGAAGAAGGCGGGTTCAATGGGTTCTGAACTGAGATGGTGTGCTCTGACACTTCACAAGCCTTACCAACTTAACAAAACCCAAATCCTCAATCCAGGTCCAAAGTCATTGAATTGGAATGGATCCGATCTGATTTTCTCTCTCGATCAGATCCATTGATAACCCTAGCTCTGGTGGTTAAAGCCCCCTTTCCAAAATAGGGCCGGCCATCAATTGAGCAATTTGGATCAGCGGTGTTATTAAATTATCATTATTATTTTTTTTTAATAGATAAAGAAACGATGTCAAGACTAGTAGCCTACAAATGAGGACTCCAAGAAATTAAACAGAAAAAATAAAGAAAATAAACAAGATCAACCATTTTGATTAAATATTCCTCCCGTACATCCACGTAGTTTTTATTATCTTCCCTCACCATAGACGAATAGTAATCTAGACTACTAGATTACCCTTTATTAACTAAGTTTACAGGTCCAATAGGAGAGGAAAAGAGCTTACTATGTCACATGCGGCTATGTTGCTTCAATGCAGCGGGTTTGAAGCTTGAGATTCCTGTGATTTCTCTCCCAGTCACCATGCTGTTTATATCATAAGTTCCTTCATATGTGAAGATTGGCTCCAAATCACAGAACGCCTGAAAACCGAAAACAGAACAATTGGAGGGTCTCGATAAGTCAAACTTTGACCAAGATCCATGATAGGTTAAAAAACATGAACATTGCATAAATTAATTTACATGGAAAATAGTCATAACTGTCAAAACATATGTCATTACAATAAACTGAGATAAATTGTCAGCTATAACATTTGAACAGAAACATATAAATTATTCATGGCATACTTGGATGCTCAATAAATAGGATTAATGATTTTTTTGATTAAGTACAAACAAGATAAAACTAGAAATGAATGCATTCAAGAAAATGTAGCAAGAGGCCAATAGCATCAAAATAGGTAATAAGCAATAAATTAAGAGAGTCGATTGAGATGGGTTGAGTATGTTCAACAAAGGCCGACTACATCCTCGGTTAGAAGGAATGTACTTGAAGAGATAAAAAGAGTAAAAAGGAAGACCCAGATGAACGTGGATTGAACATAGAGAAGGTGGATGGATATAAGAAGAAGCTTGCGATAAAGTAGATGTGATTCTGGACAAAATTGAATGGAGGAACAAAATTTGTTTACCGACCCCAAATTTTTGGGATAAGGCTTTGAATGCGTATAGAGAGAATTTGAGAGGTGTCACAAATGGAACTCTTTGATTTCTAAATTTTGAAAACGCCTGAAAACCGAAAACAGAACAATTGGAGGGTCTCGATAAGTCAAACTTTGACCAAGATCCATGATAGGTTCAAAAACATCAACATTGCATAAATTAATTTACATGGAAAATAGTCATAACTGTCAAAACATATGTCATTACAATAAACTGAGATAAATTGTCAGCTATAACATTTGAACAGAACATATAAATTATTCATGGCATACTTGGATGCTCAATAAATAGGATTAATGATTTTTTTGATTAAGTACAAACAAGATAAAACTAGAAATGAATGCATTCAAGAAAATGTAGCAAGAGGCCAATAGCATCAAAATAGGTAATAAGCAATAAATTAAGAGAGTCGATTGAGATGGGTTGAGTATGTTCAACAAAGGCCGACTACATCCTCGGTTAGAAGGAATGTACTTGAAAGATAAAAAGAGTAAAAGGAAGACCCAGATGAACGTGGATTGACATAGAGAAGGTGGATGGATATAAGAAGAAGCTTGTGATAAAAGTAGATGTGACTCTAGACAAAATTGAATGGAGGAACAAAATTTGTTTACCGACCCCAAATTTTTGGGATAAGGCTTTGATGCCGTATAGAGAGAATTTGAGAGGTGTCACAAATGGAACTCTTTTGATTTCTAAATTTTGAAAATTTTAACATATAGAGACACCAAAATTTATAGGTTCAATACTCTTCAATGATTAACAAGTAACAATATGAAAAATTCAAGATTTGGTTTGGAATAAGGCCCCCCCAAAATGCTAGAAGCCTCCTCAAAAAACAATGATTTCATGGTTCGTCCCAAAATGGCAGAAAATAAAAACAACTTTTGGGTCTCCATTTGAATTGGAAACACAAATAATGAAAGGGAACTCTATCTAGTGATGTCCTGCATCATCTAGTCTTCGCCCAGACCAACAATAATTTATAATGTAAAAACAGGTTAACAAAAAGGGTCTTGTTATAGTGTGCCCTAAGGGCACACGTTAAAGTGCAATAAATACACTTTGGAAATTGGATTTTGTACCGAAAATTCCCTTAAAATTATTATTTTTTACCAAAATACCCTCAAATTCCAATTTCTAAAGTACATTTACTGCATTTTAATGTGTGATCAGGACACACGTTAACACAATCCTAATAAAAATGCTTAAAAGGGGCATCGGGATAAGTAAAAAAACCAAATTGGACCAGGTTCTTTAGCAAATCAAAACAAAACCATGGAAAAAACAAGAGTCTGCCTTGAAAATATTTAGGAGCATTTTCAGTATAAAGCTAGAACACCATTTAATAAAAGGTACAAGAAATAAATATTGATGAAGCTTAAAATACAATAAACAAGATAATTTATCTAGGATAAATTTTGACTTTATTGCTGAATGCCCTTAACAATTTAATTTTCAAAACTAAAATGCAACATTGACATGTCCATCGAGTGTCTCACTAAGGTTATCTGCTTTCCCAAGTATACCAGTGTACTCAAGTAAGGGAAATAAAGTTTCAGGACATTGGTTAAAAGAATTGCTGGATATACTAGAATCTCTTTCATCCTGAATGTCTAATCTGAATGTAATCAAATTAAAAGCAGAAACTGATACCATCAACACCATCAAATGCGTAAATCCAGTTTAAAAAAAAATTAATAAATGGGGTCAACCAAGATTTCTAGAAGCAACAGAAATGTGTACAAACCTTTGCAACTAGAAAATCAGCTATGATTCCATTGCCACCCAGCAACTCTCTCCCAAGAGAAACTGTCTCCCTTGCTTGTGAGCTAATCCAGGCCTAGACATTAAGATATGTGTTATTAATTGGTACTGGAATCAGTATTACTTTCAAAAGTATGTATTTGATGCAGCCTAGTTACCTTTCCCAGACTAGCATGACCAATTGTCATCTTTCCCGACTCATAAAGCTTGCAAAGTCGCCAACCAACAAGGAACATTGCTTGAACGTTACCCAACATGCGAACAAGTTTCACTTGGTTAATTTGGAATGATGCCAATGGAGCTCCAAACTGCTTCCTCTCTTTCAAATACCTAATTTTCAGTTTCTTACGAGTTAGAAAATGGTACTTTTTCGGGAATATAACAGAGCACAAAGAGAATAAATAATATATTTTTTTCTCTACCTAAGACACATATCATAGACACCCATCGAAATACCAAGTGGTTGCCAAGCAACCATGACACGTGAAACTGCGAGTACCTGTTTAAAGTAGAAGTTAATTAGGTGAAACTAGTGAAAAGAAGATGAGAGGCAGTCATAAGCATACAAGAATCCAAGAAACGTGGGGTAGTTTATTCATTAGGGAAATTCTATAATAAAAACATGAAGGAAAAAAAAAGTCCAATATACTTCCAACATTCAAGCACCAGTAAACCTCAAAATCATTCACTAAAATAAACAATATTAGCATCCACAACATAAGTGATGACCACGTTTCGAGGATGTAATTTTCTCAAACAACTAGAAGTGTTGGTTGGCATTAGTGAAATCCGTTATCCATACCAATATGCATTTAAAGAAAGATCCAATGGATTACAACCCTGCACAGTACACAAAAAATCTAAACTACATTCCTTAAGAGAACTGTGTATTATCATACCTTATTTGTATCCTGAAAGGAATTAATTCCAGGTAACCTGTCCTCGTCAGGAACAAATACTTTCTTCAAGAGAATATCCCCATTCTGAACCATCCTTAGTCCAATTTTGTTTTCTATTTTAGTTGCTGTCAATCCCAGGGTATCTTTCTTTACAATAAATCTGAAAGCAGACACAGAATCACAAGCATTTTACGAAAAGGAATACCTATACAAAAATTTCGCTTTATCATCAATTCCATAGTTGGATGTTGCAAGTATGACGTCAAGTAACTTGAAAAGTAAATAATACAAATACAAATTAGATGTTATCACTGCTGGTCTGAAATATGGTGTGGTTCTTATAGACCATGACCATGGCATATAAGGACCACTAGCCCAAACTAATCATCCTAAACATCTGATTATAGAGTAAATAGGGGCAGCCGATCATAAATTTCTCCAAGAATACTAAAAATCAGATCATTACAAGCTTTCATCATCCAATCTAAATGCGGTAGATCTTCTGTTCCAGGCATGTGCGACACCCAGACAGATATATTGTGTACATTGGTCTATATGCAAATGAAACTTGTATGCTACTGACCCATTTATCTGATTTGTCGACGTGTTCCGAGCAAAAATAATCAACACATCTGCAAAAGTACTGTTTCCTATCCAGCGCTTTTGGCCATTAAGAATCCAACCACCAGTTACCTATTCCTCTCAATGCCAGGAAGAATATGGTAATCAAAATCTTAATATTAAAAACATTTGATGTTTAAAGAAATTTATATATATATATATATATATATCAGTTTCCCTAAAGTATCAAGAGATTGGACCTTTTCTGCAGTAGTTCTCAAAGAACTTGCATCACTTCCATAATCGGGCTCTGTTAAAGCCTAATGTACACATAAACTGATCAATAAATAAATAAGAAATATCTAGCTTCTTTTTGAGAATATCTCTAGTGTTTTGCGTTTAGAGTTTCTTACCCAGCAAGCTACAGTACGTAATTGTGCCAGCGAAGGTAAATATTTCTGCTTTTGTTCCTCCGACCCACAATGTGCTGTTCTTGACAGTTGGAACAAGTATGTGTTTTCAAATCAACCCAGCAGTTAGTTTGTGAACAAAAAAATCAAAATTAAAAAATTACCAATTGTGAGCATCCCCAAAGAAGAATGCACCAAAATAAATGTAGAACAGCTAGCATCAACTCTGGCAACCTCTGCTGTAGCAATAGCATTTCCAGTGATGGAGAGCCCCGGACACCCATAACCCTAACCATTAGAAAAGATAATATAGCGTATCTACAAATTTTCACCTCCAAAAAAGAAAATAAACATGACAGAAAGTGACATACCTTAGTTGTGCCACCAGCAATATTCAGGCTTCCAAGCTTTGGAATAACATGAAATGGAAACTCTGCCCTCTCCCAATACTGAAAAATTAAATTTTGGCATATAATTTACAGGAATGCTCAAGTAGAGGATCTCAATATTGTAGATTAAAATGTAAAAATAGCTGACAATAAAGGGAAAACAACACCTCAGTCATTATTGGAGCAATTTCTTTTTCCATAACCTCTCTGATTCTTCTCCTGAGGGACTTCTCCTCGGAAGTCAATAAATCATCAAATTGATAATAATCTGACGCTGCAGTTTTAAGAGATGAAAAACATAAAAATAAGAAAGTGTATACCAAAAAGAAGTAAATGTCGCATCTCAAGCATAAACATATACGATACTTCTCTTATACATCTAAAACAATTCTCCTAAAACGGTATATCAAATAAAAATATGGTAGAAAATGCCCACAATATTTCTACATAAAGAATAAAATCATTTTTCTTTCAAATTTCAATCGTAAAAGCTTGATGAAGTAACCTTATTACACTGCTCCTAAGACCAATAAAAACAAGCACTTCCACTCCTAACAGATTCCACTTACAACCCATGTGCATATCCGTAGCACAATAATCTTACCATTAGGGGGAAAGACTGATGCTGGAGTGGCTTGGGGGAATGCAAGAGAAACATCCAAAGCTGGTAATCCAAAATATGAACTCTTGAAATCCTTGGAAAGATCATCTGCACAACATTGAAGGGAAATTTTCATTTGATTGAGCAACAAAAAAAAATCCTCTAGATTAACAATTAGAGAATCTAAACCCAAAGGTAGTACATATCATTGGTAGAAGACTAGAAGCTATGGCAACATAGTCAGAGAATCTAAATGTACCATAAAGAGAGAATTCAATAGACACCCCAAAACATCTAGGAAAGAAGATGAATATAAAGAAAATTGTATGTGTGGTGGTGGTGGGTGGGGGGTAACTTATAAAACCCCACTGGCAGAGAAACCCCTGTACACCTGAAGACACTGTTTCTTGAAAGATTTCAGAGAAACTTTCATGTCCTTATTGAATTACACTATCAAATAGAACCTGAAACTTTATTTTAGTATAGTACAAGTTTTCTAATTAGTAGATAAGTAAATTTTAATTTGTGGTTCTCCTCAAATTTTCTGAGAAATCAGAGCTTAAGATTTTAGGAAAATGCCCACATTCTTCATAATAATAAAAATTATCAGTAGCAATTGATTTTAAGAAAATGCCCACATGTTTCCCTATTATGCAACTAAAAATAATAGTGAATCAATCTCTTTTACCATAATAACATTGATTCGCTCAAATCGTCAGGTAGCGAACTTGAGAAGCCGATCAACAAAGAAAGAGGCAAAAAAACAATTTTTTATTTCTAATATAAGATTTAATCTATATGGTTGAGAGAAGGTTCCACAAAATTGCTCCATTTAGAAGTAAAAGGAAACAGTATCATACAAGAAGCTTGATAATGCTAAATACCTTTTGGGGGGGGGGAGGTAGACAAAGAAATCAGAGCTCCAAATCAATCCATTTATTACAGAGTTCAAAATAAAATAAATCAATACAATATCATAAACTCAATAACATTAATATCTCACTGTTTACAGTTCTTCTGTTCGGTTGATAAGTAATTTTATTTGAGCTTCTTCTCAGGCTTTCTCAGAGATCAGAACTCAAGATCTTCAGAGAGAATCTAAATCTATACTTATTTTTAAGAAAATCTAAAATCCATCCACTCTTCAAAATTTTCTTTTTCATTTCCAATTTTTGCTGATCAGAAGTTATTGGTTTGACCACTATTATCTGATTGAAAGCTCACATGCATGTCTTAAATGTGCATTTAAGAACAAAAAGTTAAGGGAAAACTTCACATATTTCTCTATTCTCCAAAACTTAACTAGCTAACTAATCACTGAAAAAAGTAAAAAAAATTCAACACGGATCCCTTCAGATATTCACGCCGAGAACTCGAGAAGCTAATCAAAAAATGATTTTTTTTTTCTCGTCTGAGATCAATCTTATATGACAAAGAGAGAGGTTTTAAAGTTTTCAAAATCAATCCATTTATAGTAACAGCGTTCACAGATGAAATCTCTCGTAAATCGTACAAGAATCTTGATCATATATGTTATCTAACGAAAATCTCCAGAAAAGGAAGGTTGAAAAAAGTGAAATTCAGAAATCAGAACTATTCTGGAAAATTTTCGTGGAAAGAGATGTACGACTAGATTTTTAGAAGAAGAAATAGCCATGAATCTGCAACCGCAGGTCTTAAGTGCGCATTTAAGAACAAAAAGTGTTTTTTTTTTTTTTTTTGAAGATTAAGAACAAAAAGTTAAATAAAAACTCAAACGTATTTCTCAATTATGAAAGACTAAAATAGCTAACGAATCAATCAAAAACTCAACATCAATCCATTTTTATAACCGATTCAGAAAAAAAAAAAAAACCAGTAAATCAATTATACAAGATTCTTGATAACTATAAAGCTTATATTTAACGAAAATCTACAGAAAAAAAAAAAGGTGAAATTAAAAACTACTTCTGTTTATTTCCTGAGTAAATCAGTAAAGTATACCTTGATTCTTAGATGAAGAAATAGTCATGGAGAAAGAAGTTCGATCTCTGAAATATTAGGGTTTAGGTTAAAGATTTTTTCTCTCGGAGAAACGTTTGACGGAGCAGAGTAGATGTGAAGTGGCGGACGAACTCTCGAAGACGAAGAAGATAAAATAGTTATCGCTTCGATAAGTATTTTAATCAAAGACTTTATAGGGGCCAACGATGCTGGACAAATGAATGTCCAACGATGAATGAGACATGTCCCTGACATGAGGATCTGTATATGCTTCATAAGGCCATCTCTCAGCAGCAATAAACACATCTCAGCCGTTTGATTGAAATTATATTTTATGGATATGGATAAGACTTAAAATGGTAAGATATTTTTCGAAATTCGAATTTAACGATTTGATTTCATCAAGTATATCCAAATTAAAATATATTTCAAATATGGGTTGATGTCCTTTAACTCGAGTACGGATTTGATTTCATCAAGTATATCCAAATTAAAATATATTTCAAATATGGGTTGATGTCCTTTAACTTGAGTCAGATCCGGGATAGATACGATTCCATCCTTACATTCGCCAAGATATGAATATGAATTCGAATTAAAAAAAATCGGATATAGCTATGGACACACTCATATCTACTTCGTATTCGACCCATTTTAAATCCCATCCATTGAAGAAGAGCCGTGCTAACTAACTCTAAGAATGGACACTCAAATAAATTCAATTGACCTGATAGGTGCACAAAACAAAAATCCATGATAATTTAACTATCCCATGTGGCACACTCAATCAACTCTCCTGATATGACAAGTTCAAGAATCGTCGATTTGTATGTTTTGGGATTCTACGATTCTCGAACTTGTCACATCAGAAGAGTCGATTGAGCATGCTATGTGGTGTAGTCAGATTATCACGATTCCAAAACAAAATCGTATATTTTTACTTTTTTTAGTCATTTTAATATTATTCATTGTACCTAAATATTTAAACTTCTTGTAATTTAAGTTCAAGGGCACACTTTAGGGTCTGTTTTGGTCACAACAAAAATTATTTTACATATCCTAAATAGGATTTTCCTTAGTCATGTGGTGAAAATCCTTATTCAGGTTAACGTTCATGTTGTTTGTCTAACATTAATCTTAATATGAGTTTAGTTTGCATGTTATTTTTCAAATACTGATGCAAGTCTATTGTAATGTAGTAAATAATTCAAATATGAAGCTTATGTCTCAAAATATGTATTACGTAATAAATTTTAATACAAAATCTTAAATACTAATTAAAATAACAAAATTTTCACAATCTTATACAAATAATCCTTAGAAAAATGATTTTAATTGATTTTTATATTAAATTGTTGATGTTTGTTCTTAGTTGAGTAGGTAACATATGTTATTGAAGAATAAATTTTACGAGTTGGACTAGCCTCAATTAGTATGATTTCAAATCTTACTTAAGTTCATGAGCTTACATCTTGGCATCAAAAAACATGGTTCAATGCCACGGGATTGTAAAGGATAAAATTATACAAATTTAAAATAATAATAATAATAATAATATATTATTTTTTATAATTAAAATTTAATTTTAAATTTCGAAAGTTTGGTAAACGTCCATTTTCAACAATTTTGAACAAGCACAAAATTTATTTTATTTTTAAAATTTTGTTTTATCTGAAAATTTTCATAAAATCTAAAAGACAATGAATCCATGTGGGCCCAACTACCTTTTGCAACAAGATAAGTATTTTCCAATTTTTTATAGAACCGTGTCGCTATCCCATGTGGCACATTCAATTGACGCTCTCGACGTGAAAGGTTCAAGAAACGTAGATCTGTACGTCTCGAGACTATAAAATGTGTATCGCGAGGGAAATTGTATCCCGAGGCATACAGATATAGTGTTCCTAAGTTATCACGTCAGGAGAATCGATTGAGTGTACGGTTCAGAGAGGCATGAGTTACTGACACAAAGTAGGGTAAGGTAATCTTTTCACATAAGTTGATGAAAGAGATGTGGGAAAGGGCATTGGTAGGACACCTCGTTCTGTGGTGTTGCCACGTCGGTCACCTACCTATCCACCTACCTAACCGGGTGCATTCATCATCATTGATTAAATATGAGTAAGGGTGAGACACAAACGTGGATACCGTACCTTACACAAAACATATAGATAATACAAACACGGCCTTAAAAAGCATTTTTAAAATTGGTTTTTATACAAAATTTTGTTAATGTGTAACCTACACGTTAAAGTGCAATAAACACATTTTGCAATATCATGACTAATTAAAAAAAAAAAAACAAAACAAAAAATTAAGGTTTTTAAGTTATTTCCTCAACATCATTAACACTAATTTCAAGAAAAATAAAAATTAAATACTTTTATGTTATTTATATTCTATATAATAAAATATAATTGTGGGATTCACTCCAATTATAATTTTGTCGGAGGATAAACATCTCACCTCAGTGGAGTGGAATCCACAACCCACTTTATTATCTTTTCTCTTCTTCCTATCATTTCTTAATAATATATTTTTAATTTTATTACATTTCTCCTTTTGTCTAATTTTTCAATAATACTCTTATAACTTTGTCATATTTTCCTTTTTATCATTTGAATTTATCTTATTATTTTTTCTTATTCTATTTAATTCGTCAATTCGCTTGGTTTAAATTCAAGTTGGAGTTTGGCGTTCGCCACTCTTATACGAATCCGATTCATGGGGGTAGGAAGAGATAATCCGCATCTTGGTTTCCTATATATATATATAGGGTGACGTTTGAAGGCCTTAAAGAGAGTTGAACATTTTTTTTTTTTCAATTTATGGGTTAGAAATTTCTAAATGAGTTGATTTTTTTTTTTTTTTTTGCAATGATGATCTATATGATAAAGAGATCATGATCACGAAAAATCAGTTCATTTTAAAACTTATAACCCTATCAAAAGTGATTTACAAAAATTAAATGGTCTACGATTCTTTAACTTGTAAATTAGGATTAGAAATTGCATAATTAGTTAATTTTTTGTGAATATGATTTATTTATCATAAATATCATCCTTATAAAAAATCAGTCAATTTCAAAAATTCTAATATCAATTTTGAAAAATGTCTGGCTCTCTTTAAGGCCTAAGAACACTTTCCACACGTATATGATTCAAGCATACAAGTTATAAGTATAATTATAATGTTAAAATTTTTTAAATTAAATAGAAATGAAATAATAAAATAATTTAAATTTTAATATAAGCAATGAAAAAAATAAAAAATAAATATTTAGTTCACCAAATCAAATTGGTTGGTTCATTGAACTTAATGTTTTGGTTCATCAAACCCAAGACAAAGTATTAAGTTCAATGAACTCAACCAAAATTCGATAGGTTCGTGGTTCGCTTGATTTTATTAATCCAGTACGAATCGTAATGCAAACTGATTCAAACTAATATCATCAATTTGGATAACATAGGTCTTTCCCCTTCTCCCCCTTTCTTAATAACAAATCTCTAACTTTATTATTTTTTCTCTTTTGCCTTTTTATTGACCAATGAACTACTAATTAATTTAGGCTTTATCAATTTTTAAATATTTTTAGATAATTTTATAATTATTTTTTTTCTAAGTAGATAATTTTGTAATCATAATGAAAGAGAAATCCAATCTTAAGGTGGCAAGTAACTTGGGTGGTAAAATCTTTCGGTCTTGATATATCATTTAAAAAATGTTTACTAATTAATTAAGAGAAAACTATTTCTTAGAATTCATTTTCTAGGGATTAATGCAATAATTTTTAATTGTAAGCCGAAACAATTTCTCGAGATGCCTACATGTTTCCTTGATCAAAATACTCCTTAAAAAATCCCTAGGAACAACTTCTCATCTCAGTCATTGGTTGCCATAAATGACTGAGATGAGATGAGGAATATTTTCCTAGGGATGAGAACTTTGCAAATCATTAGAAAACATCAACTCATCCACAATTTTTTATTGGATACTCCGTGTCCAACGACGTTGTACACTAGAGTTAGGTAGTCAATATAGCGCCGTCAAAACAGTTATCGTATTTCGTCATCAATTGGACTGAGTCCTAAGAACATGAAAGAGGAATGCTAGGCCCTACAGAAGGGTATTTCGGATATTTTAGTTCGTAGACTTTCACATCCATTCTTAGTAAGGGTATTTCGGGTATTTCAATTTATAAACTTTCACGACCTCCACAACTATCGAGTTGATTCGTCCGACTCATCTCATCTTAAACTAGATGAATCATTGAACTCGTTATAAATTATTTATAAATATAAAAATTTATAATACTATTATTTTTTTAAATATAGTGTGTATTAGAAAATTCTCAGTCACACAATTATATTTTTATTTATAGAATAAATATTTTACAAAAAATATTAAGACGAGATTTATTAATTTATTCAATATTTAAAAAATTAGACGAGTCATATTCAGGAATAAAATCAATTGGACTGAGTCATATTGGATCTTGGACAATTCAGAAATAAAATCAAAATGACTTAAGTGAGTCATCTCAATTTTTGACGTGGTTAAAAGAAAAAATAATGTTTCTGTCACATTTCTTTTAATGTCAAATATTTTGTCACTGTTGAATTTCATTTTTAACTTTGGAAGTTATGTGGAAGTTCGGTAGTCGTTTATTTTCAAAATCTTAAATCTGGTTCAAAATAAAATATTTGTTCTGAACAATTTTAATATAGAAATTGGCAAGGAAATGATTTCTCGTTGGTGCTCGACAACTTCTTGAATTAGGTTAACATGACTAACTTAATAAGATTTTGAATCTTACTAAGGTTTATTGGGCCCACATAGATGATTAAACTGGTAATCCAACACCACATCCTCTTAGATTTCATGAAAAACCTCATATTCAAAGAAAAAAAAATTCTTTTTTGAGCATAATTAAAGGTGATGAAAATGGATGGCTACCGAAATTTCAAAATTAAAACTAAAATTTAACATTTAACATTATTTGTTTTTTTATTATTTTATTTTTATTTTTAAAGTTCTTGGAGTTTTGTCCTTTATAACCTGTGGCATTAGATAAAGTGGTTAAAGTGGGTCTTATATAAAGGTTCGTGTCTCACAACTATAACAATCCAATTGTGTTTTATTATAAACTAGTGCATGTCTATGCCTACGTCGTCATTTCATGCATTTATTTGTTATGTTTTAAATATTCCTTACTCGATGAAGATTTAAATAAATCCATAAAATATCAAATCCAATTAAATCGAATAATTAGCAATTAAAACCCACATTCCTCTATATTTAATGGAAAAATCATAATTTGCAAATAAAATACTTAAAAAAACTTTTTCTTTTGCTTGATTCAAGTTGTTTAAAATTTTTTTTTTTTCAAAGTTGAAAACCCAACATTGTAACCCTATAGATTTCATAAAAAGTCTTAGATTAAGAAAAATTAATTTGAATTAAAAAATAGATTAATTGTTGAAAAATAAATTTTTTTTTTTAAGGTTGGCTTTCCAACATCACAACCTTATAAAATATTAAAGCACACCATTCAAACATTACTGACGGATCAAATTATTATGTTAACATTACAAAACATTATAACACTCCTCTAAACCGTTTAACTAGTTGTTTACAACTAGTAGGATCCTATAGAATCTTAAAACAAAAACAAAAAAAATGAAATCTAATAAGAAAAAACAGAGAGATCTTTACTTCTACTGGCATCCAAACTTTTACTTATTCTCAACGTTATCATTATTTTTAATTAGGGTATAATAAATAAAACTTGAGGTGCCAACAACACTTATCTTTTTAAAATACACTCAAATTACAATCCCATGACCGTTAAGGAGATTAAATAATATAATCAAATTACAATTCATGCCCCTATTTTTATGGTGGTTAGTTTTTCAAGTAATCAGGTTTCCAAGACTCAAAACCAAATCAAATTGGAATCCACACCCCTATATTTATGTTTGTTAGGTTTTTAATTTTTAATTTTTTTAAATCCTCTTGCTTTATAATCTTCATAATTAATATTTTAAATATTATTATTTTTATTTAATAGATGAAAATGAAATACATATTATTTTTACAATTAAAAAATGCTTAAATTTATCAAACAATAAAATAAAATTTAAAAACCACTAAAAATAAAAACTAATCTTTGATTTTAAATAACACTCATCCTTCATTTATTAATTCCATTTAAATGGATTTCCTTTCACAAAAAAATAATATTTAAATGATTTTTCTTATTTAGGCTTGCTACCCAAACTAAAAAAATTCTATTTAGAAGGTTGTACGTACAAAAAAGCACATGAATCAAAAGGGTTTATTTGTAATTTACATACTTATAAAAGGGAAATTTTGACGATTAATTATATAGTAAAAAATATATTTTCTTAATTTTGATAACTAACCACCTAATTTATAGGGATTTGGTGTCGTTGGTTGCAATTTTATAGGTTTTTTTTTATATGGGGGAGGGGGGGATTTAACATTTAAAAAATACAAAAAAAATAAATACTAAAAATAATATTTTTAATAAATTATAAAATAAAATACTAATAAAAGGGAAATTTTGACGATTATATAGTTAAAAGATATTTTCTTAATTTTGATGACTAATCACCTAAATTATAGGGATTTGGTTGCAATTTTATTGATTTTTAACTAAAATGACCGATTATATTGTGGGGGACAACTAAGAGTGAAATTTTTTTTTGTGGGGACAGATTTTTTTTATCCGCCACTAGAATCTATTGCAATAGTTCAATAATCGATATACTTTGAAAATTCTTTTGGGAGTAAGTGCCTCCATTGTAAATCTGCCCCTCTGTGCAAAGCCTCTTGATTTTCAAATGGGAATGGAGGGTGAAGACACAATGCCTCTTGAATCACCATTGTCAACTGTTATGGAACAAAATATATATCAGTAGTAGTTTAGATAATCCATTAATTGATGTATTTTTTTTTTTTTTGACTGCAACCACATAACAGGACACAAAATTTATAAACATATAATTTTTTATATCAAAATATAGGCAAATCCCTTCTTCCCTCGAGCAATCTTTATATGGTCTTTTTAAAAGTAATTCCAAGTTTCAGGGGCGGAGCCAGGATTTTATTGTAGTGGGGGCAAATTATAGTTAACGGTATAGATGAAAAGCTTGAAGATGAATAGTTTTGGGGCGAAATTTATAGGTTTTTTTTGTTGGAAGTTAAAGAAAATGATAGTTAGGTCTTTTCCAATTAGTCCATGAGAGAAGGCAATGTCCTCTTCAAAAAACTTAAACGGGGCTGTGTGCAAAAATTGGAAGAAGGTGAGAGGGTGGGGGCAAATAAGGAGGAAGGTGAGCAATTGGGAGTAGTTAGTTGAAAATATAGGGTTGTCTTAAAGTTTTGTGGGGGCATCAATTGAGTTTCAAAAATGGAAATGAGTGGTTTAAGTGTAATGGAGGGTGGGGTGGTTCCAAGTAGTTAGTTGGTTTTAAAAGGAATTGATCTCCACTAAAGGACCTTCCCAAATAGATCTCTCACCGTGAAATATGTTTTTTGGGGTATAAAGATGTGTTTTGAATAGTAGATATTATATCTTTGATCTTCCAAATTTGGGCATCCAACAACTTCTACTCTGCCTCCTCTTCTCATAAAAAAACTACAGATTTTAATTGAGTAGTTACATGGCTTAAATATATATTTTTTTGTTTTTGATATAAAATAATTAATTATTTTCTTGATTTAAGGACTTGTTTTTTGAAAATATCTACTGAAAAGTTCTCTGATAAAGAATATGGACCATTTAGAACTTTCATTAAGTATTGTGGGTATCAATTATGGACATCCATGTGATATGCACTCCAACCGTGTTACTCATAAGTGCTACCCTTATTGTTTAATAGTTTTTTAATTCGATTTATATTTAAAACTTTCTAAAATTAACTTTTTTTCAACATAACTACCAATTTTTTCCTACTAAAAAAATGGGTAGCCAAGTGGGAGTACCTCTTTTTGGTATAAAAAATGTTTAACCCCAAAAAATGGTGAGGGATAGGTCTTGCGTTGGAGTTGCTCTTAGGTCACTCCATTACCCATATCGACAGTTGGGAGCTGATGGGTAAAGGGAAGGATACTTCATTAGAGTTGCTCTAAGTAGGGTTATCAAATGTAAAAGGAATGACCAGTTAACAACAAAATCAAAACCATCCAATCTAGAGAATACTCATTTTATTTTATTTATTTAAAACCATCATCATGTTTGTATATAACTCAGATATGCATCTCTCTTGACAATTTACAAGAACTTTCGTTGGGCCACCTTTGTCACAATATCTATTCGTTGGGTACTTTGAGTTACTCATTCTAAGTTTGGGTAAAAATTATGAGATAGTCCCTCAATTTTCAATTTGAAGACATCCAAATTAGAGGTTTATAAAATAATCGAAATGTCCCTATCTTTGACCTCTTGTAAAAAATCATTGATTTTTTCAAAAAATCTCGTTATTTCTAACTACATGCTAAGGCCCCGTTTGATTCAGCTGCCTGAATCTGCTGTCAGAATCTGCTGTCAGAAGCTGAAACACTGAAAAGCTTGTTTGTTACAGCTTCGTGAAAGTGCTGTGCTGTTGACCAGAATCTAGTAATTATTGTTTGATACAGCTTCTAGAATCTGCTGTTTAGGGTAAAATGACCAGAATACCCTTAAGGTTGATGGAACACTCAAAATGCATAAAAAATTATCAGAATACCCTTATAAATATATAATTACACTAAATATATATAAATATAATAAAATTATATAAAAACTTTTAAAAATAATTTTATTAATTTTAAAATATTTATAATTCAAAAAAAAAAAATTATACATTTTTTTTTATAATTCTATAGAAATTTCAGCAGCATCTCCTCTTAAAAATGGACATATAAAATTTTCCTGATAAACAAAATACTTGCATAATACGTAATGTGGATAATGCTCCCAAAATGCATAAAAAAATATCAGAATACCCTTATAAATATATAATTACATTAAATATATATAAATATAATAAATTTATATTAAAAATTTATAAAAATAATTATTTTAATTTACCAATCTACCATCATCAAGCATACAAGGTGACACAAATGCTTCTAATGTGACATTAAACTGTGGTTTGAGTCCTTTGGATTAATGAGCATAACTATATAGAAGTAAATCAACTTTAGTCCCCACAGACGGACACAAAAAAACAAAACCACAAACAAAAGTCAATGATCACTAAAACCAGAAGCCGCCCATGAGCATGAGTGTAGGACAAATGCAAAATAAGATTATGATCGAGAACAACCACTTCAGGAAAATTCCTGCAAAAATGTCTTCCTTTGATTGATATGTATGAACATGGTTCAAAATTTCAAGAAACATTCCAATTTTGACAGAAACTGGAATGAAACATTAACCCCAAACATGGACTGTTAGGGAATGTTTTGATCGAGAGCATTTTGATTTTTTCCCAATTGAAATATTGTGTTGAAATTAGACATTAAGGCTTGTGTTTAAATAATGGGAAGAATGCAGAAACAAGAATTACAAAAAAGAAAAGGCAGAAGATACAAAGCAAGGATGAATGATTATAAACCAATAAGAGGCAAATATAGATCCCATATCCACTCTATTTCTATTGCAAGTTTCATAGTGTCAGTTATAGCACCACTATTTATGTCTTTACTCTGGAACCTATGTTACCTGGAAAATGAGTACAAAAATTTGAGGTTGGGTATGGGTACAAGTGTTGAACATGCTTGAACCCCATATATTAGGCAACTGGGACACACCTACAAATATTCACTCCATACCACATGTATGACATCGGCTCCACTACAAGATGCATAATGAGCCAAGGCTTGCTTAAGAAGAGAATTGCTTCCAGTGTTAATCAGTATGTATTCACCCAAGTGCAAAGCTATTTAGATTAAATTTAACTAAAAATCATAATATTGGAGGACATTAAAAAATAAATAAAAATTAATAAAAAATGGAAACATAGAAATGTGTTTCTCGGAAACAGAGAAAGTATATAATTTAAGCTAGTGTTTCTCGGAAAATTTAAGACACAAGAAAGATAAGATGCAATGAGTCATTTGCACTAAAAAGAACTTATTGAGATGAAGTTTTTATTGATTATTCATGCATGCCCATTAAATGCATTAAATTTTTTAGGTGCTAATCTTAAATTTGGACTCCACATATTCATGTGGTTATCATAAACTAGTACTCCAGGTTTAAGCTTCAATAAAAAATATGCAAAGTACATCAAATCTATGCATATTCTAGTTCAGAAACTAGAAAAAAATGATTAAACATGCAAGTGTATGTGTGACTTTACAATGCTATTAAAATGTTTCTTGTAAGCGTAATAGTAATATTCCAGCTTCAGAAGTTTATCATTATTATGTCTTGCTAGGCCTCCAATGCCTTCCGTGGTTTGGTATGTAGGAAGCTGGAATAGATCACTCCAATGTAGCACAATTATACCAGGAACCAGAATGATAATTCAGCAAGTAGAAAAATAAAGAAGATAACCAACTACAAATGCCAAAAAACTTTCATGATTTACCACCAAGGGACAGGTACAACGATCTAGAACTTCACTATGAGGACTGAGCAAATACAAGAGATAATTTTTTTCCCTACTCCCAACTAAACTCCTTCATTGAACTCTCAATAAGACTTTGAACCCCAATTGGATCTGAACTCCCAAAGAAATCATTGATGCCTTCCCAATATCCAATTTCCAAAACCAATAACATGTATTGTTGTTTGTTCTCTAATTCTGATGTGGTGTGTAGATTTTTGTGAAGAAAAGAAACATTGAAACAAAAAAAAATTACGAAAATTCGAAACAGTATTAGATCTACCAAAAATTTGGAGGAAATCTAGACTCCTAAGAGCCATACAAGGTAAATCCCATTCTCTAATCTATAATAACTGTTTTAGAGCTTGGAAAGCAAGCTCAAGCCCTTCCCTAAACCAAATACCCCAAACGAAAACAATATTTGATCTACCAAAAAATCGAAACGAAAACAATATTCGATGGAGATGGAGAGAGAGAGAGAGAGAGACACCTGTAAGAGTAGATGAGAGAGGCGCAGAGGTCCAACTCCTGCTACAGGCAGGATCTGTGAGAGGCTCTATCGAGGAATCTGAGCGAGAGAGAGAGAGAGAGGGGGGGATCTATGCGAGAGAGGAATCTGCGCGAGAGAGAGTGACTGAACAGAGAAGAGAAGAAGAGAAGCAGAGAGAAATCTGTGGGTTCGGTCGATGAAGAGAATAGAGACGAGGGGCAGGGGTAAAACGGTCATTTCAAACGAACTGTTTTTCGGTAATTCGTGTCTCCCGCAAACGCGATTAGAAAAGCGGATATTTGACGCTTTTCACATTTGCGTTTAAAAACTCAATTTCGTACCGCAATTTCCTAACGCGATTTCATAACAAACGATAATTTCGGATGTAACCGCAGATTTTCAGCGCAAATGCACTAAAATCTGCGTTTTGAAGCGGAAACAAACACCACCTAAGTATGTCTAACTTTTGGGTAGAAAAATCAAGGGTTCTTTTACAATGGGTTAATGCAAGGTTGAATATGATGTATTTAAGTTAAAAAATAATTAATAAAAAAGTTGAATAACTTAATGTTATTAGGTTTTTGATAGAAAATTAATAAGGATTTTTGAAGATGAAGGTATTTAGGTCATTTTCTATTACTATGTAAGAGAAGACCAAGGTGAACCCAATAGGGGTTAGCTAAGATGGTAAGGAGTGATTGAGTTTGCTCCCTGGATCGTACATGCCCCTCCCCAACAATGTGGCTACTTAAATGCCATAACACATAACAAGGTGTTGGATGGTGCGTGTAGTCCAAGTATATTAGTCTCATCAAAGGTGGTGATACTCCCTAGGTTACACATACAAATTCGAGGTGGGGCTATCAATGGATTGGATCAGATCTAATTCTATTATGTTCTGATTCTAGATTGAGGATTTTAATTTCGATAAGGATTCGACTTGATAAGGTTCTGATTCAATATTTGATTGACTTGATTTGTATCAACTATGTTCCAATTTGAAAGGATCTCGATTCAATGATATGTGAGAAAATATACACATATAATTATATTTTGTTTAAATACATAAAGTTCATTTATATTCTATACATCAAATCATGTTTGGCCAAATTCGTACCCAATCCAATGGTATTGCGTCGGGTTTGGATCCTAACATTGAAATCCAAAAAAAACCCTGATCCAAAAAGGGTCTAATCCCATCTATATCGGATTAAGGCCAAATTGAACCTAGTTCGACCCATTGGCAACATATGGATCGTGCATCGTGTGCTCTTAGGGCACACATTAAAGTGCAATAAATACACTTTGAAAATTAGATTTTATATTGGAAATGCCCTTAATTTTTTAAAGAAAAAAACCAAAACACCCTTCGATTCCAATTCCCAAAATGATAATAATGGATCATCATATTTTCATCTCCTCATCGAAGATGCCAAATCTTATTTATGGTATACCCATTTCATCACCGTCCACAACTTAAACTGTAACGCATCTCTAGGAAGAATTGCAATCATCACGAGAACAGAGAGACGGAGAAATAGTCCAACAAACAAAACTCGAAGACTATAAATGAAAATCAACGCTTAATCTCCCATTTACCGATTCGCCATGTTCGCCAAACGTCTCTTGCAGAAGGTCACACATTCGTCTTCTTCTTCTCCTCAGGTTATCAGTCAATCGCTCAGACTCTCTATCAATTTATTTCATGGATCCTTCGCTTTTTTATCTTAATTAATTAATTATAATTATTCGATTTCTGCTATTTTCTGCTACAATAAGAAAATTTTCTTCTTGTTGTTATTGATCCAGGGTTTTATTTTTCTAATATCTAAAATTAGGAAAATTGCAGTTTATTTTGTTGTTTTTAATTCTTACATATGTAATTGTTCATTGTTCGTCATTCGGAGGATTTTTGTTGGATTATTCGATAAAGAACAAATGAAGTAAGAGAAAGAAAAAAAAAAAAAAAAAACTAAATTCCGTTTTCTAGGAGAGATTGTGAATGATGAAATTCTGATAAGAGAGGTTGGCCGTTAATTGGATTAATATATTAAATACCGTACCTATTAAATATAAAATTTACAATATTGTGAGAATCTTATTGTAAATTTGTAAGGAAATGTATTTTTTTTGGTGGTGATTATATTGATCAATTATCATACGAAACTAATTCTCACTTTTGGGGATCGAAATGAACTCACTTGAATACATTATGTTTGATATGGGAATAGTTCAAGTATAATTTGGATTTGACAAAAAATGATGTTTGATTGAAAATTTTGGCTAAAAAATGGAGATCAACAAAGATATGATACGGAAATGGTTAGAAATAATTCAAAAAATTGGGCACCTTTTACATCCACTCGTATACCTAGAATTGGTAAAAGTGAGGACACAACCATTCAAAAAGAACCATAAGATATCCATCCATAACCATAAGTGTGAGCATAAATGAAATTGTAATAATTTCTAATCATCAAGCACACCTTGTTCTCAAACATTTGTTCAATTGATGAAGTTGATTAGGAATTAAATCGAATGACTAATAATCAACAATGAAAATGCTGAAATCTAATGACTAGAATAACAAATTTACTAAAGATCAAAATATCGTCAAAATAAACGATAATGAATTTACCAAGAAAGTTTGCAAAACCTGATTCATTAGTCGCAAGAAAGTGCTGGGAGCATTAGATAATCCGAATGGCATAACAAGCCACTCATAAGGACCTTCACGAGTCTTAAATGCAGTCTTTCATTCATCACCATGACGAATACGGATTTGATGATAGCCACTACGAAGATCAAGCTTAGTGAATATAAAAGAACCAGATAGCATATCATCAAACCGAGGAATCGGGAACTGATAAGGAATAGTAATCTGGTTAAGCGCACGACAATCAATGCACATACACCATCCACCATCTATCTTTGAAACTAAGTAAGCAAGGCAAGCACAAGGGCTTTTGCTCGGTCTGATCAAACCTTGTTTTTAGCAAATCTTCAATTTGTCCTTGAAGAATAACATGTTCACTAGGACTCAATTGGTAGTGTGGTAGATATGGTAAGGAAGCACCCGATATCAAATCAATATTATGTTGTGCATCACGCATAGGAAGCAAAGAATATGGTAATTCATTGGGGATAATAGAACTAAACTCTAGTAATAAAGGTTGTATCTGAGGGGGAATCACCATAAAAAGCTTGGCATCTTCATGAGATCATAGAGTATGATGAGCGGAAGCGGTTTGATGGAGAGATGTCAACATAGAATCAGCCAATAACGAAGTGCCTTGATCACAAGGAGCACTAGCAGGAGAGGAAGAACTAGTAGGGTGTAATGTAAACTTAACACCATCTTTGAAGAAAGTGTAGGTGTTCTCATAATTATTAGTGATAACGCGTGTATCATATAACCAAGGGCGTTCAAGCAATAGATGAGTAGTAGTCATAGGGACAACATCACATACAACTGAAACAAAGTAAGCACCCATAGAAAATTCAAAGCAACACAATTTAATTACCTCCTTAAAGCATTCATCATTGATCCAACTATTAGAATAAGGCTGAGGATGAGGATTGGCTTGCAAGTCTAACTTATCAACCACAATAGAAGAAATAAAATTCACACTACTATCGCCATCTATGATCAAATTGCATCTTTTGCCTTTAATAGAACAGGTAGAGTGGAATATGTTATGTCTCTGAGAGTTGAAAGGTTGAGCTAGCATGGAGGATGACACATACCAACAAAAGGTAGATCTTGGGTTGCATCATGAATATCTTAAGCGTCTGTTTGCCCAATTTGATCATCAAAGTGTTATTCATGTTCAATCATTTCATCATTATTATGACTGACATAACCCAAAACTTTCTTACTACTACACTTAGCAGAAGAATGACCAGGTTGTCCACACTTGTTACAACGATCACCTCTTAGTTTAGAATAAGGGTTATAGGATTTGGCAGTGGTTGGAGGGTAGGCTTGGGGGGAATGGGGTGGTTAAGTATTTTTGTTGAAAGGGGTACGTGGGCCAGACAATGAGGAGCATGTGATTGTGGAGTTTGGAGAGGAGTATTAGGAAGAGGGAGTAAAGGCAAGGGATTAGGAGGTGGAGAATAAGAAAAAACATTGAGGGAGGGATTGGGAAATTGGTTTGAATCCTGGTATACTTCAGATCGGTTGAAACGGTTGTTGTAATTGGGTTGAAAAAATGGACGGGTATTTTGGTTAAGAGGAACTTGAGGTAAGGTGCATTAAATATTGAGGGCCATTTGAATGGTAGCAACCATTGTGGTTGTGGACACAATCATACGATTTTGAATTGGGCGATTAAGTCCAATAAAATGAGCAATCAACTGATCTTCATTCTCTTTTAGATCATTACAGTTAAGAAGGGCAAAATATTCCGTAACATATTCATCAGTTGGTTTAGTACCTCGTTGACAACTTTGTAATTTTGCAAAAAGTTGTTGACGAAAATCTACAGGTAAGAATTTAGCATGCAATAATCTTTGCATACGATTCCAACTACAGATTTCAAATTTGCCTGCGGGAATGATGTTCCTCCATATGAGAGTACCACCATGCAGTGGCGGCTCCCTTAAGTTTGTAAGCGACCATCTTGACTTGCTTATCTTTTGGAACTTCCATGAACTTAAAAAAATGATCAACTTCGTAAATCCAGTGAAGAAAGTCTTCAATGTGGACATTTCTTGAGAAAGAAGGAATGGCACTATAATTGGTTTTGTTCGATTCATTGAGTTTCTTCTCATTTTGAATTTTGTGGAACCATTCGATTTCCGTATCATCTTTAGTGATACTATTGGGATATCCGGATTCGGATGACAAAAGCTGGGATAAAGGGTTTGGGTTAGGCTTAGAAGCTTGGTTAAGATATTCGGTTTTGCGGGTAGGGGGTAGAATTTTGGGGATGTCATCGATGATGATCTTGGTTTTTTAACGATTGAGGAAGAGGAAGAGGTTAAAGCTGGATTGTGGGTTGTTCAATCTTGAAAAATTTCATGAGTTTTTGAAGAGAATCCTAAGTTTTATTTTTTATTTTTTAAGAATCCTGATTTTCTTTGAGCTGTGATTTGAGTTCCCCCATTGTTCCATCCAACTAAGATTTGAAACTATCAAAATCTGATTTCTTCAAGAAATCACTGTTGTTGTATGACGAAGCCATAGGATCTTCGCCTGATACCACTTGATGCAATGAGATTCGTTACAACTTAGATTAAAGGATTTAGAATCTCACAATTAAAGAAGAATTAGAGATTTGGGAAGAAGAAGAATATTAGAGGAGAAGAAGAAAATTTTAGATTGGAGAATTAAAAATTGTATTTAATGATAAAATTAATAATTCTCTAAAAGTAAAGAACCATCCCCTATTTATAAGACAAGTTCGGTTTTTACAAGGGATAAAAATAGAAATTCTACAAAATTAGAAGTTCTTTTCAAAATAAAATTTCTTACAAGAATAGGAGGAAACAAATACCATAAAAATAGTAGTCTTCAACGAGTTTGTTTGTGGTCAATCATTTCAAAAAATTGGAGAGCTTGATGTTTTACATCATAAGAGCACGATCAAAGAGAACACAAGAGAAATAATAGCTAAAGAAGATATGGAGAGAGAAAGTTGAGTTGAAGCAAAGAATGTAGGGGAGAGAAAAAAAGAGATGTGAGTTGCAAAGGGAAGATAGACGAAAAGAAGTTGACTATTCATGGCAATATATTTTTTATATTATATATTATATATTATTTTCTCAAGAGACTTGGCTTTGGACAAAGTGAAATGGAGGAACATGATGTTCAGTCGATTCCAAATGTTTGTGATAAAATTAATTATTTACTCTAGAATATATTTCAAAATTTGTGATATATTTGATTTTCTTCATTTATTTGTGTTGTTCCAAATCTTTGAAATGACAATTGAATCAATGATTCAATTGCACATATTATTCATGAATAAAATGAGAATTTACTAACTATGATTCTATTCGATAGAAGTTGGTGAATGGTTCCAAGTTTGTGTCAACATCAATGATTTCAAAGGTATTAAGATAATTTCTCAAGGCTCGCCAAGGCAAGGTTTTCAAAAAGGCCTTAAGAATTTACAGAAATGCCTTGTTTATTGAAAGGCTTACACCTTAAAAAATTGTTTAAAGAAAACGATTACAATAATACTGTGTTCAAGTAACACAAATATGATACGAAATTGTAAGGATCTAATAAAATTTTGGAAGAAAGAAATTTATTGGCAGTTACAAAGGGGGATAATTTTGACGAAATCTTCAAATAATGTTGAAGATTGAAAAACTCGTCTAAACTCTCTTATCTTGACTTCTTGAGGTATATTATAGAATTCAACAATCTCCTTTTCATCTTTTTTAGATATCCGAAGCATTTGAGTTACTTGAGCTTGAAGATTAAAATTATCGTCATGTCATCTATTCATCTTCTACTTTAGATTATATCTTTTATTTCTTGAGAGAATGTGTGATTATTACTAACATGTTAGTCGTAATAGGAGAAATAATTGTGGCTAACAACTAGTAAATGGAAAAAAAAAAACTTTTTGTGGTGCTAGTATTATTATTATGTGAGTTTTGGACGGTAAGGTAAATGGTGCTGTCAGAGAGGCGCAAGGGGCATTTTAAGGTCTTATTCAATAAATCTTGTCGATTTAGTGTAGTCATGAAGAATCTATGTTTGTATATAGTCTTTTCAAGATTGAACTTCTCCCTAATTGACAGATCCTACCAAATATTCATATATATTTTTCTTCTTTATTCTTCACTCTATTTCAAAGTCCAATCATTTTTATGATAATATTACCAAAATGCATTCTCAAGTGATATATGTTTGTATAAGAGAAATAATTGAGATTTTTTCATTCTATGCTTTCTAATCTCTATTTAGAGAGAAGTCCCTCCTGCGGGTTCCTTTAGTATTTTTCCTCAAAACTTTACCTTCTTCTTTTGATGAGAACAATGTCCTATGTAGTCGAATCAGGACTGTTATGTGAATTATTACTTGTATATACATGTTGTATTGCTTATGTGGAAGTTGTTTTGGAGGGGTTAAAATCATTTTAAATATAAATTGGTTTGACAAACTTGCCCATTGGTTGGACTACACATATACAAGTAATAATCCATTCTCAATTGATACTTATTACTTGTATATACACGTAATAATTCCTTTTCTTCAACAATGACATACATTTATGTTCAATCTCTGCGTACAAAAGGGTGTGTGTGTTTATTGGTGATCCCTTCTCTCCGTCGATTTCCTTTCCTCCACCAATGACATTCAATTAACCTCAATTTCTACATTCAAATGTGAGCATATGTATATAATCCCTTATTTCCACCGATGATATACACTCATCATTAATTTCTGCATGCAAATGGGTACGTGTGTATTAGTGATTATTACTTGTATATACATGCGGTTCAATCAATGAACTTTATTGTTGACGGATCCCTCTAAGATAACTTTCATATACCAAATATCACATGTATATACAAGTAATAATCTATGTAGGAACTATGGTTCGATTGGATAAGACACAACTCTCATAAAAAGATGGTAAAGTTTTGGAAAATTACTTGATGCGTGCTGTGGTTTCTAAACATATAAAGAGTACATAGAAACAATGTTAATTATTTCTCCTATAAAAATATTTCATTTGAGCTTTTTTTAGATATTATTACAAAATGATTGAATTAAGAAGTAGAGGGAAGAAAGAAGAAGAATAAGAAGAAGAATGTGTTGTTGGATCTATCAGTTAGGGAGAAGTTCGATCTTGAAATGGTTGTTTGTAACCATGAGTTCTTCATGAGGGCACCAAGTCAATGAGACTTACTAAGTAAGACTTTGGAACGTCCCTTGTGCCTCTCTAACTGTATCACTTTTCTCACTGTCCGAATCTTAAATAATAAAAATAATAATACCACCACAATAGAAAGCTCTATCTTCATCTAAAATTGTTGGCGTCAATTATCTTTTGTTTCAAGACTAACAATTATTGCTAGTAATTCTATCTTTCTTTTTCAATAATTTATTAATATAATCTAAGATAGGTGGTGATTAGATGAATTGATGCTTTTTATTTTAGGCTAAAGTATTTGGGATTCTCTAGATATCCGGGAAAGATGAAAAAGAGATTGTTGAATTTTTCAGTATACATTGAAAGGCTAACATAAGAAGGTTTGGATGGGTTTTTGGCTCCCCAACGTTATTTGAAGATTTGATCAAGAGCATCTTCTTTTGTAACTGCAAAAAAAGTTTTTTTTCCCAAAGTTTTATTAGGTCTTTACAATTTGTATTATACTCGTGTTAGTTAAATGTTGCGTTAAACATAAAGAATTTTCTTCTTTATGCATTGAAAAGGAAAAGTAAAAAATGAAAATAAACATGATAACTAAGCAATCTTTATATGCATCTATTGAGCCAAAAGAGTGAAAATAATGGAAGGATCGGAATTTGAGTACATTGGCAATTTGTGTCATAGAAAATACATTTTCAAGATCTCTATCTCTCCCTCTCACTTAAGTATAATTTCTTGATAACAAAAAAGATACGAAAGGCGGGCGAGTTGACCGACCAAAGGAAAACAACAAAGCACCTAACTATCACATAAAGAATCCCATCTAAAGACAATATCCTCAAAGAAGACACTCTTAAACTCGGAACAAATTTTGCACCAATAAAACAACAATCCAAGGATATTTGGCACTATCTCTTGTGAAGGTAGATTCAAACCCTTTGAACTCCCTCCCATTCCTCTCTAGCCATAATCCTCAGCAAGTGGCAAATGGAAGAAACCTCCACAAGGTTTTCTTTCTCCCCGAGAACAAAGAATAGTTCAAACTCTGGAAAATATTGAGTAACGAGTTTGGGAACACCAAATTTTTTTTGAAGAGGTGACACCAAATGGCATAAGAGAGCTTGCCATGAATTAACTAGTGGTCAATAGACTCACCATTCTCTCTCTCTCTCTCAAGTAAATATCTGAACTCATAATTCTTGATAGAATTTGGAAGATGAAATTGGTTTCATATTGTAGATGCCAAACATTTAGGATGAAATTGTGAATAATGATGTGTTGTGAGACCATGATGCAAAAGTAACTTGTGTTTCCTTATGTTTCATTTAATTTAATTCTCTCTCATACTGAAGTTACTGGCTGTGTATTTTTCAAGTATTTTTTTCCATAATTTAGTTTTACTTTTGGTGATTTCTGTCCTGTATATGACAATGTGTGGCCAGTGTGATGCAAGACTATGATGCTTAACTAAATGGAACACTTACTCGTCCATTGTACAAGAGAATATCAAATGAGTAATTATGTTAAAATTCCAAGGCATTCATAATCCCACAAAGTTGGATCCATCTAATATGAAGAGTAAGGATGCCATTGGAAAATTGGACTTCAATTAGCTTAGGGTCACAATTTGATATCAAAGGGGTTCACTTGATCCTTTCAAGGGTTTCTAGAATAGGCTAAATCCCAAAGGGGTTTAAAATATTAATACATAAAATTTAAATGTATTCCGTTATGCAGAAGAAATCTATCAGCAGCCACAATCTAAATTTGCTAAAGGGTTAGAGTTTTAGGCTAGGATACGATTATGGGTTGTTGTAAATAGGGACGACAAGATTTAGGGTTGTATGGAGTGGTTTTTTAAGAAATTTAGGGTGATTGAAGGGTAGACTAGGCCTATATGGGATAGAGTTCACTTCGGTATGGTTATGATATGTTTAGATTACGTTTAACAAGGGTTTGGACAGCAGGGAAGTGTTCGGATGTGGTGATTGGGGATAAAATAGGTGCTGATGTGGTGTATCTAGTGTTTAAATAGGTGTTGTTAGGGTAGATCTAGTGTTCAGGTTAGGTTCCAGCAGGGTCTTAGGGTATTAAAGGGTTCTAGAAAGGGTTTAACTGGGTTTTAGGCCAGCACTAAGGGTACTGTTCAGATATGGGGCTAGCAGGTGGCAGTGAAGGGCTAGGTCAAAAGGAAAAGAAGGTTTCGGGAGGGATCAAGGGATTGGTTGTAAGTTTTTGGGGTAGGGTTTTAAAAAAAAAACAGAAAAAATATAATAAAATTCTAGATAGCGAAGAATGAGAAAGTGAGAAGAAAATGATTCTTAACTGCAAGTTGAAGAACAAACCTGAAATTGGTTTGTAATCACTCCAAACCTTAGGTCTCATGCCTTTTAATCTCTTGAACTCAAAATCCTGTATTTCTTAGGCATTCATATCAAAATTACAGCCCTAAACATCTATTTATAAAGTTGTCTCAAATCTAAAACTAATCCCAACCATCCAACTAACATAAAAAAGATTTAATGGCTGTGAATAAAACTTAAATATAACAAAACAAAAAATACAATCTATGTCTCAAACCCGTAATTCCTTTGAATTTTCAGCCTATGAGAACTGACTGAAAACGCTTGATAAAGTTACCAAATGATCCCCGAACATCTATACTAAGAACATGGACTAATATAGCCTAAAAGTAGGCCCAAATACTAATCCTAATCGCTAAAACAAACTCTCCTAGACAGAAAAATAAAACAAAGAATCTAACTAATGGCCCAATAGAAAAATCCCATGATCTAATGTCCTCATCAAATTGCTGCATTTTTTCCTATGATAAACACTGATTAATGTCTTTGCTACTTGGTTCATAATCATCAACCACCCCCAACCAAAAAAATAAATAAATGGGAATCTTTTTCTTCTATTCAATGTTTAAATATAGTCAAACATCTTACATTTATTTTTCTGTACTAGGAAAATTTGAAACATGGAAGTCAGCTTGAAATAGACTTGGATCCACGCATTGCTCTTCATTATGGTATCCCGTCCACAGCATCAGTTCTTGCTTTTGACTCGATTCAGCGCCTCCTTGCCATTGGAACACTGTGAGTTGACACACTATCTCTTAGTGCTCTTTCCATTGATGAGTTTGTGGGATGTGAACTAGAGTTACAATTTAAATTATGCATCAATGGATTGATAATAGATTAATGGTCATGTATTCATATTTTCTTCATTTATTCTCTCCCCTTTATTATGGTAAATTCAAAGACAAAAGTCATTGGTAAAGTAAAGGAGTGCAAAGAACTTGGATCCATGGCATACTTTGAAATAGTTGACCGTTGTTTAATATACAATTTTTGATAATTTGTCTGCCCATGTTTTAGCTTATAATAATTATTAGAGTGTTGTTCCTTTGCCACATCCATTAAGGGATATGGCTTGTTTGAAAATAAGGAACATGACACATTTTCCATGAAGTGTATGGGTATATTGAGAATACAAATACAAATTGAATCTTAAGTTATTGATCTATAACATGAAGTTAAAGTACTTGTGGACATTAGAAAGGCAACATTGTTCGAGGGTGGATTCATGAATGCAATGTGATGGCTTTAGAGAGATGTTAATTCACCATGATGATATGAAACCAAACAATTCTTTTATCTTTCTTAACTGTAAAGGTTCCCACATGGCAAAGAAGTTAGTTGGTTGGGCTTCGACCCATAACTCAGTTGGTTTGACTCATTGAAAAGACAACTTTGAACTTGTGGGTTCAAGTCCAGCTTACCCCCCCCACGCCAAAAAAAATAAATAAATAAAGAAGTTTGCAAGTCGTGTTGTTGAATTTTCCTCAAAAACAGTTTTGACATTTTATGAACAATTTGAAATGTCAGGGTTTTGGCCTTTAATTGTCTTTGCCCTAAGCCGTTGCCGTGTGCCTACTTTCTAATATTTGTACTTCTTACTTGTTCATGAAAATATGAGGTATCCATCCTATTGAGGAAAAAAAGAGAATACGTTCCTAAGCCTAGCGAGTTCGTATTCGATGGCAAGGAGCTCCATGATTCAAAAGCTTTCATCAACATTTTTCGGGTTCATTTTCTAATGAAGCAAATTGTTCAAAGAATTTGTGGTTTTTTATTTGAAGATTTCATCTTCAAGCAAGAGTCTGTGAGTAGGGACAAGATGTAGCGATTGGCATCCATCCCGTCACGCGTTCTTTTGAATTTTTTGTTTTTTTCCCCTTCACTGTCTTCTTTTCTTTGGTTGGTTTCCTTGACCTCCAGCTTTAGCTCCTTTTCCCCCCTCTCATTCTAGTGCATTTTTGTACTTGTAAAAACCTTCATTCAATTCTATCAAACGACATGTCTTTTGTTGATTCAAATTTGTTCGTATCCACTCTGATTACCTCAATCCACATTCTTTTTGGTCTTCGTCTGGCCCTTTTAAAATCTTCAACTTGGACATCTCTTCTAACTTGGGTTACAATCGGCATTCGTTACACTTGACCAAACTATCTCTATAGCTTAGAGAGTATATTGGTTAGTTGATATAGTATGACTACGCACCAAATAACTACACTTAGGTTAGATTTTTTTATCTATAACCTTCAAAAGAAAAGACCTGTCCATCTTTCCATGTGCCCTTTCTGTTGAGAACTAGAAGATGTGCCTTGGTAATTACCTTATCTGCCATCACCTACTTGTATGTTGCTGTTGTGACAGCAATTTTATGTTGCCAATTGACTCATAACCTTTTTCTCGGAATTATGAGTAAATGGAAGTGGGTGTGTTCTATTGCTCCGGTGTAAGCATAGTAACCAAGTTGGGGTTCGGGATTAATAAGTCAACAAGGGAAAAATTCGATAAAACCAGAAAAAAGTCGAGAAAAAATCATGCTAGGTTAGGGCTATGTAATTGTTCCTACTAGTGTGTTCCTATAATATATCATTAAGTTCCATATTAAACTAGAATGACAAATCACCAATTCCCATATTGATATCATTTATGCATCCACAAACAAGTAACCACAAATCCACAACATATTCAAGGTTTATACTATTCAAAATATAAAAAAAGATGATTTAATCGTGAAGTTCCTAAAAGTCACGTATCACTAAAAAAGTCGTGATTAAATCAGGGAAGGAAAAAAGTCATGATTTAATCGTGACTTTTTCAATAAGTTGGAGACTTTGGTGACTATGGGTGTAAGCACGGGGTCTTTGGTTTTTCTTTTTGTTTTCTATTGGTCATCTCGACCAATTCTTAATAAAATTTTGCATTTGCTTATTAAAAGAAATTGTTGTTTGGATGCACTAAACAGTAGTTATTATTTTTGATGGATTTATTGAACAAAAACTTAGACTAGAAATATCATGATTAATGTAATGGGGACTTTTGACTATTCCAACTGCTTGCATGATTGCATCATTTATTTATTTGGTTCACTGCAGGGATGGGAGGATAAAAGTGATTGGTGGTGATAATATTGAAGGTCTTCTCATATCCCCAAAGCAGATGCCCTATAAAAATTTAGAGGTTTGTTGGTTTAAACGTAGGCAGTGATTCTGAAGACTTCAAATTGTTTCTTGCCTTTGTTCAGTTTAATTCATTATATTCCTTGTACTTATCAAAAAAAAAAAATTCATTATATTCTTTGATATAATGTATATGTATATGTATCTTTGCTTTGCAGTTTTATGATGTATCTCACATTTGCAATTTGGGTATCTTCTCTGTCAAAATCAATGCCTGGGCTCTAAATTTTTATTTATTCTGTCCTAAAATTTCCACCTACAAGTAAGAGGAAGGAACTGTCCAATTTGAGTGACCATGTTTCCAATTTTTTAATTGATTAGGTTTATTTTGATGATTAAAGACCAAACCATGATGAAAGCTGCACAAAAAATTGTTGCTTGGTTTACTTTGAGGATGAGGACCAGACCATGTTGAATGCTTATGATACATTTATGAGAATCCAAAAGATCGAAATGTTTTTATTTAGTTAAAGTGACATTCATTATCTCTTTGTCTTATTGTCTACAAAATTTGGTAATATTTAACAGAGTTTTGAAGTTTCGAACCGTCTTTGAATGTTTCGGCCAAAAGTGGATCGAAACATTGACCCGAAACATTGATTGCTTCTGTTTATCTTGGAATGTCTCGGTTCGAGACAATCTCTGATTTTCTTCTGACTGAAACATTGCCTAAAGACAAGATTTTAAACCTTGGTTGTAAGTTTGGACCTAAATACTTCATTTTTTTGGCAGTTCCTACAGAACCAAGGTTTGCTTGTAAGCATATCAAATGAGAATGATATTCAGGTATTAATTCTTTATAAGCTAAAGTTGTCCGTTTTTTGTGAATCATTGCTTTTGACATTATATGATCACTTTCTTTCATATTTTTTCATCAATGTAAAAGTCTTCATCAAACTGTTAAATTTTAGACATTTGTATCTTTCATCATTTCTCCTTACGCTTGTTCATTAGGACTGAATATGTTGGCCTCATACATGGCACAAATGATAGATGATTATGCGTGTGTTCAATACCTTAACTTGTGCATTTCTATTTCTCTATGCATTGATGATGCTATTTTGTTGGACTCATTACTTATGTAGATGGTATTAACTTTTGGTTTTGCTGTTTTTTTTTATCCTGGAAATGGAAATATTTCGGGCTGACACAATATTTATGATAATGATGAAAATATTCTGAAATGATGGAAATCTTGTGGAAGTCATTGAAAGTATTGAAACTAATAAAATAGACTTCAAAGCACACTCATAGGTCATCAAACCAAAGTATTGGAGGGTGGAAACGAAGACTGATAACATTCTGCTATACATCGGTGACCCACCCTAAGAGCTTAATAACTAAGGGCGTGTTTGATTTTAGGGAAAATATTGCCTGACAAATCATTTGCTAGGAAATTGATCTGCCTGGCAAATCCTTTTCTACTGTTTGAGCACATCATGGAAAATTTCGTGTAAATTTATTTTTATTGTCCGAGTTGAATAAAAAAAAAAAACACACAGATTACAATTATTTTAGTTTGACTTTTGTGATAACTGTATAAAAAATCATGATAAAATCATTTTTGAATTTTACTTTTAAATTTGGGAGTTATGTGGAAGTTTGGTAGCCTTCTGTTTTCAAAACCCTGGATCAAGCGTAAAGGAAATTGTTTTTGAATATTTTTTTTGGATCTGAGTTTTTCCAAAGTCTAGAAGACTGTGGTGTTGGATTGCCAATGTGGTAAAATCCATTTGAGTGAACGACCCTTAGTAAGGCTTAAAATCTTTACTAAGTAAGGAAGATGTTCCTCAATTATTTTCTCTACATTATGTCGCTTGTTCGAACAAACTGTACCACTCGTTTAATCATTAGTTGTTTAAAAGATGAAAAAAACAAGAGAGCTTCGATGGTCACCCTAGTAGTTGTTTTTCACACTGCTATAACTTGTTCAATCAGTAGTTGTTTACACACTATACCACTCGCTAGGCTCATATAAAATCCTAAAGCCTAAAAAATAGGAAATCTACTGAAAAAAAATAGAGATTCTATGGCTGCACTTAAAAGGGAATTGTTATGTTGTTCCTTTTTTTTTTCTTTTCAAATTGATTTGTTCTAAAACAGGGAAATAAAAACAAATCTTTAAAAACCAATGATGAATCATCGAAAAATCAAAGAAAGGCTGTAGGGTTTCTTGGTGAGGAAGATGAAAAGGAAAAGAGTTTGAAAAGTCTGGGTTTCTAATTCAATTCTTTTTTTTTATTTTACTTTATTTTTGTTCTTTTAGTAACAGTCCGTGTGCTGGGTTAAGAAAAGGATTTTCCTATAATCGTGGAAAATTTTGCATGCGGGCAAATCAATCTCCACACAATTTTTGTTGATTTGCTGTGTCAAACGTGAAAATACCATTTTACCATGGGAAATCATTTTCCACCTAATTTTCCTCACAATCAAACTTACCCTAAAAGCAAATTGTATTATAAATGAAAATGAGGATAATAGTGTCACATTAACTACATGTACCATACTATTTAAAACACTTATTCCAGATGAACAAACAACTTAGAGTGCATGGAATACATAAAAATAAGGTGATGTACAAACACCTAACTATTCATAATTCAATTCCTCTAATGAATGAATATTTTGTTTAATTTATGAGTCCTGTATACACCAATTTATACTTTTCATTATTATCTATCCATATTTTTAGAATACGTTATCAAGAGAAAATGGTTGATTTTACTGTTTATTGAAATATTTTTAACAATCTGTTACATTTTTTTTTTTAATATCTGGAATTTATTATCAGTCGAACTTTACTGTTCAGTCAAATCTTTTCCTAAATAAATAGTGATTTCCATATAAATATATACATGAGAAAAATTCAGTTACATTTCTTGTCAAGCCTTGTGAAAATGGAAATATTTCTGTATATTTTGTGCAAATACGTTGAAATTTGATACTATGCATGTGAACCATCTCTCAACTTATCTACCATAAACTCAATGAAGGCATGGATTTTCTGAGGTTGTTTATAGGTTTTGTTTCTTTTTATTTTCTTTTATGTTGGTATTCATGAATCATGTTTACCCATTTGTTTAATTACTTTCTGTTTGTCAGGTCTGGGAACTGGAAGACAGGCATCTAGCTTGTTCTTTACAATGGGAATCCAATATAACTGCTTTCTCTGTGATCCATGGCTCCCATTTCATGTAAAGTCCATTGCCTTTGTTATAGATTTATTGCATCTCCTTTCAGTCAGCTTCTAGTTGTCTGGAATTCTATAACACAGTTTCAATGTTATTACATGCAGGTACATTGGCGATGAGTATGGATTGATGTCTGTATTGAAGTATGATGCTGAAGAAAGAAAGATTTTGCAGACCCCATATCAGATTCCTGCAAATTCTGTAGCAGGTAGGCCAAATAAATTTTTTCGCAAGCTTGAATGGATATCAGCTCACTTTTAATCCTGTTTTTAGAATGCTCGAAGGTTCCATTTGTTTAGATGCTCGAAATCTTTCTAATACCGCTACTTTATTTCACAGAATCAGCTGGTGTCTCAGTAATGAATCATCCATCCGTTGTTGGAGTTCTTCCCCAACCTTGTACGTCTGGGAATAGGCAAGATATATGAAATTCTTTCAGTTTTTATATTCAATTTTCTAGTTGAGTAATTTTATGAGCATTATGTGAACTCGTTAACTTTATCGATGGATTAATACTATACATTTTAGAGGTATATTGAGAATGGCTTATAATTTATTTATTTAGAAAAAAATCAATTAGGGTGATGATTTAGTACATATCTAAAATTTCTTGAACTTCTATATGCCATTTTTCTTGTAAACTAGATGGAGACATAGTGACAAAAAACTTCGTTTAAAAAAAAAAAAAAGTCTCCTTTAAAACGCGTTTCATACCTCTAACGATTAAAACAATAAAACATTCGACTTTTTCAACAGAAAAAAGAGACATTTTAATGTTTTAAACACATCTTTTACGTTTTAAACATGTTGTTTAAAAAAAAAAAAAAAAAAAAAGAAAAAAGAAAAAAGAAAAATTATCCATTTTTTGCAAGTGTGTGGTTAATTTCTATGGCCTTACAGTTGTTTATGCTTTGGTTCATTGTTTAATGTAGGTTTTGATGATAATGAATAATTATGTGGGGAACATATATCATACATAGATGTTCAATAATATTTTTTTTCGCTAAAAAATATATTTTATACTTAGAATAAATGTGAATGTACTATACATTAAATTATGAATACATTTTTTTCATAATTTTAAAAATATATTATTGTTTTATTGCTGATTTTTCTTGTTTCTTTCTCTGTTTTTTCTGAAGTTTTCCTTCGCTGTTTTAAACCTGTATTACAACTTGGTCACTATGGATGGAGACATTGTTTAGCGCCTGTTGATTTTTCAGCATTAGATTGCAGATTTAGCAGAAATAAAAGTAATAGGTTTCACTTTCTAGTCATTTAGCTTGACAAAGGTACCATCTTTTGAATTAATTTATTAAACATGATGATGCATTATCATCATCGAAACCTTATCCAAAAAATTCAGGGTCTACTGAATGAATCATGTTCCTTCATTGTTATGCTTAATGTCGTTTGTCAATTCAATTTTGTTCACATCCCTCCTTTCTCTCTCAATCAATTTTCTTTTACCTCTTGCTCTTTTAAAACCTTCAACTTGTACAGTCCAATTAGGGTTTAACGATTATTCATCATGTCCTGATTGGTGAAAATCTCCCAACATTATGGTTTTTAGTCTTCATTCCACTCTCCATATGGTTTTTATTTTATTTTGACGATTTAATGAGTTTGTCCTAATGGCTATTGTATCATTTTCACTGTTTGAATAAATTTCTTCATTATTTCTGTCATTTCCAAAACACTAATGCTGGAGTGACATTGGATTTACTGCGATTTTTACATTTTTGACACGAGTAAACATCATCTACGGTTATGTATGCACCTCCACGTCAGAAATGTAAAAAACCGCTGTAAATCCAATGTCACTCCAGCACAACTCTTTCCAAAAACTGTATTGATTCTACACTGATCAAAATATTTCCATGACATTTTCCATTTAATATATATATATATATATATTTACACATGTACGCTTAAAATTACTAATTCATTTAACTAATAAAGACATAGACGATTTTGTATATATGCTTATATGAACGTGGTAATATGCTTAAAATACATCAAAATAAGATATATATAGGTACCTAACCATCGTAAGTCATTTATACGATGAATCAATCATCATTGAAGCCTTATTCCAAAGATTTGGTATTGGCTAAACAAATGTTGTTTCTCTATTCCATTCTATCGATAACCACTTCTATTCTCATGAATAAATAAGCATGGAAATATTGCATCTTTATATTTAAAGTTCGATTATTTTAGTCAAAATTTATTGATTTCCACCGAAATATATTTAAAAAGAAATTGTAGGTTAAATTTCAAGCTGAGCCTTGTGGAAATGGAAATAGTTTGGTATATTTTGTGGAAATATGTTGAAGTTTAATTAGATGATCAAAAATGTATTCTTTTATATGTTTGATTACATCGCGCAAATCAAGTGCTATATCTGTATTCATCAAAAAAAGAAAAGAAAGTGTTATATCCCAATTTGGTTTAAACTAAAGTAATGTTGTATCCTTGGAATCATTAGACTGGGCAGGTCAATAAGTGAGTAACCTTCAAATGTTGCAGCTTTGGATTTCCTAAGCAATTGTATTTAAGAACTATTTTCTTCCACAGAGTGTTGATTGCCTATGAGAATGGGTTGATTATTCTCTGGGATGTTTCTGAAGCTCGGGTTGTCCTTATTAGAGGCTATAAAGATCTCCAATTGAAGGACGGGGTTGTTGAGACTCAAAGTAAATGGATTAATGAACTTCCAGACGATATATCCGACCATGAGCAAGAGGAGAAAGAAATAAGCTCTCTTTGTTGGGCATCTTCAAACGGGTCCATTCTTGCTGTGGGATATGTAGATGGTGATATTATGTTGTGGAACATGTCAAATCTTTCCTCTAAGAAAGGTCAACAAGCCGGAATAACATCAAATGATGTTGTTAAGCTGGAATTATCTTCTAGCAAGAAAAGACTCCCAGTCATTGTCTTACATTGGTCTGCAAATAGATTGCGTAATGATCACAGCGGACAACTTTTTATTTATGGAGGTGATGAAATAGGATCTGAAGAAGTTCTGACGGTACATTTTTCTTTTACAATCAATATATCTCTTGCACATTCTGTTGGTTATTCTTCCCATATTCTGCCTTTTTCCTGCACTCCTATGGTTGATAAACCCTTTTGATTCTTCATGTTTTTGCATGGAAGATATTACAATTCAGGGAAGCTGTTTAATTTGGTGCACCCACACACAGACATATATTCAAATCATCAGTTGATGACATCTCAAAAAGGACGAGTAACTAACTTTCCCTACCTTGCATAATACCATTTACTGGTTATGCTGTGTCCATCAATTACAATGTTCTTATGCTTAGTTTTTGAGATAGATCTAACTTTTCAAGAAGTGAGCTCTCTTTGTTGGGCATCTTTCAGTGTTGATTGATCATTACTCTGGCCTACCCATGATGCAAGATATGTAGGAGGTCAATATATCTAGGTGGTAGAGCTCCTTGTGCCAAATACAGTCTAGAACAATTATTTCCATAATTAATATATGTGACCCTGATCAAAGAATGGAGAAAACTAAATGATAATGAAACCCATTCTAGATACACTTATATTAGCTACCACCATAGTGTATGTGAATCCCATTATTTTCAGCAAAATTTGCAGTGAACATCCCTTGCCTGTAGCCAAGATATTAATTTCATGTCTTATTTCAGTCAAACTGGAAATGGAATTATTACTACTTTGATCCGCGTGGAAATTAGAACAATTTTTGTAGTCATAGTGAGAATTTTCATTGAAAACAATAGGAAATGATAAACCAGATTATCGAACTAAAATAAACAAGCATATGGAATGTGAAAATGGAGATCATTAGTGTTCAACTACACATTTACGCAGGTATAAAATGTACATGGAAATGGGTATAATAATGTCATATTAACTACGCAACCCTTTCTATGTAAGACTCTTTCAGACAGGGGACCTTCCATCAACATATTTGGGGCTCCCGTTGGGGATGGGCTACATTAGCAAGGAAATTTGGGAGCCGGTGTTAGAAAGAATGAGAAAGAGACTTAGTCTATGGAAAGCGATGCACTTAACAAAAGGAGGGAAGATCACCCTTATTAAAAGTGCGTTGGCTAGCATGCCAATCTACACTCTGTTTCTTTTTTCGATGCCTAGAAGTGTGGAAGTTCAGTTAGAAAGAATCTGCTGATAGTTTTTATGGCACGGCAAGGATGGTTTGAGAAAACATCATTGGGTGCGTTGGAGTTAAGTTATGTTTGCCTAAGAAAAATGGGGGTTTGGGTATTCGCAAATTTGGATTTATGAACTCAACTCTACTGGGGAAGTGGCTTTGGAGAGTCGGTGAGGAGGGGGATAGTCTTTGGAGGAAAGTAATCGTGGACAAATATGGTGTAAGTGGGAACGGGTGGGAGAGTGGTCCGGCGAGAGCCGCGCTGGGGTGTGGAGTTTGGAAAGGAATTCTTAGAAGATTGCCGGCAGTTAGGAGCAAAGTAAAATACAAGGTTGGAAGTGGGACTAAGGTGAGGTTCTAGGAGGACTAGTGGTGTGGGAATGGTCCCCTTAAGGACTTGTTTCTGGATTTATTTGATTTATCTTTGAAAAAAAATCAAGTCCTTTCTGTTTTCAAGAGAGTGGAAAATGACATGATAAACTGGGACTTTGGGTTTAAAAGAACTTTCAACGATTGGGAGGTGGATTTGCTAGGGAGGTTTGTCGCTATGGTGGAGAATAGCTATGTGTCGAGTTCCTCGATAGATAAGAGACTGTGGGTAGGCACACAGGATGGGAAGTTCATGGTCCAATCGTTGTATATTAGCATTGTGCCAAGTAGTACAATGTTGTTCCCTCATTCTTTTATCTGGGGTGGTAAGATACCTCCGAAGATATCGGTGTTCCTTCGGTTGGTCGTTTTAGGGAGACTCACTACTCTAGACCAGTTGATCAGAAGAGGTTTTATTACGCCAAATCAGTGTTGCATGTGTAGGTTCTAGGTGGAAACGGTGAATCACTTATTCATTCACTGTCGGGTGGCTCATTACTCTTGGTCGCACTTTATTTCTCTATTTGGGATAGTGGGCTGTTTTCCTCGATCAGTCAAGTCAGTTATGGAATCTTGGTTGGCGTGGGGAATATCTTTCTTGTCTTCTAAATGGATTCTTTGGTTTTTGGCCCCTTTTGCAATCTGTTGGGGTATCTGGAAAGACCGTAATCGTTGTATCTTTGAGGGAAAAGTTTCTACGATGGAAGGATTAGTTTTATCAGTTTTGGAGATCATGTTCTCCTGGAGTAAGCTTTATAAGGATTTCAAGGAGGTCTTCTTTGAAGACTTTGTAATGCGTTGGGACCGGGTGTGTTCGTTACAGCCAGTCTAAATTGGTGGTCGAGTTCTTTTGTTTTCCCTCTTGCATTTGTTTTGTCTTTTTAGTCTGTTTGGTTCTCTTTGTTTTTGGGTTGGTCATCTCGACCCTTGTTTTCTCTTCTCAATAAGTTATCTTTATCGATAAAAAAAAATGTAAGACTTTTTCACCAATGAAGAAACAATTGGATAGTACATTTTATATACTATAATATGGCTAGATTTTCATAGATATTAAGTATGATATTCATGTATGATATATAGTAGTACATTTTTTAGGTAATTTGAAAGTCCTTTCAACAAGTAACTTATATTTTTGTTATTTTATAACTTTTTATTAATGTTTTGAAAAAAGAATATTCATTTGAATTGTACTATTTTACACCAAAATCTTGCATTTCATTATTGAACTATACTTTTTGGTCGAAATTTGATGTTCACCAAAATACTTACTAAACGAATGGTGATTTCTACTGAAATATGTACAAAAAGAAATTATTTTTTAAATTTCATATTTATTTGTGGATATGAAAATATTTCAAAATTTAATACCATGCTTGTATCTTTGTTGGTCATGATCCTCATCTAGAATGTTTCATCTGTTTAGAATTATTGTTGGGACCTTGTTATCATAAGTGAACTATAGAACCTGCTAATTATTGGAAATAATCTAATTATTTTAGCTCTAGTTGTCATTTAGATATAACTTTTATTTGAAAGGGCACTTTTGTCTTTTGACTATTTTATTAATATAAATTCCTACCAAGCTCTCATAAAGAGACTTGACAGTTATTCTTCTCAAATTCTTCTTGGTATTAGAGCCAAGGAATTTTGCCCCCCTCCTTGGTTCCTCTCCCCTTTCTTCTTTCTTGTTTTCTTCTTCTCTTTATTCACTAATCCCTAACCTCAAACAGCTTTCCTAGACCTTCTCCCCTTCGGGGGTCTTTTATTTCTCTTTTTCTTATTCCCTTTATCGCATGTTGCGATAGGGATTTAATCACATGCTGCGATAACTTTTCTGCGCTGTGATACTACCCTATGCTAGGGTTTGTTAATTCAATTGGATAGATTTCTGTACTGCCGACAACCCCTATTAGTAGATTTCTTCCCCACAAAAGCCCCTATTAGCAGATTTGTGTCCCACAACAGCAACAGTTGCTGTGTTTGGTGCGTTTGGGGCTCTCTTGTGACCTGCGATAGAGTGTGGAGGCTGTGTTTGGTGTTGCCGACAGCCCCCATTAACAGATTTCTGCCCCACGACAACAGCAATTGCTGTGTTTGGTGCTGCGACAGTGTTTGGGGCCGTCTTGTGACCTGCGATAGAGTTTTGATGCTGTGTTTGGTGCTGCCGATAGTAACTAGATCAATTTTTGGGTTGGGTTAACCTTGCGACAGGATTGTGTTACCCCTACGACAGCAACAGTTGTGTTTGGTGATACGACATTGTTTGGGGCTCCCTTGTGGCTTCCAATATTGTTTGGGGCTGTGTTTGTTGTTGTCGACAACATCTAGGTAATTTTTTTGGGGTTGTGATAACCTTGCTACAACAGCTAGGTGGGTCTTTGGTGATATACGACAGCAACAGAGGTGCTGCCATTGTTTCTTTTATTCTTGTTTCTGCTCCTCGACAGTACTATTACAAAAGATGTCCCTTCGATCCAAAGTTTTATTGTTTATAGTACGTCATGATGACAACTCACGAGACTAATGATTCCAACACAACTCTTGGGGTAAATTCCTCAGTCCAGCGTATAACCTATGCCTTACTAGATGGTCGGAATTTCCAGTCCTGGTTTTGGTCTGTGCGACTTTGTTTAGGTAATAGAGGTAAGTCTGGATGGCTTTTGAGCACCATTACTAAATCACCTCTCACTAGTCCCCAATTTGAACAATGAGAGATCGATAACTGCACTATTCTTGGATGACTATTTAATTCAATGGAGCAGTGGATCTACACAATGTTTATGTATCATGAAACTGTTCTATCTTTGTGATCTGCTCTCGCTCAGACATATGCTCACGCTTGGAATGACTCGAGGATTTATGAGCTTTACTGAGACATTGCCCAGGTTATCCAAGGAACACAGAGTGTAGCTTATTATTTTGGGTTTCTCCAGTCCCGTTGGGAGGAGCTCTCTCATTATGAGTTTATGACTGAGTTATCTGCAGATGTAGCCGGGTTTGTGGTTAAGAGGATTGCTCGATAGCAGACATAAGTTTCTCATGGGTTTACGTCCTGAGTTTGAAGCATTTCAGACCCAGATCCTTAATACCACTCTTTTACCTTATTTATTTGAGATATTTGTGACCATTGATAGTTATGGCATCGTCGTCGTATTGTTCCTTCTTAGACCCTGGCATGATATTTTCTCTGCTTCCGCTACAGATCAGATGGCTCTAGCAACCAACTCGAGTTTTTTTGACTCTCGGATCTTGAGATTAGAGAGTCGTGGTCGTGGTCATGGTAAAGGGAATGGTCTTACTTGCAATCATTGTGGAAAGACTGGTCATGAGAAGGCCCATTGCTTTCAGCTCTATCCTCATTTGATACCACGATCTTCTTCCACTTCATCTTTGTGACAATTTGTTCATCGTGCCGCTACAGTGGAGTCATCCTCCATTCCTTTCACTAATCCTCCTTCCTCATTTGGCATAATTGACTTGCAATAGCTACTAACTCAGATTGCCACTATTGTTCGGGATTAGATTCATGCTCACACTTACCCTTTCTCGATAGTAGCCTCAGTTACGCCTCCAGGTACATCTTCTGCTTTCCATGTTGTTCAGTTTGGCTTTGCTTCACTGGCATGGGTTATTGATTTTGGTGTCTCTAATCACATGACCGGTGAGTCTACTCATTTTACTTCTTTTACTTTTCCTACCAGTCATAGGGAGATTCGCTTTGCTGATGGATCTCTTACACCTATCCACAACAAGGGTACCATCCCCTTATCTTTTAAGATTTCATTAGACTCTGTGCTCATGTCCCTCATCTATCTCTTAATCTTATGTCTGTGAGTAGTATTACTTGTTCTTTAAATTGCTCAGTTACCTCTTTTCCTACTCATTGCAATTTTCAGGATCTGACTTCGAGGAGGATTTTTGGCAAGGGGTATGAGAGGGATGGGCTGTACTTGTTTGGATCCTAGCCTACTACTGTTTTGGTTTCTATGTTTCCTTCTTTCGGGAGTCACGTTTTCTTCTCAGACTCTAGATTTATGGCATGCTCGCTTAAGACATCAATTTTAGCACTTATGTCATTTATTTCCTGTTTTAAAAACTGCTTGTTGTGGACACAAATTTCAGTGCTCTGTGTGTGAATTTTTTAAATACACGTACTTCTTATATGCCTCGTATGCATCGAGTTAATGAAATATTTGATTTAGTTCATTCTGATATGTGAGGGCCTTCCCCTATTATTACTGTTAATAGTCATAAATATTATATTACATTTCTTGATGACTATTCTTGCTGTACTTGGGTTTATCTGATGCGTTCTCGTTCTAAGGTGTTTCCTATTTTTGTCAACTTTTTAAAAATGATTCAAACTCAGTACAATATTACTATTAAATCTCTTAAATCTGATAATTGGGGGGGGGGGATATATATCTAATGGGATTCGCTTCCATCTTCTTGAGCATGGTATACTTCATCAGTTGACTTGTTTTTAAAATCTTAACCAAAACGGGGTGGCGGAACGTAAGAATCGCCATCTCATGAACATTGTTTGATGTCTTTTTCGAGGAATGTATGTTCCTAAGGCATATTGGAATATGACAGTCCTCACTGCAGCTTTTTTTATTAATCGCGTGCCTAGTCGCACCTTAGAGGGATAAGTACCTCTTCATGTCCTTCGACCTGATAGTATTCTTTTTCCCATTACGTCTTGAGTCTTTGGGTGCACGTGCTTTGTTTAGGACAGGACGCCCAATCGTACAAAATTAGATGATAAAGCCATTTGATGCATTTTCTTGAGTTTTTCTTTTATGTCTAAGGGGTATCGGTGTTATGATCCAATTTCTCACCGTGTCATACATTCTCTTGATGTTCCTTTCTTTGAAAATGTTTCATACTTTCATGCCACATCTACTTTGCAGGACTCTTTTACTTTGCAGGACTCCTACTTTGCAGTACTCGTCACCTATAGTGATGTCATTTCCTGTTTTTCCTCCATCTTCGCCGACGCTTAAGGTCTACACTCGTCGCCCTTTCCCCCCTATACCCTTGCCAACCTCTTCCTTGGATTCATCTCTTTCCTCCACACAGACACTTATTCTTATCCCTTCTATTTCTGATTCTTACTTATTGCCCTTCGTAAAGGTAAGCGGGGGTGCATTACTGATCATCTTATTGGCTAGTTTGTTTCCTATCAGGATCTCTCTTCTTTTTATCAGACATACCTTATAGCCACTGATTCTATTCGAGTTCCTCAGTTTGTATCAGAGACTTTGCGAGATCCTCAATGGACTAAAACTATGATTGTTGAGATGGTTGCTTTATAGAAAAATAATACTTGGGAGCTTATTACTCTCCCATCTGGGAGCGGACTGTTGATTGTAAATGGGTCTTCACTGTGAAATATCTCGCAGATGGTACTGTTGATAGGTATAAGGCATGCCTAGTAGCTAAGGAGTTTACACAGACTCCAGGGAAAGATTTTGGTGCCACGTTTGCTATTATCGCCAAACTCTCCACTGTTCGACTTCTTATATCTTTAGCTACGTATAACTCCTGTCCACTTCACCAACTTGATGTGAAGAACGCCTTTCTAAATGGTGATTTGACTGAGGTTATTTAGATGGACCCTCCTCCAGGGTTTTGTCTTTAGGAGGGTATTCTGGGAATGTATGCTGCCTTCTTCAATATTTATATGGCCTGAAGTACTCGCCGCGAGCCTGATTTCAACAATTTTCTGAGGTTATTTTATCTATGGAGTTTTTTAGATGTTTCTCATATTATACTTACTTTGTTTATCATGGAGTGGATGGTCGTTGCACCATTGTTTTGGTCTATGTAGATGACATTATTGTGACTGGAGATGATGCATAGTGGATTGACAGAGTTAAGGTGCTATTGGGTCGGGTTTTTGAGGTTAAGGACTTTGGTCCACTCAAGTACTTCGGTCCACTCAAGTACTTCTTGGGGATAGAAGTGGTCCGCTTTCACTGTGGTATTTCTTTATCTCAGCGTAAATACACATTGAATCTTCTTCAAGACACTAGGATGCTTGGTTGTCGTCATACTTCCTTTTCTATGAATCAGAATTATCGTTTTAATGCCAACTTTGGTGATATTTTATCGGATCCTTCTTCTTATCAGAGATTTGTAGGTCATTTGATTTATTTGACTAACACTAGACCGGATTTGTCCTTTGCGGTTAGTGTTGTCAGTCAGTTCATGTATACTCCGCGTACTTCTCTCCTTATGCCGTTTATCCTTCGCCTCCTGAAGTCGCATTTTGGTCTTGGATGTTTCTACTCTTTCGCTGTTTTACAGATGCTGATTATGTTGGTTTTCTTACAGATAGGAGATCTACCTCTGGTTTTTATACTTTTTATGTTGATAACCTTATCTCGTGTAAAAGTAAGAAACAAAATGTGATTTCTCGCTCTTCTGTTGACGCTGAGTATCGTGCTATAGCCCTTAGCACATGTGAGCTAACTTTCCTTCGTTCTTTATTGATAGAGTTGGTATTTCTTGTCTTTGGTTCTTCTAGTTTGTTCTGTGAGAACAAGTCTACTATTATGCTTGCTTCTGATTTAGTTCTTTAGGAAAGAACTAAGCATATTGAGATTGATATTCACTTTCTCAGGGAGAAAGTTCGATCTGATGATCTTTAAACAATCTTCATACTTTCTTCAGATCAACTTGCTCACATGCTTACAAAGTTTATTGGTCCGTCTATCACTAATTCTCACCTTGTCAAGCTGGGTGTAGTTGATATATTTGCCTCAGTTTGAGGGGAGTATTAGAAATAATCTAGTTATTTTAGCTCTAATTATTTAGATATAGCTTTTATTTATTTCTAATTTGTAAGGGCACTTTTATCTTTTGACTATTCTATTAATATAAATTCCTGCCAAGCTCTCACAAAGAGACTTGACAATTATTCTCCTCAAATTCTTCTTTAATAACTTTACCAGAACATTATTTATTTATGTTTGAACTTTGAAACTTAAAAAAAGGGCATTGTTTAGTCTTTACCTAGTTTTTTGATGTAAATATCATTATGACTCCTGTTATTTTAACCAATAAATTTAATATTGAATCAAGAATCATGTGCTGCTTCTTGTTTGATACTTTAATATAAATCATTGAAAGTTGTGATTAATCTTCTATTTGGTTGTTACAGGTTTTGACTCTTGAATGGTCCTCTGGGATAGAGAGTTTGAGATGTGTCAATCGTGTAGACCTTACACTTAATGGCTCTTTTGCTGACATGATTTTAATACCAAATGCTGGGGCAATGGAGAGTAATCCCAACGACGCTGTCTTTATTTTGACAAATCCTGGACAATTGCATGTATATGACGATACTATCTTGTCTGCTTTATCAACTCAGCACGAGAAAAGGCCTTCTGTTCCTGTAATGCAATTTCCAGTGGTAATACCTACGTTTGATCCGTACATGACTGTGGCGAAGTTGAGTTTGGTATGTGGAAACTCATCAAAGTCTCTCTTCGAGGTAACCGGTTATCTTATGCATTAGCAATCCCATAATTATTCAGCGTGTTTGTTTCGGTCCTTGGTTTTTATTTACCTTCCATTCCTTGTTTTTTTTGTTCTACTAGATAGCCTCAGATCTGAAAATTGGAGCGACACCTACCATGCCTGCGGGTTCTAGGTGGCCTTTGACTGGTGGAGTTCCCAGTCAATTGTTCTTCGCTGAAAATAATGGGGTTGAGAGAGTATACATGGCAGGTTATCAAGATGGATCTGTTCGAATGTGGGATGCAACATATCCAGTCCTATCGCTCATGTTTGTTTTAGAAGGAGAGGTTAGAGCCTCAATCCAAATGGTCCATGATATTTTTTTATTAAAATGTAATAGAGGGCACTCTGCCTTTTCACTTTTCTAATGTTGAACAGCAAAGAATAAGTTCAAAAAAATTGGTTATTAATACATAATTGTGGTATATGTCAGGTACAAAGTATAAAAGTAGATGGTGCTAGTGCTTCAGTATCGGCCTTGGACTTTTGCTCTGATTCTATGAGTTTGGCTGTGGGCAATGAATGTGGTCTGGTCAGGATGATTCTTGTAGTAATACGATCTTTTAGATTCTCGTTATACTCTTGTGGTTTGTAATTATTCCTATTTTTTTTTCTTGTACAGGTTCGTGTCTATAAGCTCAGTGCGAGTTCCAATGAGTCAAGTTTTCACTTCGTGACAGAAACAAAACATGAAGGTTATTTTTTAGATACTAGTCATTTGTATTGTAAGTTCTTTGTCCACATGATTGCTTGAAATCTTTTGAGAGGACCTCTTTTCCGGCTAACTGGATTATAACTCATAAAGGCTGTGATTACTTGGTATCATTATTGATTCATAGCACATTGAGTCGATAGGCAAACATCCTCAAGTATCTTATACAAACTTGGACATTATAATGTTACCATATCATTACTTATCATTGTTCTAATTATGGTCTGTCTTATTGAGTTTTCAATTAATGTCCACTCTTTGGATGCTTGATCTTTTTCATTGATATCCATTCATTTGAAATGAGAAGTTTAAGTTCCATGTTCTATCTTTAGGTCATTTACTCATTTTATTGTATTTATCTCCGTACTCCATTCATTTTAGTCTCTCTATTCTGGATGATGTTGAAATATTGTTCATCTTGTTCCACAGTTCACAATATTCGTCAAGGGAAAGGACTTCGATGTAATGCTGTCTTTACTATTCTGAACTCTCCGATTCGAACCCTACTATATGCAGATTCTGGAGCCAAACTTGCTGTAGGGTTTGATTGTGGTCGGGTGAGAATCATCTGGCTAATGTTTTGTGCCTCATATTTTCACTCATTCTCTTGATCAGTGAGCTCAATGATTGACAGTTTTAAATAAATTATTAGTAACCCATTTCTTCATTGCTCTCATTTCAGGTTGCAATGCTTGATATGAATTCATTGTCAGTTCTGTTTATTACAGACTCTGTATCTAGCTCATGTTCACCAGTTATTTCTGTGACTTGGAAGGCATTTACAGATATTCATGGCTTAGTGAACATTCCCGCAGATGTTATGTTCATTTTAACGAGGTCTTCACATATTGGCATAGTAGACACTGTCACTGGAAATGTGATTGGCTCTCAGCCAATGCACCAAAAAAAGGAGTCAACTGCTATTAACATGTACATCATAGGCAAGTAAATTTCCTTTCTACAAAGTAATGAAATATTAGTTTGTTTATGTGCACTATGACTCGCACCTTTTCTAAACTTTTGTACTCCAGAGGGCAGCATTTCAGTCTCTGAAGTGTCGGTTGAGAAGCACCCAGAACAGCTGACTCACAATACTCTCAGTGGAGTGATACCACAAGAAGTTGAACTTAACACCTCTTGTGAGGCCACAACTTCTGGGGAGAGATCATCGGAATCACTTGTTTTACTTTGTTGTGAGGATGCATTGCACTTATTCTCTTTACAATCTGTGCTGCAGGTGCTTTATCCAACTTTTTTGGGTTTTATTTTTGTTGATAGTATTTCCTTTTGTAAGTTAGGCGATTTGTTTCTCTTTTAGGGGGACAATAACTCCATTCGTAAAGTGAATCTTGTGAAACCTTGTTGTTGGACTACAACTTTCAATTTGAAAGATACGAAAACATGTGGATTAGTTTTACTCTATCAGACTGGAGTAATTGAAGTAAGGTAAATTTCCAAGTTTAGAGTTATTCTTTGTTTGCTTGTAGTGGCAACATTTGACATGATATAATGATCAAACAATAGTAACTACTTCATGTACAGAAGATGCAATTTTAACTCCTGTAGTAAATTTGAGTTTTCTTTGCTGTGAAAATACTTTCAGCTATGGTACTTTTTTTCTTCTTCTTGAATGCCTGGTTATTTGGTTATATCTGTTTTTGGGTAGGTCATTGCCAGATTTGGAAGTTGTGGGAGAATGCTCTTTAATGTCAATTCTGAAGTGGAGCTACAAAGCGAACATGGACAAAACAATAGGTTCTTCTGATAATGGGCAGATTGCACTGGTGGATATTTTTCTTACTTTCAAACTTGGAACAGTTATTTGAGTATTTATTTTTATGCTAACTGTTTTCCGACATTTATCCAGATTAAATTATAGGCCCATCTTTGGTCCTTTCCCATCTTCTTTTATCCAGTTCATGAAATTGAATGTCTTTTTAATTTTCCTTGGAAGTTTTAAAAACTCATAATCTGCAGATAAAGTTAAGGCTGTAGTGTAAATGTTTTGTATTCTGTTGGGGGTACTCTCAGCTGTGGGGATGCGGGGGCAGTGACCCCTGCCGGGGGTCCCGCTGGACCAAATTTTTTTAGGGTTTCACAAAGGGCAATTATGTAATACTTTTTCAAAGGTTTTCTATTTTTTTGGGGAGAGAGACACGTTTTCTCTACTCTCTTGTTTTTGCTAGAGATCTCTAGGGCTGTTAACTTGAAAAAAAATAGTGATTGGATTTTTTATTTGATCCTTGGATGTAGGCATGCTGCCAAACCACGTAAATCGTTGTGGTTTATGCAATTTTCAGTTCTCTTTGCTGTTTTTTTTTTTCACAATGTGCCTGAACATAGAGAAAAATTCTTTCTGCAATAGCATTTGTCACGTTCAGAAAAAAGTTTTATCGGTTCGGGGTTTTCAGTTTCATTTTCATTGCCTAAATTTTTCCGAAGTGCAACGTGTTTTCTGGTGTCTTGCTTATTATTATACTCAAATTTCTTATTTCCCTTGATAATTGTTATATCATGGTTTGGCAAGCTTATCCAAATTATAGACCATACCACTTACCAAAATAAAATTCACTGTGCCCACTTTATATCTGCACAAAAGCATCTGTGGGTTGATAAAATTTGTAGGATTATTTATTTTGTTGATAGATTCAATATGGGGTTTCTAGTGTTGATATTTAAATTATTTTCTGATCTCGAGGAACTTTATAGGCAAATGGTTGTGAATTGGCTTTCATCTCTCTATTGGCATGTGAAAATGACTTCAGGTATCGTTCTTCTATGTTTAGCCCTCATATTGTGACTTGTTTACTAACTCAAACGTAAAACTAAATCTAAATGAACCATGTGGATTCCTTCAGGATTCCGGAGTCTTTGCCTTGCCTTCATGATAAAGTTCTTGCAGCTGCGGCTGATGCTGCCGCCATAAATTTCTGTTCAGCTCAGAAGAAAAATCAGGTTTCTTTTAAATGATTTCAGGTTTTTTAATACAATGTTTTGTATTTTATGAAAAAATTTAAGGTTTTACATCTATGGCTAACTCTTGCTGCGATAGGGTACTGTTCCTGGGTTTCTTGGTGGTATCATTAAGGGCTTTAAAGGGGAGAATGTGGGGCATACTGTCGATCCTATAGAAAGTCTTCCTAAATCTAATTTTACTCAGCATTTAGAGAGCATATTTTTGAAGGATCCATTTTTAGAATCCTCTGAAACCATTGATGACGATCAGGAAATCGTGGAGCTTAGCATAGGTTCTCTCATGCTCTCTCTTTCTCTCACTTGTGCACATGCACACACACACACACACTCAGTGCTTTTCTCTCTCCTTCCATGCCTCACAGGTATTTTTGTTTTGCTATAGATGACATTGAAATTGATGAGCCCGTACATGTTACATCTACATCTCATGAAGTAAAAAATGATAGGAGAGGTGCGGCAGACATTTCTATTCACTTTATAAATGCTTTTCGACCCCTTGAATGACAGTTTTCTTGCTTTTGCACCACAGATAAGGAAACAGAGAGAGAAAAATTGTTCCAAGGTGCGACTGCTGATACAAAGCCGAGACTAAGAACGGCTGAAGAAATCAGGGCTAAATATAGAAAATCTGAGGTTGTTATACTTAACGAGCTCCTTTTAACCACCTTATTTTTATGGATTTTTCTGTCTGACCTGGCAATTGATTCCAGGATGCCTCAACAGCAGCCTCCAAGGCAAGAGACAAGCTTATGGAAAGACAGGAAAAACTTGAGGTAAGTTATTCTTCTTTTGATTGTTGTAGGGAGAATTTTTCATTATAGATAGAAGGTTTTCAGCCAACACATGGCTCTTAAACAGAATATTGATGGGTTTCTTGAGTTTCTCATGAGAAGCTTTGAAGTACCTGAGAAAATCATGCACTTAATAAGATAAAACGGGAGCCCGAACATTTTGCCAACATGTTTCGTCCTATATGGGTTAGAAGTTTCGGAATGGGCTGATTATCTGTGAGGATGATCTCTATGGTGAGAAGATCATCTTCACAAAAACTAAGCCCATTCTGAAGCTTCTAACCCCGTAAAAAATTATATATTTTATCATTTTTTCCAAAGTTTTCCCTTACCGTTTTAAACCCATACTCCGACTTTGTGACTATGTTCCGTAGAATAATTATATTTTCAGAAATTCTAAAGAAATTCAATGAATAATTTTTTCATAAATTTCATTGAAGTAGTAGTTGCTCCTAACACTGACTAGTTTTCTTGTTCTTTACCAGAGGATCAGCAGGCGTACTGAGGAGCTACAAAGTGGGGCTGAAAACTTCTCTTCAATGGCAAGTGAGCTTGTCAAGACTATGGAAGCTCGAAAATGGTGGAACATTTGATATGAAGTTGTTATCTTCGCAATGCTTGAATTCAGAATTAATCCTATGGATCCCTGGGATTGGTGGATTATTTTATCTTTATATTCTTCAGAGGAAGCCTCCGATGGAATTATTCTCTCACGTCTGCTGTAGGTGTCTTACTTAAAAAAAAAAAAAGGTACTACAGGTTGATCAAGCAAGTTATATTAAGTTTAATGTGTTTCTTTGTATGTTTATTCTGTACTTTTGAATCTAAAGATTGTAAATTAGATTAATATCTTGGAAAAATATGATATATGAATGATATTTGTTATTTATATTCATGAAGCATGATCCATTCAAATTCCTATTGGATTTATCTTGCCCCATCAAGAGTGATTTAAATCTCTACTATGCAAACTTGTACCTTTGTGACAAAAAAACGTACTCAGTCTGTACATGGTTTTCGTGGCAAGTACAGAGATGAGAGAACCATAGATCTTTTTCTTCGGGATACACAAGGAAGGAAAAAGATCTATGGTTATGTGCACTTGCCACGTCAATTGTGTACACAAAAACCACAGTAGCTACCAATTGAGTTTATGATGAAATCCTATGGATAAGATATTTTAGCTTTAACGTATTCTTGACATTAATTTGGATTCTCAAGGTTGAATTATTTCTTTGTTGAGATTTAAGGTTTATGCTTTTTGTAAGTAATTATATTTCAACTGTTAATGGAAATGGTATGGTGAAGTCGAAAAAGAATTTAAATAAACATAAAATAAAAAATAACTGCCTAGGCTTTCGGTGATATATTATTGCCATTGTCCAATATATCATTTGTGGTACTGGAATTTGGTGGTTCGAAAGCAGCTTTGAGGTCTTATATGAGATAAAAACAAAAAGAAAATCCTAGAGGGTTTTTCTTTTTCACTGTGGTTCACTCTGCATTGATTTGATGACCATATATGCAATTCCTTGAGATACGAGTGAAAAACATCTATGGTTATGCCCCCCTCCCCCAAAGCTCGACTCCAAACAAAAACTTTGGTAATGGAAGTAACCCCAAGTACATTTATCTATTTATTTTATAATGGGGTGTCCAGATTTACGTCCGACTGGGTGGACAGGATGAGCCAGGGCTAGAACCAAGGCATATGGGACCCTCCCCCGGGCACGTGCAATGTCCGCACATCACACACACACCAAGTAAGAGAGGGAACGCCCTCACGGGTGGCCTCAAGGAAATATTGCTCATATTGGATATTATCGAACACGACCTAAGGACTCTCACCACTTATTGGATTCGAAATTGCCATTGAGCACCCCCTTGGGATTCCAATTATATTTATTAATAGATAAGTAACTCTAGTGGGGCAGTATGTCTAAATAAAAACATCTTACAAAATACAGTCGTGTCTGAATTAAGATGCAATTTTTAGAGCTATGTCAACCCTCTACAAATGCAAAATTCTCCATTTGAAATTCAGCAAGTTCATTTACCACCTCGTGTACAAGTTGATCAAAAATTTGTAGCCCAAATTCAATCAAAATCCCTTCCAAATCTTCTAACTTCCACCTTTCTCTTGTCATCCAATTTGATTTTTTCATGTCTTCTTGTGTCAACTTGCAGACATCTGTCCAAATTTTCATGCAGTCTCGTCGTGTGTAGCAATCCCTTTTAGTTGATTTGATGCATTTCCCATTGCTTGATCTTGGCTTTTGCTTCGCAGAGATTGAAACACGGATAAAATTTGGAGATGGGTAGTCGGATTTCACGAGATTTGGTGATAATTTCCTTCTTGAATTTGAATTACGCCTCGTTATTGAATCTTCTTTTGCTAAAACATTTTCAAGAAATAATGAAATTAGAACACAATTCTGAAATTTCACAATAATCGCAAAAGTAACCAAGTAATAATTGAAGAAAAGAAATAAACGAGATCGAAGATGCAAACATGATAAAGAGATTTACTTGGTTTTCTAAAGATTGAAATATGTCCTTGGATCCATACTAGTTTCACATGATCAAGAGGTTGGAAATAAAATAAAATGTTTTTCCTACACACTTTCACGATAGGATGTGCGATATAGGGTACAATTTTGAGGTCACTACAGCAATAGATACTCCTAATGAATTAAGATTATCGACCTACCAATAAAAAAGTACAATTTTACCCTTTGAATCAATTTGAAAACAAATTTCAGCTTCAACAAGAGAATCACCAAGATTAAGAATAAATACATTAATTAGGATTAATGACCTATTATTGCAAAAGTATGATTTTACCTCAATTTGACAACAAACTTGAGGTAATGAGTTTCGGCTTCAATGAGGGAATCACCAGGATTAAGAATAAGAACAATGTTAGAGTGACTGCGCATGACATTGCATTCGACACTGAGCTAACATGGAGGTGTGCTTAGAACCATGAATGCTTATGATTCTGAGCACAACTCCATGTCAGCTCAATGTTGTAGGAAGTCACTTTATGATTTTCCAAGGAATAAATATACATAACTAATATGTTTGGTAACACTTCTCAAGTCTGAAGTCTTGAAGCTAGAAATCAGACTTTAGAAGTTTCATCCAACAATTCTCCCATCGCTGGCTCAAAATTTCTGAACTTCAGTTCTAAAGTCTGAAAGAAACAAATGGAAATAAAGCTTCTGAAGCTTGAATTTTAAAGATAGACTACCTCCATTTAGACTTTAGAAGAGTTACCAAATACACACTTAGTAACCTAACGTAAAAGTATAGTTTTACCTCAATTGAAAGCAAACTTGAAAAATGAGTTTTGACTTCAATGTGAGAATCACCTAGATTAAGAAGAATACCCTTAAGCGAAATAGGATTAGTAACCTACTAATGCAAAAGTACGATTTTTTCCGTTTCTAACTCAAATCTGAAAGCAAAATGAGAAATGAGTTTGGGCTTGAACAAGGGAATAAAGCAGATTAAGAATAAATACCCCTAACGAATTAGGATTAAACACCAACTGATACATAATTACGATTTCACTCTTCGACCCAATTTGGTAAAATAGAAAACCCAATAAGAAAGTTTGGGCTTCAATGAGAGAATCACCTAGATCAACAATACATACCCCTAACGAATGAGGATCATGGTTTTAAAACTTGTTTTGACGTCTCGTCTCATCCATGAACGAGTCCGAGTCGTCTCAAATGAGATATCCGATTTATTTAAGTTGTCGACTCGGATGCGATTTAAAAAATTGCTTTAGAATTAGAACAAAACATGTCTTTGACACGACTTGTCAACTGGTCTTGTTGGTGAACGATACTGAGACAACTCGGATGAGTCGTCTCCACGAGATTTAAAACCATGATTAGGATTAACAATCTGAAAACAAACCTGAAAAAAGAGTTTTGGCTTCAATGAGAGAATCACTCAGATCAAGAACAGATACCGAGCTTGAATTTTCGAAGCTACATTTGGGTTCAACTTTCATAAGCGAAGATCGCCTCATTTTCTTCTTCTTCTCCAATTTCGCTACATCAGTAACTTCCTTGTGGTTTCTAGGCTTTGAGGAAGATTTTGCCTTCAAGGCCACATTGGTTTTTCTACAAACATCCTTCTTTTGTGGAGAAACTGAACCCAAAACCTTAATTTCTCCAATTTTTCGACACGACCCATTAGTAATCATCTTCCCTCGCTTGTTTGTTTCGGTAGAAATTATCTTTCTACACATTTGATCTTCATTCTTATTCTTTTCTATCACTTTCTCTCTTCTCTCTGTTTTCTCCTGTTTCATCCTCACTTTTGCTTCAAATTCTTGATCTTCATCTCCATTTTCAAAGCTAGAAAGTGAGAATTCTCGACTACCCATTTCTCGAAAAGACGTACAAGTCCTAACCCATTGTTGTCTCACTTGTGTTGGATCAAATTCAGACCAATAATTATTGATTGAGTTAACAGACTTGCTTCGACCAATTGAATTTGAAATACTTCTTGTTGTAGGAACCAACTTTAAGTCTGGCATTGTTTCCAATCCCATAAGCCTTGCCACTATCCCAGGACTTGTTGCTGATGGTGCTTCATCATCAATCTTCTCTCCAATATTTGATGAGTTCTGATCATGATGTTGAGATTCCAAAAGATTGGTTTCTTTGTTAAAAGTAGTAGATGGATATGTAGGGGAACTACCATTGCAGACGAAACGACGTAAGATAGCAGAGAGACACCCATTAGTGGAGTTTGAATTATGGGAATTAGTTAAATTCCCATCTAAGCAAAGAGTGGAGGAGGAAGAGAGCTTCATGTGTAATCAAAAGAGAACAATGGAGTGAGAATTGTGTTGTGGTCCTTAGAATTTAAGTTATAAGAACCCCAACTCATGATTATGGTTTTAGAACTCGGTATACACACAGATGCCGAATTAACTCTCCCGAGTTAACTCGGTACCCAATGAGAGGAACAAGAGGAGTGGGTGTTGCCCCCAGCTCCCCCTTTGTCCTTGTTTGGCCCCTCTTTTCAATTTGAGTCCAACTAGCCTTCCTAAGTTGGTAAGGATTCCACCCTTTCTAAGGGTCGTTGATCTCACGTTGTGGCATCCAGAAACATGATTTGATCCCACAGGTTGTAGAGTAAAAAATTTTATGAACTTTGAAAAAAAATATTTTTCACCATTAAATTCTAATTTTAAATTTGGGAGTTGGTGGAAGTTCAATAGCCACCCAATTTCCAAACTTTGGATAAGCTCTTTTTTCAATCTGAGTTTTTCCATGAAATCTAGAGAGCTATGAGGTTGGATTGCAATGTGGTATTCCATTTGAGTGAAACGACTCGAAATAAGGCTAAGAATCTTACTAAGTAAGTAAGGAAAACGTTTCTCAATCAATTTTGGGTGATTTGAATACTATATTACTTTCCATTGAATATCTAAGATACCCTACTGTATTCAAATTGATGACATGCCCCCTTTTGACCTTGTTCTTGTTTTTTATGCTAGAGTCATGATAATATGATACCCCTCTCTGACACACATCCCTTTACGCCTCCATCACAGAACTGTAGATCATTTGCCTCGGGATATATAAGAAAAATATTTATGATTATGTGTATCTCGATGCAAATGATCTATGATTTTGTGATGAGGGTGTAGGGGGGCGTGTGTCAGAAGGGGGCATCAAAAAATCATTACACTTTATACTAATATAAAATAACCTAAATTTTCTCATTTTTAGCCATGCAATTAAAAACCCTTACTAATTTTTTTCTTCTAAAAAATCCCATCATTTTCTACTTTAAAAAATCTTATCTTTCTTTAATTTTGAAGGTTAGACAAGAAGATGCTTAATCACACAATCATAATTGCAAATAGATAATAATTTTTTTTTTTTTTGTTGCTTAGTAGATAATAAATAATTGAATGATTATTTTTATCGATATAATACAAAACTAAACTGATTGACTTAATTAAGTTTTATTGACTCATTCAATAAGTCGGCGTGATGGACAATTCACATTGAAAATCCTATTCAATCGTGAATGGTTTCGAGATAACTCATTATCTCGATCTCAGATGATTTTTAAGATCATAACCCCACCACGATCATGACCACCAACAATAGCCAGCAGTAACAAGGATGGGTAGGTTTGTTTTTGCGAATGTGAGAGACAGTGATGGTACCGTGGGAAAATTAGAATTATTGTCGCCAAGATGGACTGTGATCTGTATATTATTTGTTGGGAATGGGAGGGTTTGGATTAATGGAGTAAGGACCACCGACCATATATATATTATTTCTTGTCTAGTGTGGCTGGAATTGTTGACTCTAGATTTTTGATAGTTCAAACCTATAAATGTTTTGAAATTGACTACATGAGTATGTGAGGTGACTTGTCATTGTCGAGTCATCTTGGTATTATCGTTTCGAGCGAGCAACACTTACTATGTGAATCATCATTCACATTGATACGTAATAGGCCTCATATGATTTTTTTGATATTTTAAGAAATATTGGATGAGTTAATAAAACTCGTCAGAACCAATTGAGTTTTCATAGTTTTTGATGATTAAATAGAAAATCATGTTGTGAGTAAACATTTTCTAATCCATCATATTTTATAAATAAATAATTTTTTTAAAATATAATATATTTAATAAATAATTAAATCTAGATAAATAGTTGAATCTCATATATTGAAAATTGTGTAATTGGTGCATCATCCATTTTATTTTTGAAAATAGTAATTATTAGTGTGCGAATTAAAAGTTTATTTTGGAGAGAAAAAAATAGTAGGATTTTTTTTTCTAGAAGTTTAATACAAAGGCATTTATGTCATTTTCTTTTAGATCATTTATGGTAGAAAAGGTTAAGAGGAGGGTAAGCCATCAATTTGAAACTAAATATAGGGGCATCTGAAATATTTACCAAAAATAGGAGGAGGTATCTTTAAAGCACTCAAACTTAAGAGTCAACAATCATATTTCACCAAAAGACCATCGAATTATTGTATTTGGAAGTAGAGAGGTGCCGTCCTTGACTTAAATATAGTAAAACGAAGAAGTATTATCTACAAGTCCTTTCACATTTAAGTCCCAATGAGGGGACCAAGCAACCGAAACCCTTGATTTTTTTTTTCTTTTTAAAAGAAAAGATAATGATTTTTTGATTAGAGGATAAAACTGAGGACATGTATGTCATTTTTCATTAATCTATAAGAGAAGACCGAGGCCAAGGTAAAATGTCAAATATTCATTAAAACAAAAGGACTTGGAATTCGATAAAGAATAGAGGAGAATGATTTAGAATCATGGTTGCAAAATTCTTCAATGTTTTTAAAAAGCTTGTAAAATTTTCTGAACAAATTAATTGATCATCCATTAATTATGGAATATGATAATATTTTTACCTTCTACTCTCAAAATTTTATTTTCTTCAAATTCAAATCTCAAGAACAAGATAGGATTCGTAGGAAGGTTAAAGATGATGGATTTTGATAAGAAATCTATAAATATCATTTGTATATTCTAAGAAATTTTACCAATTTTTAAAAATATTTTTTTAAAGAAACTTTCTTGTATTTATTGAATGGAGCCAACATTGAATATTTATTAAATCTGAATTTTGTTACTAGGAAGAGATTAAAAGTGATTGTGCATGACACTTTATTCGACATTGAGCTGACATGGAGGTGTGCATGGAACCCTAGGGGAGTAGATCCTCTGTAGCATGAATCTGCTGTAGCCCATATCAATGTTTGAGGGTGTGCCACGTCATCAAGATGATTGCATCCAATCTTTTAAATATAGGGATACACTGACCGTCCATTTTCAAACACTTGATTAAGGCAAAAAAAAAAAAAAAAGTTTTTTTTTTGATAAATTTTTTTTTTTTCAAAAATGATTTAAACCATGAATCCAAGAGGGCTGTGTTGTTATTTTCCTTTAATGTAATGTTCTATGCACTGTAGATCAAGAGCTACAGATGATCCGCTCTCAAACCCTATATACTTTTCACTTGTATTTTTAGGAAAAACATCTATAATTTTATGGACACCTTCATGTCAGCTCAATATCGAACGTCGTGTCCTACGCAATCACTCTAGGATGACTCATGTTATTATCTTTAAAACGAATCTTGGGCTTAAATTCAAGAGCTCGACAACTTTTAGAGACAAAAACAACTCTTGAGTCAATGAGAGTACCACATTGTGAAATCTCTGGGCCCACTCATCATGTTTCTTGGGTGCTTTTTGACTCACCATGTTACTAATGATATTCATGTAGTGAAATATTTGGGCCAATCCACTCTAGGTTTATTCCATGGATTGAATTCCTCGAGATATCTCTTTAATCCTCTAAAATTATTGAGACTAGTTGAGATTTTTTAAATATAAATCAACATAACTATTTGTGCCATGCATGAATGGTCACACCTTTTGATTTTTATGAATGGATACACATTTTGACCATGGATGGATGTAATTATTATTTTTTATTTTTATAACCGGATATCCCTATAGACAGTGGATCGAGCCCGTATATGAGCTTTGCCCAGTCCATAGAACATGGTCTTATCCAAGGACTAGTCCCAAGGCACGTGTAACGCCGACAGATGCATCTACTTGTTTGTAGAGACGCTTAAGGGTTCATTCACTATATGTAAATGGGATAAGCAAATAGGCCAAATCACTCAAGTTTTCTAAGATTTCAATCAAGTATTTTGGTTTTCTCAAGCAATTAAATTGGAGATTACATACTCTTTCAAAGGAGAATTCGTGAAATGATCATTTTCTAAGTTTATTGCTTACAAGTTTCTCTCATTTTTAAACTCTTAAAGATGATACTTTTTTAAACCTATTTGACCTCTTCAACTTTTTGTTAAAACCCTTGATTTTTCATTTCAGGGCATTATTCATTTTAATTTTGAAAATAATAAATTAATGTTTTAAGAATTAAAATATTTTACTTGAATGGAGAAAAAAAATTCTTACTTTATAAAGCAATGAATATTTTCATTACTTTTGTTTAGCAAACTGTTAAAAAAAATTCCTATATATAAAATAGTGATTTTTTTTTTTTTTTAAAAGTGAAATATTTTAATTTTGAAAATGATAAATAAAAAAAATTAAAAACAAATAGTTCGTTATAATGGAAATTTCATAATTTTCAACGCATGTTTTGGTAAATCTGTCAAAATACTATCTTCTTCTAAAAGAGATAGAATCTTGAAAGTTAAAGAGGAAGCTATAATTTTTTATAGACTGATGATAATCTGACTCTTTTTTTTGTACACTTCTTGACCTGGTAGTTCATAGAACTATATCTTTTTTTACTTGTGTATCTCGAAGTAAAAGGATCTAAGGTTTTGTGAAGGGAGCATACAAAAGAAGTTAGATAATCACAACTCTTTTATATTAGAGGTTGAAGATAACTTCGCCTATATTATGTTCCTTGCATATTACCTTACCGATCCTAAACTTAGATTAAGGACAAGGGTCACATAAGGTTAACAATAAATATAAAAATATCTACACCACCTAACAAACAATAAGTTGAAAATGACGTGTCTTAGAGAATTAAAATTTGAGATCAAAGACAACGACATTTATGTCGTTTTATTTATTAGTTTGGGAAAGGACAAGTGGAGGCTTTGCATCAATTTGTAAAGATACGGGTATCTGAAAAATTCACCTAAGATTCAACTTTCTTTCAATTCTCATGAACAAGTTAGAATTTTTGAAGGATTTTGAATGGTAAAATTCAAAGGTTTTCTAAGCTCAAACAATGGATGGAAGATGAGGGTATCTACGTTATTTTTCATTTTTCTATAAGAGAAGATCGAGGTCAAGGAAGTATGTCATCAGTTCGAAAATACCAGGGGGTATCTCAAGAATGCACCTTGGAAATAAGCAATTGGGGGTATTTTTGGTATAAAAAAATAAAATAAAATAAATCTTTTAAGGCTGTATTTGATAGAAAATTCAATTTCCAAAGTGTGTTAAACGCATCTTAATGGGTGCCCTTAGACCACGTGTTGCCAACCACCCCGCAAATAATCACCAAAAGTCCAAGAATTTCAAGAAGCCGACTACTTTAGAGACAAAAAGTACTCTATAACTCAATGTGAGTAATTTGATTAAAAACCGAATTCTCCACGTGTTCTCCAGTCAATGATCTGTCATCTGTGGGACCCATTCAATCACCACCGTCCACGTGTGTGTGTTTTGACTTTTGACTAGTCACCATGCAAACAATAATATTCACGTTATGAAATCTCTTGGGGTCCATCCACAATATCTATTGTGGGTCCTAAGAGTCTGATCCGTTGGATTAAACATTCTCGAGATATGTATTTTACATTTATACTAGTGCTATGATTTCAAAATGTCCTCTCCATGTTTTGTTGAATATTTGAGATACCATATGACATTCCACATGACCTTGGTCTTCACTTGTAGACTAATGAAAAATGAAGTTAAAATCTTTGATTTTTCATTCTCATCATCTTTGATTGAGAGATGATGATTATGCTAATAATTATGATGATTATAGTGATAATGATAACAATAACGAAAACCATGATGATGATGATAGTGATGATGATCACAATGTTGATGGTGATGATGATTCCAATAATAAAAAACATGATGATGATAGTGACTATGATAAGGAGGGGACATTGGGGTTGAGATTCCACTCATAGAGAAGACAGTCGAATTTGACAGGAGTAGTTCCTGAGATTCAATAAGTTCGTCTCGAGGATGAACAAGTCGACCTGGTCTTGGACAAAGATCATTTTCAATAATTTCAAAGTTAAGTTGATAGTCATCATGGGAGGCATCTCATCAATTTAAAAATCTATATATTAAAATACAATGATGGATCCCATGTCCTTTATCTTTCACATAAAGAAGGGTTGAGATTTAATCTCAATATGAGTCTTAAAGATAATTTTAAAATTTTAATTTTATTGTCTTTCCTCTTTAGCATGGGCAAACTCTACTATAAGGACATATCTCAAATCTTTGATTATTGTTTTCATTGTAAACTTCTTTGTGAATGAGTCTTCAATGCAAAGTTCTTTAATCGCTCCCTCCTTGTTGTATATATGAATGACTAAAACCTTTTCTTTTTTGCATGCATGGCCAAAGCACAAGTATCAGGGCCCCTCCTTGAAGCTCTTTAGTACTCCTCTAGTGATCTTGGTAAATAACTAAGTGGAGGCACCCTTGTCGCATAGAGTACAATCCGAGTAGAGGTACATCCTTCTACAATTTGAATAAATTGTAAACAATTGAGGATTCAAAGTCTGGAATGAATGATCATATTGTAAAAAGGTGTATGAATTCGTAACGTGCCAATGCAAATTACAAATTTCGAATTTCACGCCGTTCTACCATTGCCATTAAACAATGTTTGTGAGGTTTCAACATTTCGTTCCTCCCTTAATTGAATAAAACATCACCTGTATTATAACTTAAAGGTTTAATTGTGAGGACCTAGAGGTTTTCATCGCTTCAAAATGGGCTTTGAGCCATTTTATAGAGTTGTTGGTTGAGCTATTGGTGACAATGGTTCCCAAGGTACCTTTATATAGTAGAATATGTAAAGAGTACGTATGTACTAAGTCCCAAAAATAAAATTTAGAGAGCATAGACCAATACTAGTAAAACATGAATCATTTCTTGGAAAAATCATAATGGTGACTTCGCCACTTAATTGTTCCACACTCGCAAATACATCACCTGTACGAGAAATTAGAGGCAACAAATTCACTACAATGAAGCATGTTAGCTACGAAAAAATGGCGTAATGGTGACTTACTTGTCCTCTTCTAATGATTATGCTGCTGGTGAAGTGTTGCTATGAAAGTGAAAAAATTGTCATTAGTTGTACCCGTAATGACATCAACAACATGATTGATCTTAATAAGTGGATGAATGAAAGGTATATCTAAAGTTACCTTCATAAGTTTTATATTGATTCTTTACGGACAGAATTTAGAGGTGTCAATGGGTCTGTTCTAGTTTCGTTCCTATGGTACTTAGAACAGGAACCATTATATTTTTTCAATTGTAGTTCTTGTTGGTTCTGGTTCTGATTTTCAAAAATCGAATGAGAAAAAAAAAGTTTCAAACTTTACTTGGATCAAATGGGGGGTATGCAATCCTGTTGTTGAGATGTTCAACGAATTCTTGGGCCTTGAGGAATGGCCGGCCACCTTTTACGTTAGAAGAGCAAAAGGTTTGTTTCTAAAATAAAAACAACCTATTATCTATAAAAATATCAACTGAACTTTTTTTTAATCGATAAACTCATTTTTAATGAGTTCAGTAACTCAACACTGACGAGGTTTGAACCCAAGTCTTTAGTATTATTACTCAAAGACTTTACCAATTAAGCTAGTTGACACTTGAAATCAACTTAATTTCAATGTGTTCCACTAAAGATATGAGTTAATTTAAAAAAAAAAAAAAAAAAACTAAAATTCGTTTTCTTTACAAGTTCAAAAAAATTGTTTATATAAAAAATTGAAAATTTTCATGTAATATGTTTTAATTTTAAAATGTAATAACACTTTAAAACAACTTTATCTTTGGTATAAAAGGAAAATACAAAATAAACCGTTTTTGGATATCAGCAGGTACCCACTCATGGGATAGAACCTAATGGTTACAGTTTTTATTGGTTTCAGTTCCATTTTAGACCCAACTGTAATCTAATTGATTCAAATAAAAAGGGAATCCAAATAACTACACTCAATTTTATTAAGATTAGGTTAATTTAATTTTAAGTTGATTTGAATATATTTCCATAATTAGGCTTCAAATCCCTTTTTGGATTGGTAAAACCCATTCAACTTTCATTTGAATTTCATTCCTTATTACACTCTACTTCAATAAAAGAGCCCAAAAAATTCAAAATGTAACAACAAAAACATCTTTCTTCTTCTTCTACCTTCTATGATCTTTAATAAACCTAGTTCTATTTCTGTATGAGTAGAGAATCATTTCTTCTTTCCCAAAAAATTTTAGAAAAAAAATTCAAAAAATTCAAAAAATTCAAAAAATGGCAATGGAATTGTTAGGTTAGAGGCATATGTGTAAATGCCAATCTTTTTCCCTCACCATCTGCTCCAGCTCCGTGTACACTCCACCAGAGATTGCACCCAAGATCCATCTCACTCATGATTGTTACGAGCCATTGAGGCTGCAGAAGTTGCACCATTGCTTGCTACTTGCTGCTTCGGAACCCAAATGATGACGATTTCCTCAACTTGTTCAGCTCTTCTTCTCAAATGCTCCAATTCAATTCCCCATTGGAGGAACCCCAATCAGAAAGGGTTGATTGCGTCACACTTGAAGAAGACATAGGGGCAGTGAATCCAGGAGGATAGTTTGCTTGAGGACTATCAATGAAGGAGCCAGACATAGGGGCAGTGAACCCAGGAGGATAGTTTGCTGGACGATGATCAATGAAGCTCTGGCTCCGCTTGGCAAAAACAAGAGATCTTGAATTCATGATCGACTCTGCGGTTGATCCATATGGGTCTAGCTCATATGATGGCAACGTCGTCACTGGAGAAGACGATGAGTATGAGGGGTAGCTGCCCCAGGAAGCAGCAATTTTCATAGAGAACGCTTGTAACTGAGACGGAACAGAAGGTTCAAGAGTTCCAGATTCGTCACCAAGATTTCTACGCTTCAACCAACCAAACTGACCATATTCCCCAAATGGGCTCATAGCCGATATGTCTGGGGTCAGAAAATTGGTAGAAGACGACCTTGGCGAAGGCACCACTGAACCTGTGGAGGCACAATGGCGACGCAAATCTTCGGGTGTGTGAGCAAAGAAGCAAACCTTTCGGATGCATCTCATCTCATCCTTACATAGCCGAGTCCGATACTGTGTGGGGTGAAGGCAGCGCTCAAACACGCCGTGTGCAAACTCACATGCATCACCATGTCGACATGTCCCCTTTGGGAACTCTGGACATAGGGCACAACTATATTGGTATTTCCGTGGGTCACGTCGCCTTGCAGTCTCCCCTGGATGGATAAAAGGGCACTCTTTCCAATTGTGAGGGCCTGCCCTTGAACAAGGTTTCACCTTGAACATGTACATTCTAAACTCATCTGTCCCATAAGGCCCATTCTGTAAGTCGGGCAACAATAGATCGATAGGATACACTTTCTTCTCGGTACAATCTTTCAAGACATGGGGAGTTTTGAGTCTCTTCTTCATCGAATTGCAACTAGAGTTCAAAACTGGGGGAATTATGTCTCTGGGTTGGTTTCCATAAGCATATAAAGAATTAACATCAGCTGAAGCTTCAACCAAAAGCCTAAAGATCTCCAAAGAAGCCGTGGATCCACCAGCCGTGGCACAATGAAGAGCTGTCACCTTATCCGAACCACGGGCCATATTGACATCAACTTGGCCACTAGCTAGTATATACTTAAACACTTTCTTGCTTCCAAACAAGGCGGCTATCATGATTGGTGTCCTCTCATCAAAATCCATCTTTTTCGATCCTATCGATTTACCATACCAAAGGCTCACCTCATCAATATCAAAACCCTCTTCTTCAACCAACCGTCTAAATTCGATTAGGTCATCTGAAGCTGATAATTCAAGCAAAATCGAAATTTTACGTAAGGATCCCTCTTTAGGCTTCTCCAATTCACCCTCCATTTCCTCTTTGAAGTTTGAAACACTTCACATTAAACACCACTCTCCTTCTGAAATAATAAAATTGACAAATTCATGTCCTGAAATTCCTAATATATATGAAGATTAGAAGCAAATTTTAACTTTAAAAGGAAGGATTCATGAAATTCTAAAATAGAAATGAAAAACCCAAATTCTAATAATAATAATAACAATAATCTGATTCTTTAAAAACAAGGAAACAAAGAATCAGTCCAATTAGATAATTTCTGAGATAAAGTTCCAATCTTCAAATAAAAAACACTGAAATTTTCAACTAATCACTAATACAAGAACCTTAAAAACCAATAAAAAACATAATCAAAGACATACATAAAAAAATTGACAATTATGTTTCACAAAATTAGAATCTTGATGAATCTGAACCTGAAGAACAACAAGCAAAGATTTATTTCTTCAATTAAAATCAAGAAAATATGAAATATTTAATCATACCTTGAGAAAACTAGGGTTTAAGGTTTCCAATTGATAGAACCACGATCGACGAACAACAAATGGTCTCTCTCGTACCAACTTTTCACTGTCTCCTCTCTCTAATACCAACTTTTCCCGCTAAATCCAACTCAAAGGACCAATGGGTTATTTAGACACACCCCCTCTACTTTTTGGTGAATATTTGAGTTAACCTCTGTATTTTAAAATTTATGACACACCCTCTTGAACTAGGTCTTCTCCTATAGACTTATTAAAATGATCTGAATGACCTCGTCTTCGACTTGAAAAAAAAACCTTTTATTTTTCTTTCCAAATTCAGTGATTTTCAAGCTCTTCAACCAACCACTTGGGTATCGTTTTTTACTCAATTCTTTGATTTTAATATTTTATCTACTTTTCAAGAATAAGATATAATTTTTTCAGTAGAAGATGATGGTATTTTAGATAGAATAATGATGAATACACGCGGTAAATCATACATGATCGGTGTGTGGCTAATGTGACAAGGGAATAGAATCATAAATATTTTTCCTTCTGTATCCCGAAGAAAAAGATCTATGATTCTAGGCCCTTGCCATGTCAATTGTGTATGCTTCTCCGTGTGCATTCATCACAACTCAATAATCAAAGATGTTCTTCAAGGGAGTAAAGCACGATTTAAAATGACAGATTGAAGATCAGATTCAATAAATTAGAATAATTGACAATGATGTTAAAGAGTTTGAATATGACATAGTTTTTATTACATTTAGGTCATTTTCATCAGTCTAGAAGAGTAGACAGGAGTCAAGGAGCGTATCATCCATTTGAAAACACAGGGGTAACATTGATATTTACCGAAACTTGGAGGTGTAACTCTAAATCATCCGATAAATCCTATAGCCCCTACACGCACTGACCATTGGTTCCTGGTTCGCATGAAACCGAATCAAACTAAACCAAATTAAAGTGACTTAGTTATGTTCGGTTCTATGAGTTGTTAATATCCTATAAACTTGTTTGAAAGTAACATGTATTTTAATAAATAATAAATATGAAATATTTCATATAGTACTTATTAATATATATATATATATATATATATATCTTAATTCCTAAGTACTAAGCATAATTAAAAATAAAAAATCAATCTCCACCATCTTTTATGTTTCAATCCATAATAAATAAATAAATATATATATATTTATTTAATTATATATAAGGGTTTGATTCGGTTATATACAAGTCTTGAACTGAGAATTGAATTGAATGAATCGATTCTTCATTTTGTTAACCCAGAATCAAATCACAACTTGTTTCAAACTGAACCAAACCAGCTCGGGTTTGGTTCGATTCTCGGTTTGAATCGGACCAAATTGCACCCCTAGGCCTAGCAACGGGGTGAAGTAGCGATCCAATCTCGCATTTTTAAATTCTTGAGGATGAAAAAGAGTTTGTGCTTCCTAGTTGTTTATAAAAGGTTACACGAAGCTTGCACAGATGGACACATCATACGATGTAAATTTGTTGCTTCAATAACAAATTGTAATAGAGATGCTTAAAGCCCAACCATTGCTGTGTGTTAATGTGTTGTAAGCATGGTTTTAAAACTCGTCTGAGATCGAGACGTATCACCCGAGTTAACTCGGTATCAGAGCTGAACTAGATCAACTCACAAAGTCACTTTTTTGATCGATTAATTTTTTGATTTTTTGAATGAGATGTCTCAAACGTATTGGAAAACTTGTCTGAGACGACTAGGTATCGGACCTTGACGAGACGTGAAACCAAGTTTTAAAACCATGGTTGTAAGGGTTAAAAATTTGTTGGGCCTAAGGCTTACTTCAAGGTTGTATTAATTAAGACCTTTTGCCTAAATACGAGCAGTCAGGTTGTTTTGCCAAAACTTTTCTTCAATGTGGACGAGGTCCATTCAGATTGTCAAGCCCATTCCTATTAAATGGAGCCAATTTAAACCTGATCCATTTGGCTATAGCAAATCATTTAATCCATTTGAATCGGATATAACCCAACTTATTGACCTGATTTGATTTGATTTGATTTTTTAAAATCAAGTTGACTCGTGCATTATAAATCAATGATTGATAAATCTTGGGTCATGTTTGGCATGCTGTTAACAATCATCTTCTTGAGAATCCATTAATATTTAAGAATTGATTTTTCAGGTATTGTTTGAGATGAGATTATAAAAATCCATTTTTATGAAATCTTTATATAAAATTGATTTTATAATATTCTATTTGTTAAAGTTATGCAAAATCAATTATTTCAGAAACTGGTTTTTGACCTGTTGATCAAATTTGACTAAATTATCTCAATCCAATCTTAAAGCTCTTTATGTGATTAATACTTGGGTTTTGACCAGATATAGTCAACCCATTCATTGAACCATGATGTTTGATCGATATGATTGGGTTTTGACCAATCTAAAGATCTATGATTGGTTGACTTGTTTGAAGATTCCAAAGCCAAAGGCCATAAGTAGTCAAATTGAATAAAACTTCTTGCTTTATATATTGGATTATGTCCTAAACCAATTTGCATATTATAATCCAATGTAACATGGTTCGTATGCTCTGGTTGGTATGTAAATTAAACTCAACATCAGAATCATAACTGATCAAATAAGTCAATAATGAATAAAAGATATTGTTACATCCCTTAGAATAGAATGAATGTATGTGAATACCATTAGCAAAAGAAAGTTTGCCGTGACGATTCTATTAATGTGATTTATCCTTATCGGGTGTTAGGTCTTACCTATAGGGGGTTTAAGAAGATTAATAAAATGGCCGTTTGAATTCTCATTAATACCAAGAAGTAGCATTGACTTACGTAAAACTACTAATTCTACCAAAAGATGAATTGGAGTAGTTTTGTGTGAGTTGAGTAAGTAGAATAGTTATAAGCATAATGGGAGATAGGGATAGTCCTATTGAGTTTAGTCCCATATGAGACACTCGTTGTTTTGTCTCTCTCCTTATAAGTTCATGGGCCTTTCCATTTATTGCTAATTAGTTTTGAGTTGGACCATCAAATTTATCATAGTATCAGAGTCGGCCTTTCTCTCCTCCACATCATCCAGTTCATATCTTCACGTACTTTAGCCCAATCCAGTCCACACGTGTGGGGGTGTGTTGAGTTTAGTCTTATATCGGACACTCATTGCCTTGTCTCTCCTTATAAGTTCATGGGTCTTTTCACTCATTACTAATTGATTTTGAGTTGGCCTCCCAAATTTATCAAATCCCTTCTAAGCATTAGTAGAAGTGACCAAATCAAATTAAAACATAAGTGACTAGATCTATGCACACTTAATCAACACAATCTTAGAAGACATGTGGTATATAGGGTTTTTTTTTTTTTTTTCTTCTAATGGTGATATCAGATGGTGCAAGATGTCTATTTCCATAGGATTCAAAGTTTTTAGAAAATGATAAAACACTCTAATCAATTCAACCTAACACCTGGCACAAATTGAATCACCAAATATAAATGGTCCATTTGTTACAACATCAAAGTTCTATTTCAAGAAATTGTGTCTAGGAGAAACAAAAGCCCAGAGACTAAGAAGCTAGAACTAGGATAAGCTTGTCTATTAATGAAGGTGAAAAAAGTATTGTGTTGTGCAAAGAAGAAGCCTGAAACTAATGTCTGTTTAACAATTTACAATTTTTGGATTTTGACAAAATGACCAGAATGCCCTTTCATTATAAAAAGCTATCAAATGACATATTTTGGTATTTGAAGTAAAAATTGGTAGTTTTAAGTAACTTTCTTAGGACCTTAGCATTAACCTAATATTGAAAGTATAAAAATGGGAGCTACTATTGCCACACCAATCCTTATGTAAATCACCAAAGAATTGCACAGAGTTAGTGTTAGTAAAGGTTGGTTTGGCAATAGTAAATCTTTAAAAAAAAATTAATAAAAATAAAAACGTTTTTTTTTTCAATTTTCATAAATGATGAATATTGCCAAAATTCTTGAAAAAATATCAATTACCATAACATAACAAGCTAAATTAACATTTAAGCAAAATATAGAAAAGTTTAGTAAGATAGATTATAATCCAAACAATGTTGTACTGCATATGCTTAGTGGGCAAAGCTGGTTGGATTTGTGGGATAAAATTTAATTCTTAAGCTTTATCTAATATTTTATTCCTTGATTGCAGTATCTTTATGTACACTCCTATTATTACTAGATTTGTTTTTGATAACCGGGTACCCCTATGCACAATAGAGTCCATAGACCATGATCTTGTCCAAGGATTAGTCTTGGGGCGCGTGCAATGCTCGTACATCACACACACCAAGTAAGTGAGGGTGCACATTGGCAGGTGATCCTTGAGGAATTAATGCTCATACTGGATATTGAACTCACGACCTACAAGCATGAACCGCTCGGGATTCTACTATTACTAGATTACTAGAGTGAAACTCTTTTGCAGAGTCCAACCCTCAAGATCTCCATTTATAATTATAAAATCTAAACCGAAAAATGGCCCTAATGTGGTTTTATTTCTTAAGCACGACCCAGCCCAGTCCATTAACAGCCCTACCCCCTACTTATAGTCTTATACATTCGTGTCCCTTGCCTTGTGGACCTAAAACAGAGCTAAGACTGCTAAATTTTCTCGGGATTCAAATTCGTCCAAGTGTCTCAGTCCAAGGACGACGATGATATCTGTCATCCTGAAGAGGATGCTAATATATTCCTGGATTAAGTAGAATGCTAGCCTCAAAACACTACACGGTATCCACATGCTTATATTTCCACGTGGCAATTCATCTTGTTTCCACTTTGGTGTGCTGTGTCACATTGAATCAGTGATGCCCCACGTGGCTCTGTCTGAAAAGTGCGTCTAACAATTTCATTTATTAGCCAAAGTACAAATGCGGTAGGTATATCATTTTAAAGTGCAATAAATACACTTTCGAAATTGGAATTTGAGAGTATTTTGGTATTAATTTTTTTTTATTTATAAGGACGTTTCCGGCACAAAATCCAATTTGTGAAGTGTACTTATTGCACTTCAACGTGTGACACACGTCATCAAGATCCATAAAATATATATATATATATATATATGGAAATGTTCAGCACCCTAAGTTTTACCACACACTTTAACAAACGTTTTTTGTCCTACATGGGTTAAAAGTTTTGGAATGGGCTGATTTTTGGTGAGGATGATCTCTATGATTAGAAGATCATCCTCCCCAAAAATCAGCCCATTCCGAAATGTTTAACCCCATGTTTACACGTTGAAAAATCGTGGATCGTCCATTTTTTGTAAATCATTTTTGATGGAGTTAGAAGTTTTGGAATGAGCTGATTTTTGGTGAGGATGATCTCCTCACCATAGAGATCATCCTCACCAAAAATCAGCCCATTCCGAAACTTCTAACCCATGTAGGACAAAACGCGTTTGTTAAAGTGTGTGGTAAAACTTAGGGTGCCGAACGGGACCCATATATATATATATATAAAGTTCCGTTCAGCAACAAACATTTTGTTTTGGAATGGGCTGATTTTTGGTGAGGATGATCTCTACGGTGAGGAGATCTTTCTCACCAAAAATTAGTCCATTCCAAAACTTCTAGCCCCAGTTTACAAGTTGAAAAATTGTGGACCGTCAATTTTTTATAAACAATTTTTGATGGGATTAGAAATTTTGGAATGGGCTGATTTTTGGTGATGATGATCTCCTCACCGTAGAGATCATCCTCACCAAAAATCAGCCCATTCCAAAACCTCTAACCCATGTTTTGAAAAATGTTTTGCCAAAATGTTTGTTGCTGAACATTTCTCATATATATATATATTGACTGACACTATCCCAACCATTTAGATACAAAATCTAATAATTGAGATTTATCCTCATGATATATATGGGTTGGGATTATATGTGTTTTTTTTTTAATCATCCTTCATGAGTTAAGGGATCTTGATCTGAAATATATTATATGTCTTCTTTTCAATATTGGAGATAATCTTTTATTTTTAAACTGATTACATACTTCCTTCTTGACCTAGGTTTTCTCCGAGCGAGTGAAATAAATAACTTTAACATCTTCATCTTTAACATCTAACTGAAACCCCATTAATTTCTTCTTGAAACAAGTTATCTTTGAAGATTAAATTAATAGATTTATCTTATTCAATTTTCAAATCTTAATAACAAGATATGATTTGGAGAAGTACAATAAAGGATTTTTCTAAAATCAATCGTTTTGCAAACTCTTGAATAAAATATTTTAGTGTAATCTTCAACATGCAAAATTTACCTATTTGAACCTTTAAACCTCAAGATGAGATATGCTTTTTGGGAAAATAAATCAGACAATGATTGATTTGTGTAGAAAAATCAAGAATTTTTTTACAAGAGGTTAAAAATGTTGAAAATGATGAATTGAAGACGAGGGTGATCAAGTTACAAAAATAATTTCTCAGAAGTAGAAGAGTTTGAAGATAATGGATTTCTGGGAGGGGAAAAATCGTTGAAGATGACATTTTCTGCTTTAGTTAAAAGCTTTGAAGATGAGATAGGTTTTTTTGGAAAAAAAAAAAAAAAATCAAGGGAATTTGACTAACCAAGGGCAGCATCTTATCATCATTTGGAAAATACTGAGGGTATATATCTCTAATGTTGACCAAAACATGGAGGGGTATGTCTAAATTGCATTTTTTTTTTACTTTGATTGTTGCATTGTATGAGAAAAATATTTGGATAAATTGTAGACAAATTGTAATTAAGATGACAAAATCTTAACTATTTTTCCCCGTAATTTCTTAATGGTACTTGAGATCATGTTTGGAGATCACTTCACACTTATAACACGCAAAAACACTTATTGGACTGATTTGGTACTAACTCAACTTTTCACATCGACTAACAAACTAGGGTTGCAACTCGGGCGGGCTAACCTGAATTCAACTCGAGCTCAACCTGAATGATGGGCGAGCCTAGGCTAGGTTATAAGGAAAATGAGTTGAGCCTAGGCTAGGAAATCTCAACCCCAATTCAATTCGGGTTGAGTCTCTAGGAAACCCAACTCAACCCACCCGAGCTCGATGCTATATATTTACATATAAGTATTTATATTTATATTTTTCAAAAAATTAATTTTCTTTTCTTAAATATATTTGTAAAACTAAGGAAAAAAATCGTTTTATTGATTTTTTTCTATATTTAAATTTATTGCTATGTATGCTTAAGTATAATATTTTACATATTTTTGAAAATGAAGAGTTGTTTTTGCATAAATTTAAAGAGAGAAAATGAGTTCAATCCACCCAAATTTGCCTAACTTAGGCTAACCCGAACGACCCGATTTTAGAAGCTCAGTGTGGGGTTGAGCTTGGGTAAATCAGCTCTAACTCGATGGTTAAGTTGAGTGAGCTCGAGTTTGGGCCACTATGTTGATAATCTCCTAGTTGATTCAAGATCAGGGTGATTCACCCCCATTTACCTAGTGCGGAAATAGGTCGAGAATCTGAAATGACGACACATTACAAGCTACCATACCTTCAAGGGCTCCACTTTGCCATAGATCCAACTCTGGTTTGGGTTGAGGGTTTTACAACTTGGGTTGTCCCTCCAACCCACCCAAGTTGTAGCCCTATAACAAACAAGTGAAAAATGGGTAGAAATAAGTTGTCCAGATCAACTTGTCACTTTGCACGGAGCTAATTGTACTTATTGTTACATGGTTTTGAACAATAATATTTCTTATTGTTTAGGGCTATCACCAAATGTTTATCGGTTCGAATATAGTAATATCCGAATTTGAATTCGAATCTGACAAATCTTCTAAAACTCTATCCGAATTCAAATCCAATTATCCTATCAGATATCGAATACTATCTAATTAGAATTCGAATAATTTGTATATATAAAAAAAACATAATTTTTCCTTATCCAACTGATTTTTCATTATTTAAAAAAACTTATTATATATTATACTATTTATATTATTTTATTTATATAATATATAAACAAAATAAAATAATATATTATATATTATTTCAAATAAGATATTATCAGATTTGAAATGTTAATATCTGAATCCATATCCGATAAGGATTCAAAAATATAAAACTATCTGAATTCGAATCCGATATCTGAAAATTTTCAAATAATATTCGATTTTTCAAATTCAAATTTTTGACTATCCATTAACACCCCTAGTTGTTTATTTAATGACAAAATATCTACTAGAATATTCCAGAGAATTAAATTAAGGTGGTTACGTATCCCTCCAAATTTTGATAAGTATACCCCTCTATGTTTTATAACTAATTAATGACATATCCTCCTTGACCTTAGTCTTTTGTAATAGACTAATAGGAATGACTCAAATGCTCTTGTCTTCAACTTCTTTAAAAAAATAATTGATTTTTCTTTTCAAAACCAATTATTAGTCTCTTACGAAAAATTCTGCCCATATCTTACCTCAACCTTCAAATTAATCTCGAGGAAAAGAATGATGTTTCAGAAAGTTGTTAGTAATGAAATTTCAAGTACATTAAAAAAAAAAAAAAAAAGGGTTTTATACAAATGGTTTATGTCATGGTTGAAATGATGAATTGGAGATAAAAATTTGAAAATAATTTACCATAGAGATTAAAGATGATTTGTTTCGGGAAGAAAAATCAAAGGTTTCTAGCAAGATGTTGAAGATGAGAGCATTTGGATATTTTCAATTTGTTTAGTTAAAACAATTAAGGTTAGAGAGATGTCATGCATTTGAAAACATGAGTTATCTCAAATATTTACCAAAACATGAAGGGATCGATATGTCTAAATCACTCTTAAATCAATGACCAAAACTTTTAACGTCAAAATATCTAAAGAAGTTATCTTTCACAAAAGACACTCCTACCAAACGACGACAAATTTTGCAACAACAAGTCATAGAAGCGCGCGCGTCCATTGATAGATCCCACTCAACGCACCACATTTACAAACAAGGCCTTAACAATCTTGAAAACGATTCTACTTATTTTTCCGTATAAATGGTTAAATATTTTCTTGAAAAATCAATTTTCTAAAGATAATACAAATAAATATTTTCCTATCAATTATGTATAATCTGCCAAAATATCAAAGTTGAAAATTTATTCTCCTTGTGACCTTAAGCAAATAATTTATTAGCAAGGCAGCAAATTCAGGATTGTACCTCACATCATACACCCTAATGTGAAAGTGTAAGAAGTCAAAAATGCCTTTTCAGAGATATTTTTTATCAATATACGAGTGAAAAAGCATTTATGATTCTTATTCACTTTCACGTCAAGATGTGTGATATAACGTACAAATTTGAGGTCACTTCAACACGACTCCTTTTGTCTTTTTGGTCCTCTGGAGAAGTAAAGCAGGAAACAACTTGGTTTTTATGGTTAGCTATGCGTACAGTGTTCCTCGTGTGCTAATATGCAACTATCAGGGTAGTGTGGGGCCACTTGTACCTATATGGTAGTCTATGGTTGTGTATATTAATGAGATTTGTGTGGATGGAAAATGAAGGTTTCTTCTTAATAAAGAAATAGAAATAAATGCATACCCGTCGACTTCAATCCTTATACATTCCACGTGGTGTAAACACATTTTTTTATTATTTATAATTCAGGTTTTGATAAGCATCGACTTTAGTGTTTCAATAAGATGAGACGATAGTGATGTTAGTTATTTAATTAGAAACTTATGTGTGGAACATGATGAGGTATGATCATTGACACATCTCATCATTATGCCACTTGGATGAACATGAAGTCATCTATCATAAGACGTGGTCACAACCCTCATTTAGGGTTAAGTTTGTGTAAATGTCTTGTATTTGTTGGACCACACAAAATAACGAGGGTACAACTAATAGTATGAAAAAGATTATCGTGTAATATATTTTTTTTAAGGGATTTTTATTTTGAGAAATTTTACATATTTTGATAACTCTCGATTATGTAAATAGAGATTTCTAAGATTGTAAAACTTACGAGAAAATTTCATGTTATCACAATGATAAATAAAAGTATCTTCACCATGTAAATATTTTGGAAGTGTATTGTCCCATTAGTTTCAATATCACTCGCCTATGAGTTGGTAAATTACTCTTCTTTGAAAATAAATCTGCGATTCACACTTATCAAGTTGGATTCAAAACATGATTGGAACATAATATCAGAGAGTAATTAAATTTATAATAGAAACGGAGTTCAATAATTCCTTAGATCTACCTAAGATCTTATTGCTCAATTAGTTGAAATCCATCTACTTTGTTTTTAGTAATAGTGGTCAACAATAAGAGTTGTGAGAATCTGACACTCTTTTTTTAGACGTCCCACTTACATTCCCATCACAGAATTATAGATCCTTTGCTTTGGGATACACAAGAAAAAGATTTATGGTTCTGTAATTGCCACGTCAATGAGCATATAGGGGCATCTGAAAAAAAAAAACATTAACCTAACAATAATGGACTACAGATGGAATTAATTGGATAGTTGGTGAACTTCTTGAATGATGATAAGTATTCAATAAAGAATCTATCATTAATTTAGAAAACATTTAATATTAGAAAATAATGAAAATAAGATGTCAAATTCTGGTCAAGTAAATTTTAAGAGTTGTGCTAGATTGACCTCAAGATTGTACCTCATTTAACATTTTTCTGATGTGGAAGTGTGTAGGAACCATAAATGCTTTTTTATTCGTATCTCAATGCAAAGCATATATGGTTCCTACTCACTTCCACTCAGTTAAGTGCGATATGAGATATTGAAATCGCCTCGATTTATTTTCTACTACATAGCAAAGAGGGATCCGATTGGTAAATTAGAGATCTTTAGAGAATAAGGAATCGCTACCTAGTTTAGGTCTAAGAACCATAGATAACTCCAAAATGGATCGAGTCGGTTCATGAATAAAAGAAATGGGTAAGGGGTTAGATTACAGATTTCAGAAGGTGTTAAGTATTGAACCTGTTTGATCAAAATGATCGGCCTCTACTACGATTCAAACTATCCTACGATCAACGAGTAAAGACTAAAGTCAAGCTAGAATCCCATCATCGTCAAATTATATCGAATATGCTAAATGAATCTTATAGCTAGTATTTTACCAAATATCACATAATTTTTCGAATTGCGCACAAAAATATAAATATATGAAAAACTTTAATTTCCTTTTGATTGGTTGATTAAGCTTTGATTGGATCTTAACTTTAATGTTAATTGGTCAATTGGATTTTAATTTCAATGTTAATCAATTATTGGATTTTGATTTAAAGGTTGATTGGACGATTTTATTTTTTGGCTAGTTAATCGATTGGATTTTAGTTCAAATGTTACTTGGTCAATTGAATTTAAGTTTAAATGTTAATAGATTGATTGGATTTTGATTTAAAGGTTGATTGGTCGATTTTATTTTTTGGTTGGTTAATCGATTGATTGGATTTTGATTTAAATGATGATGGGTTGATTAAATTTTGGATTGAATATTGATTTAAAATTTTCAAGTTGATCGTCTGAATTTTAATTTTCGTTTCGATTTAAAAAATTTCAAGTTTGTTGTTTCATTTTGATTTCCCTAAGAGTCAAAGTCTCTATGTACAAGTCGGACGTCTAGGGGCGTTTCGGTCATTTTGTTATTTTTCATAAATATTCAATTTCATCAATTTGGGTCTTGTTAGACTCGAAATCATGTTCTGAATGTAATGGAGGTACTTTAGAAATTTTTAGGGGGTCCGAAATTCATGAGAGGTATTTTCGTCATTTTATCGATTTTTGTCCATTTTAATAGATTTTGACTTAAATTTTTTTCAATCCCAATGTGATTATTTATAAGTCTCGATGTCATATTTTCCTAGCATAACAAGATTTCTAAGTTATCCAAATGTGTAGCGAATATAAGCATATGTGCTTACTAAATTGGGTAGAAAGTATAGTGATCCTAATATGCGTAATTCTATGTCACGTGGCCAGGAAAAAGAAAATAGTGGAATTAGAAGATAGAGGGAATTGGAAGGAGGCTGCTCACAAGTTTTCGAGTTTTTTGCGCTCATCATTAGGTATCCATAACAACCGAGTGACGGATCGCTAAGTTAGACAGATACATAAATGGGGGTGTCTACAGATATGAGTTACAATCTTGATGTCACTTCAGCTTTATTCAAATTTTAATCTTTCATCAATAAAATAAAATATTTATTGAATAAATAGTTTTGCCTCATGTTTTAGGACCCCATTTTATTATTATTATTTTTTGAAATTTGTCTTAATTATTTTTTTAATAAATAGTTTGTTTAGATAATTATATATAGGCCACAGGGCGAGTGTGAAAATGGCAAATTACGTAGGCCATACATATTTTTCCTTGCAAAAATATGACTTTATTTTATTATGATGTTTATTATTATTAGATTGGTGTTCTATTATTTTTTTCTTGCAATAGAACGCGCATTGATATTTTTTTAAGTTATACATGTCCGACCTAAGTTAAATATCATATAATATATTTACAATAAAGTCTAATTTACATATTATATAACATGGGCAGGCACATGGATAGCATGTGTCATCCTAGTTCTTAGTGTGAACACTATAGTGTAAACGCCTTTCCATAAAGTAGCTAGCCACATGTCACAAATGAAGTTTGGCTCTTTTGGAGAAATAATCCCATGTAGTACTGCTCATTCTTTTCTATGCACCCAAACTGCATTTCTCTCATTAACTTAGAAGTCAAATATCCCGAGGCAAATGATCTACGGTTCTGTGATGGGGCATAGGGGGCGTGTGTCAGAAGAGTGTCATATCATCACAACTCTTTCTCTTAATACCACCTTCATACACCTAATGTCACCCTAAACACTATAAATACCCCTACCCTACCCCACACCACAATTTTCATATTTCACCCCCATTTTTCTCATATCTCTCTCTCTCTCTCTCTCTCTCTCTCTCTTATTTTATATTATTTTTTTACAATTTGTAAATCTATTTTTAATGAATTCAATAACTCGGTGCTGACGGGATTTGAAGTGATGTCTCTAGTATCATTATCCAAAGACTTAATCAATTAAGCTAGTTGGCACCTACTTATTTTGTATTGTTATACGAAATCAAACATTGGAACAAGGTTGATCATGTACGGAACTTGCAAGAGTAAGGAATCAAAGAAAGTGATCCAATGTTCCATTCCTTAAGTTGGAAATTGAAAATGTTGGGACTTTTTGTACTACTCTCTCTCTCTAAATATTTTTCTATCTCTATCATTAATTTGAAGGTTTTGGCTCGTCAAAAGAAAAAATTTGACACTTTGATCCATCAAATTTTATGAAATTCATCAAATATGGACTTTTTCACATTGTGACGTCTTTCTCTATCTCTAAGTAAATTACTTTAAGTTGTACACGACCTTTAAGGCCATGGAAAACAATTATGAGATTTGTTGGCAAAATCTCACGGACGTCATTCTCTCTAGGTATGTTATATGAAAAAAAGAACCATTGTAAATAGAATACCCTGTATTTTCCAAAGGTTGAAATATTATAAAGAATCGTAATAATCTGACTTACTCACGTGGCATACTCAATTGACACCCTTAACGTGATAGGTTCAAAAATCGTAGATTTGCTCTTCTCAAGATACAAAACTATGGTTCCCCATAAAAAGATACAGTTTTGTATCACAAGGAGAGCCGATCTATGATTCTTGAGCGTGTCACGTCAAGGGTGTCAATTGAGTATACCACGTGGGTAAGTTAGATTATAACAACTCTATTATGAAGGGAATTAACTTGATAAGATTTTAGAATATCATACATATGATGCTTAAGGGAAAATTTCTCATGGTAGACACCAGCCTCAAGAGGTATGTTAAGTGTAAACAAATACCATGGAGAGAGAATAATCCATTACTTTCTCCATATTTGAGCTAAGATTTAAAAGTCATTTAATACTCGAATACATTACTTATGATTTATTTTCAAGAGTTTAATCATTGCTTGTTGAATTATTACTTTGAATGGCCGTTATGTAAATATTCAGAATGATTGCATGTTGTTTGATACAAGGTAATACCTTGATTTATAGTTAAAATGTGTGAATGGAGACCATAATAGTAATAAAAGTGAATCTCTAATTAATATTTGTTGAGTATCATTTTTGAGAGATAATTGAAACTCTGAATCTCATGAGAGGTGGACCCCTAGATGACACAACTACATATTGCAAATCTAACTCTTACGGGGGGAGGAATCAAGAACATTTGAGTTAGGGGTAGTAATAAACTGTTACAAATTTCTAACGAGACAATTAATCCCTACTCAGTAGGCATGCCTCTGAAGATAAATATGACTCAAATGATGTACGAATTGTAGGAGGTTTGGCCCAGGTGTACATGAAAAAAACAAACAAACAAACAAACAAAAAGAAGATGAAGATAATTGATATACACCTAACTAAGGTATTTATCTATGTGATGTATGGTCTTGAAAGTCTCTCATTTTTAACTTATATAATTGAATATTGGATTTGTCACTTGTTGGGCTTCACCACTTACGATGAAGAAGGGATTAGAAAGTCATTTATTATTATTAGTAGTAGTAGTAGAAAGTAGTGATAAACTTATTGTGGGAAGACTTGTAATTTCAGTTTAATATGAATGAATGAATTTAATATTTTTTGCTCAAATACAATTTCACGATTCAATTCTAATATTTGATCTCTTTCTAGTCAAGGATTCAAGTAGTCGTGACATGCATAGAAACTAAGGGATAGATAGTAGATAAAATTATCTACCATTTTTGTATTAGATATTGTTCAATGTAGAATTAGGAATAAGTTTATTAGGAGGGACTTTTTATCTTGATCCAACAATTTTTATTGCCTTTTGGACTTGAGCAAAAGTTTTGAAAATGATTGGTTACTGAACTTTCACGTAACTCTTAAATTTAAAATTTAAATTTAATGGTGAAAAATAACTTAAATTCTTTTTTGTTCTTTCAAGTTGTATATAATTTTGTCTTCTACAACCTTGAAGCATTGCGATCATGTTTTTGGATGCCACAATGTGAACCCAAGGACCCAGACTAGTTAGACTCGTATAAGAATCATTACAAAATGGCCCCTTTTGAAAATGATCTCTTTCACTCTTTACAACTGGTGCTTGGAATCGAGCAAATTTATAATCTAGATAACATATAGTTCTAAGCCAAATCCAAAGGATGTTGAAGTGGACTGCATGATACAACTGCTCTTTGGAAAAACAAAGATGAGAGAAATGGACTAGAGGAGTTGTTCACTTCTCATGATGATGTCACTTAGACCCTTATCTCTGTTTTCCATGTTTTTTACACGTGATGAAATTCAAAAGTCTTAGGTGTGATGTTTGATGTCGTTGACAAACTCCATAACCACCTCTAGTTTTGCTTTATCATTTTAATTTTTGTTTTGATGGATGACATCAATTTTCTTCTCGAAAGTTGTAGTGACGGCAAACTATAGTTAACGATATAGTTGAAGAGCTTGAAGATGAGTGGTTTTGAAGAAAAATTTAGAGATTTTTTTATTAGACATTGAAGAAAATGATATTTAGGTCATTTTCAATTAGTCATGAGAGAAAGTCCAATCAAGAGACAATCCCATCTTTGAAGGGGACAGAAATTAAAGAAAGGTGAGGGGGTGAAGGAAAATAAGACATGTAATTAATTGAAAATATAAGGGTGTATCAAAGTTTTGTGGGAGCAATTGCCTCCACTATCTTTTTACTAGCTCCGCTGTGCTTAGAGCAAAAAAATCTCCCACAAAATAACCTAATTAGCTATAGGGACCTAGATATATTACCCTCGTATCCTCGTAGTGATGCAAAATATCTTTTAGAGAATCTTAGTTAACGAAACATTTTTCTGTATTTAAAAAATGTAAAGAGAATCTCTTCTTTATATAAATTTATGTATAATATAAGAGAGACAATGTTATATGGATTGAAGGACCACCTATTTATATGGACCACATGTCCGACCTAAAAAAAAATGATCAAGAGCCACATGGATACGTGGTTTTTAAACTCGTCCGAGACCGAGACGTATCGCCCAAGTTAACTCGGTATCAGAGCTGAAAGACACCAACTCACAAAATCATTTTTTGACCGAGTTTTACGTCTCACAGTGTAATTTTTTGAGTTATCTCACGAGACGTCTCAAACGTATCGAAAAATTCGTCCGAGACGACTCGGTATTGGAGCTAAACGAGACGAGACGTGATACCGAGTTTAAAAACCATGCATGGATATGAGCATATATAAAATTTAAAGAACTCTCAGAATTTTTTTTATCATTAGAGTTAATTTTAAAATTGGATAGGGGGCATCGTAATTGGGACATTAACCTTCTCCACTACTTTGGATTTAAAAAAATTTCCTCAACATTTTTGTCTTTTAATAAAAAAAAAAAATGGGTATTTTAGTATTTGAAATGTGGAACTTCTATAAATAACGAAAAACTCAATGAGATTCTTGAAAAAGAATTAAGAAAATTATCTGAAAAACCCGCGAGGATAAATATTTCTCAAAAAGGTAATTATATTGTCGAAATTACTGATAAGAACCCTAAACTTGAAGTGGTGTTTTTTCATAATATATATATCGTTGTGTACCATTGTGATGCATCTCTTTAAAAACTAGCCATTGTGTACCCTCTTATATATATACACAACCCTCAATTTTTTCTCACAATATTTTTCAACTCTCATATCTCTAATTGCTATTAATTCTCTATCAAATTATCTCATCATCTTATTAGTTATATTTTTATTTATTATATTTTCTTAATTGAATCGAATCAAATCGATGATGTCTTCAATAGCAATCATTGGTCGATATGAAGGTTATGTTGAAGATATCACGAACATTGGTGGAGCTAGACAAATTTTATCGACTTCTCCGAAAGTTACGTTGAAGATATCACGTACATTTTTTTTTTCACTCTATTAACTTCCAAATTTTGACAAATAAATAAAGTTATTTTTAATAAATGAGTTTTTTTAAATTAATCTCCCTATCGATGCACATGATAAAGTGAAAGTAAATGATTACACGTAAATACAAAAGTAATCACCATATACATAATAATGATATCTACAAATATAATATAAATAATATCTAATGACGACATTGCTTACCTCGACTACAATCACCTTTTAATAACTCTCGAGTAATTTTTTTAAGCACATTTCTTCATGGCTTACGCTGTAGGCCTTGGTCGGGAGTCTAATTAGGTAAAACAATGCCAAAATCTTCAATAGATGGACGTTGGGACGACTCTACAAGAGCAAATGATGGGGGCAAGTAATAATGGGGAGTCTGCATGTATTGTGTATGATATCCATATGCAAGCTGAGATGACTCTACATGAGAAAGTGGTGGGTGCATATAATAATGGGAAGTTTGTGGGAACTATGTGTGATGTTCCAATCGTAGATGTAGATGGATTACCATATGGAACATCATAAGGAATCCAACAAAGATAAAAAATAATGTTTTGAGATCCACACCAACCATATGATGATCCTGGTCAACGTGTAATGGAATATAATCACTTGGTCTAGCCTGATATGATCAGGCACATCATCTTGCTCAGTATCCTATTGTTGATAATTAACATGCATCCCATGCATCGTCCTCTATATCATCATCATAGTGAGCCTCCTCCTCCTCCTCCTCCTCCTTATGCATAGGCTCAAGCTCATGTCGACGTTGTGACAACGATCAAAATGAAACTTCATGAACTAGCTTACCCAATCTAGATATTTAAAGAGGCAATGGTGGTAGCAAACTCAAGCCCTCCACACCAACATTCATTTGATCTATTACATGTTGATCTACATCTATCTCACGGATCTGAGAAGTTAAAGCAATGATAGAAATGACCTAAAAAATAAATTAATCTATTAAATGTTACAACTAATCTCATTATAATATCTACCCATGTACATTGTATATAAGTCGTTCGCATAACTTCAAAGCGTATATCAAAGTTCAATAAATGGCATTGTTGGATAATGCATCTGAGGGCAACCGTACCATCTTTGAAACTCATTGAATAGCTAAGAAGCTGAAATTTTTTAGAAATATTATTTCAAGTATTTCATATAAGATTTTAATAAATTGAATATTTAGTATTTAAAAGTACCTTGTACGTGTTGGCATAATTGACCATCTACGCAATATCAAGTAAATATATCTTCTCAATCTCTCATCAGTGTAGCTGTATTCTATATTTCCTCCCTCTAGTAACCTACACATGAATAAGACCCGGGATTGTCAATTGTATATCGAATTGTCTCATGCATCTATCCACAAGATGATACGGGATGATGTGCATAAAAATAACATAAGAATGGTGTAGGCTCAATCATGGGTTGTATGTATCATCTATATATTTTCTATTATAAGATGATATGGGTCCATACAACTTGAAAAAAAAATTGTTCGAGTTAAAACTAAAATAATAATATCTTAATATTTTTAAACACATAAAATATAAAATACTTATAGTTGCCATGGAGGAAATTAGAAAATATGGCTTGGTCTGGTATAACAATACAATATGATGCGGATTCCCAATATAAGTCCTTTTAGGCCTCTTCCATTTACAGACTCTAGGGAATATGGGGTCTTGACTTGTAAGTATGGGACTTTCTATTGGCAATCGTTGGTGTGCCCATACCTGTAACATATAAAATAATATATATATATAAACTTAGAAAAATATTTTATATATAACAAAAAAATCTTTTTAAATCATTTGTATAATTTAATCTATACCTGTAAGTGTAGACACCCGAATTTGAGCGGGCCCTCGACGTAAGATGCCCCCAAAAATTGAAAATTGGAATGGACCCTGAAGCCCAAACCTACACGAAATCCAATACGAGGCCATTTACGTGGCCCATGGACCCGCACACCTCACCACCCTCATACACCCTTAAAATCAACCCAATCCAACTTAAACCCAATCCAACATAAACCCAACCCAACACTATCCTACAACCCAACCCAAATCTATCACCTAAAACCTTACCCAATCCATTACTAAAGCCCAAAGCCCAATCCACTACCCAAACTCAATCTAACCCATCATCATTCAATACCCAAACCCAACCCAACCTATCAATCTCATCAAACCAATCACCAAGAGATGACACATGTCATCATCTCCTTCCACCTCCCTCATCTAATCAACTCAACCCATAACCTAACCTATTCCCCATCCTCTCATCATCAACAACCCACAACTCAACCCATAACCCTACCCTAACCTAACCTATTCCCCATCCTCTCATCATCAACAACCCACAACTCAACCCATACCCTATACACCCTAACATATCCCTCATTCTTTAACCACCCACATCACAACCCATATCTATCCATCACTTTCCCTTAAAACACTCCCATAAAATCACCTCAACCCATACCTCAACCCATACCTCCCATACTCTTCTCTCTAAATATCTAACCACCATCACCAATCAACCAATCTCTCCATCTCTCCATTTGCCACATGTCATCATCCCTTCAATCTTCTCAAAATCAAACCAATCACCACTCATCTCTCCAAATCAAACACCATACTTCTTCAACCATCTCAACACTCCTTCTCCAAACAACTCCCTTACACCACCACTCCTCCCATCAACCATCACTCATCTCACCCCACCAAACACTCTACCCAAATGGATTTGGGTAGGATCCAAACCATTTGGGTTAAAACACAACCCATTTCCATCATTACAAAAATACCCTCATTTTCATCTCAAATTTTATACCCTTTTCCTCTCAAACCCATGCCATTAACCACTATTCTCTTCATTCACCCTCAAAATATCTCTCCAACCTCTATAAAAACCCCTCCATTCTCCCCTCACCACAACTAATGAAAATTTGACAAAAACTCTAAAAAATCAAAACTCATCTCAACTCTCAACACCCAACTCTCAACTCTCAACCTTCTCTCAAACAAGTCAAGCAAGGAAAAAGAAATCAAAGAAAGTCAAAGGAAGTCAAGGAAGGAACAAAGTGGGTTTGGACCAAGAACACCCCCCTCAACTTCCCTCCTCTACTCTCCCTTTTCCCACACATTTGCACACACCACCATGGGTTAAATCACAAAAGGGCCCCTTCTATATAAGGGTGCCCTTAATGATTGAATCCAACATTGAAAGTCCCTCATATTTGAGGGCACATATCGATTTTCTTTCTTTTTCATTTTTATTTTCTTTTTATTTTCACAAGACCGAATCCGAGGTTACCACATCACGTGGATGGAGTAGGGTGCCTAACACCTTCCCTACTCCATAAATGGACCCCCTTACCTTCGAATCAAAGGTTGGACCATATACCTTATCTTACGAGAGTCTACAAAAAATGGCAAAATGACATGATTTTTCAAAAATACAAATCCGGGTGACCATTCACACCCCTTTATCAATTTGAATGGTGGCGACTCCAAAACACCCCAAAGTGGAGGGAGGTTTGAAGAATATTCAAAACCCCGTGTCCACAGTAAGAATAACATACAACCAAGAAGTCTCGTTGGGCACTCTCACTCGTTTCTTACAAATGAACTTAGTATGTTAGGACAATGACATATCAAACGTAACAAGATGTTTGAGATAAATTCCTAAAGTTATATAATAAATTAGTATTAATGGTTTTACATGTTTCATCTAAAAATAATGCAGTTCCACACAGTGCTAATATATAGGTATGAGTATAACCTTGTACCTCATATAATGTGAAAATATTAATAAATAATATCAAATTCATATGTATAAAATATAAAAAATTTAATTATAAAAAATAATTAAATATTACCTTATTCATAGACATTTGTTTATTTGACAATCACCCAAATGTGTTACGTAGCCATCTAAGGCTAATAGCAATGAAGTGAGAGTGTCCATCAATTGGAGTACAATTCCAAGACACTTATATATATTAAATTAACACAAACCTCTTTCGATGTATGTGGCACGAAAACAGTGTATCCACTATATTAAACCCAAATCTTAGGTAATTCTGCCCAAAACTGACCCAAGGTTGGGTCGAACCCATCGGGTCCAGATTTGGTCAGCCTAAGTTGTAACCCTATCATCCATGGCTCCACCTCATCATGAGCAAAATTCCCGACAAAGGTCTTTTGACATTTAATTAAAATACACCATCACAAAGATCAACATGATTTGAAAAAATAACTATCGTAACATGCATTCAACCTCCAACAATTCCCATAGAATAATAACATGATCATCTAACACCCATCTCAAACAAGGGATCTTCTCTAAAGAATTTAGGATTTTAACTCAATGATCCACAGTCCTATTTGCTTGTTTAGGGATCAACACTCAAGGCTCATTGTGCCTTTAACAACTAACATAAAAACAAGAAAATGATTATTCATCATATGATCACATCTCATCTTGCATCACTAACATTTTCTTCTATTATTGTAGTAACTTTCATAATAAAATTTAAAATTCCCCAACCATGGTTAAATTTTTTTAACTTTAGTGACCACATAAACCACCTCGATTCCAATTGTAGAACTTCTAGGAAAGTTGAGTGGCTCAATTTGATTTTTTATTTTTTTTTAAACATTGTAAAACCATCATAATTCTTTGGGTAATTTTTTTTTTCCATAATATCAATTTTTCCAAGTAATGTGAGCTAAACAAGATTCTAATTTTGGATTATAAAATTAGTTTTAATAAACAATAACAAAAAAGATTCTAGATTTTTTCAATCATAATTCAGAATTAGATTCTGCCAATCTAAACAAACAGCCCCCTTGGTTTAATAAACTTATGTGTTAGTGTTACCACTTCCCAAACACCTCCTTCAAATTTTCCAATTGAAAATCATATCCAACATTATTTAAATTAGAATCTTTTAAAGTTGTCAGACAGGACAGAGTCCCCACTTGTTTATAAAGAGAATATAAATGATTTAAATATAACTTTTATTGGCTAGCTTAGAGTAATTCAACTTCTTCACGGCGCCGAAATCAGCTCTATTATTCTCCATATTTATTATATACATGTTCTACACGTGCCACACTTTCATACCTCTACTTACCTCCATCACTTGGTGGACCTTACACACATTAATGATTTTTTCTACTTTCATATATTTCCTTGGTGGACCTTTATACTTACATGTCGGCCAGGGTGATGATAGAGAAAATTCCAAAAACGTGTTCAACTTTTGATGAAATTCCCAATCTGCCCATCTTACTAAAAGTTACTGACATCATCACTTTAAAAACCTATGATCTAATTGTTTATGTTTTGATAATTAAAATGAATCGTGAGTCAGAATGAGAATTTCGTCATATTCAGCACACGAAATGATAATTTACTGAATAATATTTGATTACTGGAATTGAACAATTTTCTTTTGATTTTTGCTTTTTTTTTTAACCTCTAATTTTTATGTTCCCAAAGTGCCACATTCTTTCTTATCCTCCAATCCTTCCATTTCATTCTATCCAGAACCAAATCTTTTATTATTGCAAGTGAGATTAAATCCATTTTTCTGATGGGTCATGCTATTTGCACCCATCATATGTGCTCACTAAACCCACCTAAAACACATTTTTTTGGTGGGATGTATAGAAGAAAGTGGATCCACTTAGAATTAAAGTGCTTTTTTTTTTTTTTTTTTTCTAATTCTTGATGAATTATCATATATAATGTTTCAATTCATCAATCTGAGTTTCATCGAGGGTGAGTTTAAAATGAGTTGTGCTAGATTGACCTCAATTCACACTTTGTTGATGTGGAATTGCATGTAAAATGATAGATGCTTTTCAATTGTATCTCGATAAATAGTATCTATGGTTCTTCACATCAACAAAGTGTGAATTGAGGTTAATTCATTCTTGAAGTCACTTCAGCAATATTCGTTTCCGATAATATGCCACGTGTGAGAGCAACACAGGTTACAGTATTTGTGATCAACACCTTGGCTACCTATCTATATATCTATGTATATGAAACCATCTACCCATTGATGGAGCAGCACTTGCATGTTTACTTGTCAGCTTCACAACAGACCACAAACCTACAAAGAGACAAAGACCCTTCTCTCTCTCTCTCTCTCTCTCTCTCTCTCTCCACACAATGAAGCCCAACAAATAAAACCTCTTGCACATCAGCAACATAGGAAAGTCCACTGCCTGTATTCCTATTGGAGCCTCATCTCTCTCTCTCTCTCCCCAATACATCTCTATATAAACTAATATAATAGCAAAACTCTCATATCCACTACTAAATCGCATTCCCACTTCTCAATTCTGTTATATATTGTCCCATTTAGGCTCATAAAATAGTTCAATTTCTAGTTTTTGATTACTTTATTTTCCAAGATCCCAACAACCCAACAACAAAGATATAAATCAAAACCTATTGGTATATGTATTTTTCGATATACCTGGGAAGCCAGCCTTACGCTATGAATTGCCCACAAGAATGGCCCGAGCCAATTATCCGAGTTCAATCCTTATCGGACAGCGGTTCACACGTTATCCCCGATAGGTACGTCAAACCAGCCTCGCAGAGGCCATCTTTAAGCCCAGATTGCAACGAAACCAATATCCCACTTATCGATCTCGAAGGCCTAGTTGGGGGGGATGAGAACCTTAGAGCCAAGACTATGAATCAAATTTCTATAGCATGTAAGGAATGGGGGTTCTTCCAAATTGTTAATCATGGTGTGAGCCATGACTTGATGCATCAAGCGAGGGAGATGTGGCGGCAATTCTTTCATTTACCGCTCGAGGAGAAACAAGTCTACGCGAACTCACCGAGGACTTATGAAGGGTATGGTAGCCGATTAGGGGTCGAAAAGGGTGCAATTCTTGATTGGAATGACTACTTTTACCTTCATTATCTTCCTTGTTCACTTAAGGACCATAAAAAATGGCCAGCTCTGCCTACTTCATGCAGGTATAGTTAATTAGACATCAATACATTAATTTTCGCTCTTCAAATATTCCAATCGAGGCTTAAATAACACTTGTAACTAAATTTGATTAAATTGTTGAATGTAGGGAGGTGATTGAGGAGTATAGTCACCAATTGGTGAAGCTATGTGGAAATTTGTTGAAAATTTTATCTATTAACCTCGGATTAGGAGAGGGATATCTTCAAAATGCATTCGGAGGGGACGACATAGGGGCTTGTTTGAGGGTGAATTTCTACCCAAAGTGTCCACAACCTGACCTTACCCTTGGCCTCTCTTCTCATTCGGACCCCGGTGGTATGACTCTTCTCCTCCCCGACGACTATGTCGCTGGTCTTCAAATCCTTCACCGCAATAATTGGGTCACCGTAAAACCTTTTCCGGACGCGTTCATCGTTAACATAGGCGATCAAATTCAGGTCACCTCTCTCTCTCTCTCTCAAGATTATCCATACAACAAGAATGGTTGGCCTTAATTTCATGAACTATCATGAGAACATACAATGGTTTGTTACCAATCATTCAAATCTAGTCAAAGACCTTAGAAACTGTTTGTTTCCTTATCAACTGCAAGTTACACAAAACTACAAAGACCAAGGAGCCAAGTTTGCATGAAGAAATATTACTATTCATCCATTGTTTAGTACCCAACTACTATGAATTATAAAATCTATTTAAAAAATATAAAGTAGATAAGGAAATGGTTCATGTCACTGTGATTACTTATAGGGCTACATATTTATTTTGCTAGCTGGGCCAACTTGTCCTCTTAATTCATTTATTAGATACACTTCGAAGTTTAAACTGATGTAGTGGTTCTCAACTTGGCCTTTCTTTTAAAACATTGTGATAAGAACTAAAATTTAAGACCTTTTAGAGTCCTTAAAAGGAAATAACCTCAAAATTGATAAATATCCTAGACAAAAAGATAAAAGTCTTGGTGTGACATTTTGGTTCTTGCAATTTTGTGTTTTTTATGGTTATTATTTTTCTTGGTATTTTTTAAAATATAAGACTTTTGTAGTGAATTTACCTTTATAACCCTTTGGTTTTAGAATATTTGACTCTGTAATTTTGAAAAGCAAAAGGAGTATAAAGGTAAATTTACTATAAATTTTTTTTTTTTAATACACAAAGTGATAAATTTAATTATCTCGGTAAGTAAATATTTTAAAATTAAACCACATCCGAATATATAATTTGACTAAAAATGTATCTTTTGTGTAGACACCTAAGAAGATTATTTTAGTTTTCTGTGATTAGGGTTGAATGAATGGATGTCACTAAATGGGAATAGTTTTATATTAAATTATTTCTTCTCTCAAATCTCTCATAATTTCATAATTAATATAATTTTCACATCACTATTATTTTAATAAATTAATTATTTGCTCTTAAAATCATATTAATTATTATTTTTTCTATTTGGTACATAAGTATATTTTTAATGAGACCAATAACTCGATGATTGGATGAGAATTGAGGCCAGGCCTACGATGTCATCACCCATAAATTTTACCAAGTAAGTTAGATAATAGCCACCCATAAACAATTTAGTTAGCAACCGAAGATAATTTTTCTTTTTCTTCATTGACTTCCAAACTTCTATGGCTATAATGCCCGTAAAACATTTTTTATATTAATTTTATCTAGAATTTCTTTCACTTTTGTAATCCTAATCTTATTTCAATTTAAAATTCTATGGTCATTATATTTGTTTTTTCATTTATTACTTTTTAACAAATTAATTCATCTACCTTTCTTATCCACTACTATATTATTTGTTTTTTGTCGATGAGTCTGATTAAATATTTTTCTCACCATTTGTTTTATCCGACCTATTGTATAAAACATCAAACAATTTATATTAAATTTTTTTAATATATATATTTTTATTTTTCTAATATTTTATATTTTAAAATTTTCTAGCACTTTCAATGATCAATGGGACACTGTACTACAAGTTAAATTATGACTTCACATGGAGAAATTAGTCTTCTTGGGTGATTATTATTATCCCAATATAATAAGAGAAAATATAGCATAATAATAAACAAATATTGTCTCTTTATACATATTCTTATATTATATATGTATGCCAATTGAATAATTAACCTTTTTGTTTGGGTGCTTTATAGGTGCTAAGTAATGCTATTTACAAGAGTGTCGAGCACAGAGTTATCGTTAATTCAGTTAAAGAACGCGTTTCGCTTGCCTTCTTTTACAACCCTAAAAGTGATTTACTAATGGAACCAGCGAAGGAGCTCGTGACACTGGATCGACCAGCTCAATACCAACCAATGACATTTGATGAATATAGGCTTTACATCAGGACAAGGGGTCCACGTGGAAAATCACAAGTAGAATCCCTAAAATCACCACGTTAGTCGTAAAAAAATATATGTACACACCATGTAAGTCAAATATTTAATTTATCGAAAATTAACTGTAAATCATGTAATCATCTAAGTGATCTAAAGGATTGGAAATTGAAAATTTCAATGAAAATTCGAATGCATCGTATGTGTTTATTGTCTTCATAAATCAGTTGGTGGGCCCATCGAGAAACGATTAGATCGAATAGTTCTAGATTCAACAAGTGGCAACTTAAAAATTGGATTTATTTGGCCATTATGTATTATACTTAAGTAGAAATATCTTTAAAATGGGTCATCCTTGGCCCATCTCTTATGGGTAAGGTGGACTTTTTGACTTTTCAATCAAATAAATCAGGGTTTATGGTCAACAGTATTAACTATATATAATTATTTATTATAATAGAGCACATGTTGAAATAGTATTGCCTTTTTGTTAGTTTATTTGGTTTGTTTGTTTGATTGAACTCAAAAGATGTTTTTTTCCATATAGTTTAAGAGATAGTGCTACCTGGGCTGACATAAAAGACTTAATTCCCTGCTAAGGCATGTGATATTAGCTGATGTGGCGAGATAAGTGTGAGTCCACGTGTTTGACTCTAACATTAGGCAAAAGGCAAATTTTCTTCTTTTTTGTTTTTGGCCCTTTGTCAACTACTCCACTCACCCCAGTTTACATGGTTTAAATACTAGACTGATCTAAGTTTGAACCACAATTTTCTTTCTTATCTTAAACAAAAAATATAATTAGTATAAATTAAAATTTATATTTAAAAAAAAATAATTAAAAAATACTTTTAAAATATACAATTAATATAAAAATATTTATATATTATATAACCTCGGATTCTAGTTGAGTTGAGTTGT